>NC_050089.1:7494707-7801590 GCF_009764565.3 Dermochelys coriacea
GTCCCTTTTCCCTGGGTAAGGTAACAGGAAAGGTTCCAAAACAATCAGGAACTTTCTGGAAACAATTAAGGCAGACAGGCTGATTAGATACCTGCAGCCAATCAAGAAGCTGCCGGAATCAATTAAGACAGGCAGGCTAATCAGGGCACCTGGATTTAAAAAGGAGCTCACTTCAGTTTGTGGTGTGTATGCGAGGAGCTGGGAGCAAGAGACGCAAGAAGCTGAGAGTGAGAAGGCGGACTACTGGAAGACTAAGAAGTACAAGCGTTACCAGACATCAGGAGGAAGGTCCTGTGGTGAGAATAAATAAGGTATTGGTCGGAGGCCATGGGGAAGTAGCCCAGGGAATTGTAGCTGTCACGCAACTGTCACAGGAGCCACTGTAGACAGCTGCAATCCACAGGGCCCTGGGCTGGAACCTGGACTAGAGGGCGAGCCTGGGTTCCCCCCATCCCCTCAACTCCCTACTTGATACTGGAGGAGTTGAACTGGACTATGGGTTCCACCAGAGGGGAAGGTCTCTGGCCTGTTCCCCGATCCACTAGGTGGATCAGCAGAGACTGCGGGGATTGTTCTTCTTTCGTTCCCCATGCTGGCCAGTGATGAGGCTAACTGAGTTAACGGCAGATTTGAGCCACGAAAGTGGCCAAACTGAGGGCTGCCATGAACCTCTGAGGCAAGCAAATCCGCCCATAAGCGCAGGGCCCACCAAGGCAGAGAAGGAACTGTGTCACACCAGTTAAAGCATATATCCACACAGCCACTTCCTTCACAACAGAGCCGCGTGTGAGCTTGTGCACACGCACTGCATAAATGCATTTTTGGGGCATTCTAGGGCAATCCGGGTGGCTATCCCATTGGGCCCCTGCCAGAAGAAAACAATGTCCCATCCTAGGCTGCTGGCAAGGATGAAACGTGGCTAGTAGGACTGGTCATAAGCTTTCCATAAACACTTCCCTTCCCCGCCAACAGAAAACTCTGTTTTTGATCAAACTATTTGGTATTTTTATTTACTTTGTGGGAAACCTTTCCTTCTCTCCAAAATGTTGATCTTTCATCAGAAAAACCAAACCCCTGAAAACAACATTTCAGGGGCAGAAAACAAAAACTTGGTCCATTTTTTACGGCAACGTTTTCACAGGTAGAAAGTTGAAAACGTTGGGTGGGGATGGTTTGGCTTTTCAACGAAAATTGTCCCTGGGGGTGGGAAGGAGGAAATGTATCTCTTTTTCTGGCCACTGGTAACCCATCTGCCTCAA
This sequence comes from Dermochelys coriacea, assembly GCF_009764565.3. Classification (NCBI taxonomy): domain Eukaryota; kingdom Metazoa; phylum Chordata; order Testudines; family Dermochelyidae; genus Dermochelys; species Dermochelys coriacea. The sequence continues at coordinate 7,495,967 of NC_050089.1, forward strand.
CTACAAAGTATTAACCATGATATGTGCGCAGACACACGTCCGCTATGATTGCCCATAATATTATAAATTCAATTAAAAGTTGTAGTCTAGTCAAGGCTGAAATGGAGATGCCCAGTCCCCTGGGATGAATTCCCGTTAAGCCAACTCTCACAGAGTAGCAAATCAATTTCTGGACAGGATTTCTCTTTCTCAATCCTCCTAGTTTTCATTCTCTTCCATCTCCCTTCTCCTGCAGAATAAGCAATCATTAATCCACCAAAGGCAATGAAACTTTCACTCTCACACAGGAACATGTCTGAAGTCCACACAAAAAGTAACACATTACCTTGATACCCTGACATCATTTAAAAAAATGATTCTGGGGAGAGCTGCTTGCTTTTCTTTTTTATCGGTTATTCATTCAAGACACTGAAACCAGCTGGTTACGAGTGGCTGGTATTTGCTTTACAAAGGGAGCAGAAAAAAATAATAAAAAGACGCTTTCTCTAGACACACATTCCTATTCTTTCTACAGATTTGAGCACTAATGGTATTTGACATGTCGGTAATTTGTTTCTTTTTTACCATAATTCATTTAGTGCAGTTCTGCTTTTCTCCACATTGATGCACAAAAATATTTTTTTAAAACAATTCTATTCCTTCTAGTAATTATTCGTTCATTCATTCATTCATGTGAGCTGTGCTCTAGCCTAGATAGGGAGGAGAAGGAAGAGAAAAGGAAGGAAGGAATAAGAGGAAGGGAATAGAAATTAAGCAGAGAGGAAGGAGAGAGTAGTGAAGAGATGGAAGAGGAGAGTGAGCGAGCAGGAATGAAAAGATACAGAAAGAAAACAAGTGGTGGTGAAGGAAGAAAAGCAAAGGGAAGGAGGAAAAAACATATGACATCGGAGAAGAAGAGAGGGGAGAACAGAGAGACCGTGTGACACAAGGAAGGGGAAACAGACAGACAAAGGAGTAGAGGGATAGGCACGTGTACTTATAGAAAGGTTGGCTTCTTAGGTGAGGCACCAGCTTGAGCTTCATGAGCTCTGGGTTTGATTCCTGGTCTTGCCACAGGCTCCTTGTATAGATTTTGCCCAGACCCACTGTTGCATTAAGGAAAAAAACAAACTCTTTAATGGCAAGAGATATGTTGTTTACTTCACCAAATGAAGTATTTGTCTGCTTTCTGCAGCTAATTTGTTACTAGTTTCCTAAATTATTTTGAAGCAGTAGTAAAAATATATATGAGGTTTTCTAGGAAATTCTTCATTTATGTGAATAATTACCGAAAACAAAACAATTTATTGGAGTAGGAAATGCTTCAGCAGACACTTGTTAGCTATCACCTTGTGATTTTGTATGTTACTGTATGATAATTTAATAACGATGCGTTCCAGCTCTGAAGTTTGGATCCATCACCAAACTTCCCCAAAGTCTGAAAGGATTCAGAACCAGGATTATGATTTGATTCATCATATAGACATGTTCCAGCTGCAGCATGTGGAGCTGGATGCTGATTTTGCCAAAATTTGGGAATGTTCCAATCCAAATTTCATTCAAACACATCTGTACACATTGCAGTTTAACTTGTGATTAGGTAGCTTGAAATCGGCTTGTTAACATGGATGTCTATGTACATACTTTCTGTCTAATATAATCTAAAATCATTGAAGAGAGGTTTGAGGTCCTGACTGGGGTTTTGGTTCTAGACCTTCTTCACAATCGTAGTTTAAACCCCAAGTCAGAAGAACACTTAAGAACATGCTTAAGCAGGTGAGCTGTGCCATCGACCATCCAAGGGACTATTTGCATGCTTAAAGTTAGGTATGGTGACTTTAGGTGGTTTGCTGAATCGGGACCATCATGAGGAAATGACATGGAGTGGGATGTGCTCTGAGAAACCCAGAACAGACCTCATCATCAGTCCACCTTCTGCTCGTATCTAGCTTTTCTCACTGGAGTGCTGCAGACCTTGTTGAAAGCTTTTGATCTTCTAAGTGACTTGGGTAAGGAGACTTGTGGGGAAAACTCCTTGTGGGAGGAGCAGGGGGAGAGATCCAAAGACTGGGCTCCAGCCTGAACCCAAATGTCTACATTGCAATTTTACAGCCCCACAGCCTAAGCCCCGCGAGCCCAAGTCAGCTGACCCAGGCCAGCCCCTGGTGTTTAATGCTGTGTTGACATACCCATAGAGGCCACTGTTAGCAGTGCTGAAGTCAGGCAGGCAGAGACTGACCTAGGAATAATTGCTTACCATAGGAAAAAAGAGACCCCATTATCTAAAAGTCAGCAGTAAGGATTGTGCCATGCTCCTTGCTGGGGTGAGCCCGAAGAATGTGTGATAATAACCCTAAAGCTTGGAGGAGCCTAGCTCCCCATTAGCCAGCCCATCTCAATGCCACCACTTTGACTTGTTCTCTAGCAGGAGCCTCTCACCAAAAGGCAGAGGAAAGCTAGCCATGTCTGTCAGCAGCTGGCTCTCTCCCCTGTGTTCTGCAGATGCATTCTCACAGGCAAGGGCTGCTCTTTCCCATTTCCCCTGGGACCTACTTGGTCCTTCTCCTAGTGCTCAGTGGGATGGGATTCCCATATGACGGTCTCTTCTCAGCTGGTTCTAGCTTCTGAACCATAGCTATTACCTTGCACCAAGCTCTTACCTTGCACCATAATAAGGCTGTATGTTATGGACCAGATTCTGCTATCCTTATTCCTTGAATAGTTCTAGTGGAATCAATGGGACTCTCTATGTAGGAAGTTACTATGCTATAGGAGAGGAAGGATGGTTCAACGGTTAGGGTACTAACCTCAGACATGCAAGATCTGAGCTCCATTCCCTGGTTTACCGCAGACTTCCTGCATGACCTTGCACAAGTTATTTAGTTTCTCTTTCCCTCAATTCCCCCTCTATAAAATAATAGGACATCTCAGGAGGGTTGTACAAATAAGTGCATTAAAGACTGTGAGGTGCTTCAGTAGTACCATATCTCAGCAAGACAAAAGCTGGGAGAGCTGACCCTTCAGAATCAGCCTTGTCCGACCCCCGACAGAGATGATGACTGGCCTGATCCAGGGGCCTGTGTCTCACCGTTGCAGGCCGCCCTCACATTGGAACACATGTTCCAGCCAGGGACAGATTGAGGGCCATGAGCTTGAGGAAGGCGATGCGTATAATATCAGATCTGATATTAAACAAAAATAAATTCCCTCTAATGCGAGTTTTCAGACAGGTTGTCCTAATATATTAACTTCTGTCTGTGTTTTGAATAGTCAATTTCACGGTGAAATGACTTCTTAATAATATATTTACCACCTGGGAGAAATCTCCCAGCCATCTGGAAAGGAGTGGGGATTTAGTGCCTCCAAATGGAGATCGGATCGGATTTATTTATTTGCATTTCCTTCTCCAAGCAGGATTGTTTGGCTCACGCTCCACCATCACGGTAGGTACGGGTGGGCATCCCCTGCTTTTTGCAGGCATGTAGATGGCAGGATTTCCTAGTGACTTCCCCAGGCTAGGATTTGCTGTGGTGGAACATGGCTACTTTGCCTCTGAATGACTCAAGCTTGGTATTTGTTCTGTTCAGTGGACAGAGAGGCTATGGCTGGGAAAGGTGCATGGTGCTGGATGTGTCAAGAGGCTCCGGTGTACCTAGGTGTCTATGTAGATGTTGCATTTCTTTCCTTATGTATGACATCCATGCCTGTTTCTTTGCACACCCATGTGCATGAGTGACTAACCTTCCCTTCTAATTTCCATTGAGGAAGAGGTGCCATCCTAGTTACTATAGGAGCTCTCTTTTAACTCATACAGCAGAGACATAGGCATCTGGAGGTGAAAGACCAGGGTTCTAATCCCGTCTTCTCTACAGGTGCCTGTGGGTTTCATTCAACAAGCTACAGTGTTCATAAACATAATGTTCTTGCACCAGCTGAGGCAACCTCCTTGAGTGGAGATGTCAGCGATAGATGGTCCATATTCACACTGTTTTATTCAATGCCTCTCCCAAACTTTGGTGGCTCAGATATAATGGAACCGAGATCCAAAGCATGGTAGGATCTGATGACCAAGGGAGGCTGCAAAGTCATCGTCTTTAAATCAAGATTGGATATCTGTCTAAAATGTATGCTCTAGTTCAACCACAAGCTATTGGGTTTGATAGAAGAATAATTCTTTCCACTTCAGGAGTCTACCACCAGGGTTATGCAGGGTCAATTATCATAATGTTTTGGTCTGGCCTTAAAATCATTGAATCTATGAAAACCTAGGAGCCCATAGAAAATGTCAACATGTGGCCTCCCCATCTTTTCAACTGGTGTAGTGCTAAAGTCTGAAATTCTCATGTCGTGCAGAAACTCAGTGTTATCCAATGGAAATCACCTGCAGGAAGAGTAAAAATTAAAAGCTCCAGGATTGCCTTGCTGCAAGGGTCAGGGGAAGGAATTCTGATCAGGAATAGAGCTTTGCATCTCTGGCTCATCTCTACTAGAAAAGCATTGGTTTTGTTCGCAAAAACGACATCATTAGCACTTCCCTATCTGCTGCTTGATATTCCGTGCAGATCACTGATGTCACACTTGAGGGAATCTCTTTGCTACATTTTGTTTTGCATAACCCATGTATGGCACTATCAGTTTTAATAAATTCCTCTAGGCATGTTTGTACATGTCATTACAGTCTGAAGAATTTGCAGTCTTGCTCTCTGAATAATCTCTTATTTGTGGGTCTGAATAAACTTCACTGTTGCAACCTGGAGTTGATTAGAACATGAAGCCATTCTGAACACTAGATATGAGCTTTATTCCAAAAAGTGTCCTCTGATCTCATGGGTGTCTTCATTGGGAATGGTGGAAACAACTGTGTTTGGAAAACTGTGTTAAAATTACAAGCTACCACTTGAATTTGAAAGGGGTTTTCCTGTCCTGCTTGCAAGCTCGGAGGCTCTGTGTAGGGAAGCGTGTGATCTGAGTCAGTTTGCAAAAAGCCAGCCTAGAGCGAGATGGGGAGTATTGTGCCTCTCTTCCTAAGAGCAAGACAAAGCAGGTTCTGGATTCTAAGACATTAGGCAGTGTTGCATTGCAGCCTTGCAGAACTTCTCCGCGTGTATGCCATGAACATAATAGAAACAAAGTCCAGCTTTCACCAAAAATCAGGGCATTGGGATCATCCATGGAAATGATACCAGCCAATCTGTTTTGGCAAGAGATGGACCCAAGGCACAGAAGAGAGATTGGAGTCTGCATTTTGAACATCCCCAAGTTGGGCTGTGGGGGGCTGCGCAGGGTGCTGTCCATGCCAGCTGAGGTTGAATGTAGGCACTTATCATGTTTGAGGATTAGTCCCTTTGGGTTTTGCTTTGGTTCAAGAGCTGTTGGTGAAGTTCACATCTCGATCTGGGTTCAGATTTCAAATTTCAGCAAAGTTCAAAGGCATTCAAGCCCACTGCTAATTCTGGAACAAAGTGAAGACACTTCATTTAAACCAGGAATGTAACTGATCTGGGGCACTTACAGGTCTTGATAGACTCACTCCTAAACCAATGAAGGAAGGCTTTAGTAGATTGGCTCTAAGTTCTGATCTCTCTAGAAACACCTGGTCCAGGAGGGAGAAAACATTTTATTTCTTGCCCACCCTTAAAATCCCTTATTCCTGCCTTTGATCTTTGTTTTTAACCTGCTACTTCAATTCGGCTTGAACCATGTGCATATCTGAGATCCAAACTTAGTGGAAGGAAGGATGGTCTGGGTAAGGCACTGGACTAGAATTCGGTAGAGCTGGGTTCGTTCCTGGTTCTTAAAAATACCTTCTATCACACTGTGGGCAAGTCACTTCACTCTTTTGTGCCTCCTTCATTGCTCATCTGTACAAGAGAGATAATATTTCCTGTCTTATTGATTTAGATTCTAAGGTCTTTGGGGCAGGGATGGTCCCTTACACCTACCATAACAAGGTCCTGAACTTAAGTGAAGTCTCTAGCCATTACTGTAATATAAATAGTAATCAGATCCAGTTTGTATCCTATCTTTACAATAGGCCAAGGCAACCCCCTGGATTCAAGCCCCTTGAGCCTTGGGCTGTTTGCAATCCAGGGCCAAAAATTTTGCAGCTGCAGCATGCTATTACTGTGGTTGCAGTTATGAAGACCGTTAAAGCTAGAATCCAAGGCTATATACTATGCCTGGAGTTTCAGCTTTCAAATGTATAAAACATCAATCTTTAGCTAGCAGCTTATGAGCTAGCAACGGCTACAATCAAGTGTAAAAGACTGTTGCAAAGGTGCTTAGTTGGTGGAACTGTACAAATGCTTTCTGGACCAGTAAACATTTCCAAGTCTTGGTTCTGGACGAATGATTAAATGCGATCCCTGATAAAATATTTCAGCTGGCTACCAATACTACGTAAGCCTAAAGATAAATAGGAAGATTAGGAGTGGTCTGGAGCCTGTGAATTTAGTTTCTTTTCCCCCCTTTTAGCTTCTAAATAAGTTTTTTGGGGGGCATTTCCTTCCTTTTTTTTAAATTGTTTTTTCCTAAATTGCAAATATTTCTTTTTTTTAGTATAAAAATGTGATCTTGAATATATTGATAAGAGAAGTATGTTGCTATCCTAGGGATGCATTTTCAAGGGTTGGAACTATTGTCAGCCAACAAAATTACTTCCCTCATTTACAGTGTTTGTCCGCTATGCAATGTCCTATTTGCTTGTGTGAGTATGCAGCAGCTCTCGGTAAACTTTCCAAAAGAACTTAAGAGATTTAGGAACCTAAGTTCCATTGAAAGTAAAACCAAAATTTGTACCCTCATTATCTAAGAATAATTCTGTCAGAGAGAGAGAGAGAGACCCAGCTGTATTTGCAGATGCACAGCTTTGGGAACAACTGCCCCGCAGTGAACAATAAGCATTCCTCCAGGATCTCACTGTCTACCCAATAAGTTAAACAGAGCTTGTAAAACTAGCTGTATTAGTGCCATCTGGTGACTCCCAATAATACCATGTGGCCTCTGGCATTTTAATAATCGCAATATGAAATTAATAATGGGTGGAATTTTTCCACAAGTACCTGAGTGAGTTATGAGCCAAACTCCCATTTACATTCACTTTTGAAAGGCCTGTCCAATACATATTGTAAGAATCCATATTTTAATAAATTCGTGACTACCTAGGATGTCACTCTTTTCAATGTGCTGAACACCATAGCCCCTGGAGAAAGCAAAAGGTTAAAGCTCGGACCTACATGCTTCTAAAGCACAAACTGCTATTGCTTGAACAGAGGGAGAATCTTTGTTGGTTGCTAGTAGTTTAAGATTTATGTAGGGCTGGATTAAGTCATGAACACTATAAACCCATCCTAAAGGCCCGGGCTTCTGGGAACATGTGATGTGGGCAGTCTCAGCCCTCATTTAAAAAAAAAAAGTCTGTAGCCCACACGGCTGTGATAAAAATTTGACAATGTGATATGAGCATAAGCAATATTTGGACATCTGCCTGAGTCTGCAGACAGCCTGAAACCATTGTTCTGAGAGGTGTGAATTATCTTATGCATCTCAAGGGTATTAACACCAAGATCTGCTGCTCTGGCAGGGCCCACCATCCACACCACAGCAGGAGACTCTTCATGGCCAAAGGAAAAGAATGCAGATGACCTAATCCCTCACCCCAACTCTGCCCCTCTAATGAGAGGGCACCTCCAATACTACTGCACCATGTGGGGGCGGGGCAACAGAACAGATGTCAGACCACGGAGGGTGGAGCCGGGGGTCCAAATAGGGATGAACCTTAATCTGGCCTTGGGTTTGTGACACACAGTGGTGAAATTCTGATCCATTCCAGCAGAGGGGAGTGGTGCCTGCATGCACGCCTTGATGCATACCCACACCCCAGCTGGTTCATTACAACCAGATATCAGGCTGTACGGTCCTGCTGATGCATTCTCACAGCCAACCACAAAAGAGTAGCGTTCAAGTCACCAGCAATTCCAAGGTGGAATGTCTTTGCATGGCACCTTTGCACATTAGCTCTATTTATTTATTTATTGTTTAATAATGCAGAAAGTTAAGTATGTGCTTCAGTTGAAACCTTCTCCATTCACCGTCCATTTTCCATAAGTCATTTTACTACCAATGTGACACATCATCAATAATAATGCGGTTTCTTTCTGCCGGCTGTGGAAAGGAGTTTCGGAAAGCACATTATTATAGAGAATAATGGATGGACAGTGGGGGGACAAAGAAATAATTGCATTGAGGAGGCTTGGAAACATCATAAAGCTAGGAGTGGCATTTGGCTGGTCTCTAATGTCGCAAGCTCACCGAGACTAAACTAATTGTCCATAAATCAGTGGAATCCATTTAAGTTTATGCTTTTCTTTATTTCTTTAAGGAACAACAGCATGGATACAGGAGACAGATTTCAGCTTGCTCCCAGGCCGCAACTATTATTGTTGTTTATTTTTAACACCTTAAGATCTTCAGTCATGCACCAGGTTCCCATTGTGCTAGTCACTGTACAATCAAAGAACCAAAAAAGCTTAAGATCTTGTTGGCATTGTTTGAGTCTGTTAACAGAAACAGCAAAACTAGCCGTGGAGTTCAGATCCAGATCAGAAACGTTCCCAAAAATCTAGTTTGCTGGGAGCCAAGGTTTGTGGCAACTTGAATTTGTTCAGCTATTAGAAATAACTGAAGCTATTAAAGTGGTTAATTTATGAGCGTGACCCGTTTTGAAACGGGTTGTAAAATTACCCAGAGGTGTTCCGATGCTATGGTGATAGGGTATAAAAGCCTAGATGGATGCTAGAAGGCTAGAAGTGCTGCAGTCTCCAGGGTATTTCCATGCATGACTCAGAATTGATTCATTTGTGAAGTTCAAAGCATTTGGACATTTCTTTCTTTCCTGGTGTTTTCTCTATGGTCCCTCCCTAACTGGTTGCACATAGCATCGGCACTGCCAGTGTACTGTAAGAGAAGCCACTGGCTACGCTGCTGCTGGTAGCTGGATTAGAATTTATTGCTGTTCCCTATCTTGGTAGTGGTCCAAACCATGACTCTAGCCTACAGACACACTGATCCTGGGGGAAGTTTGGCTCTTAACCCTGAGGCTCAGACCCATTTCAAGACCAGCTGGTTAAAAGAAAGAAGAAAATTGTCTATGGGGTGCACTCTACATTAGGGCCAGGCAGGACCAGCCAACATCCTACCATAAAATTTCTCCAGACAGGATTTTGCCCTCTCTCTCTGTGTCGATTTGCATCCCTCACATTTTGCTCACACAGCTCACTTCCCGTTGAAAACACAAGAGAAGTGAAATGTCTGAATGTGGGCCTTTCAGTTTTCAAGTTATATCTCTCCAAAGAGCCCTAATTTCCACCCATAACTGGCTTGTTATCACTCAGAAAGGAGCCCATCTTGAAAAAGGCACATTTGCCAAACCGCAGCCACTTTTGTGCTCTGTATCCTATAGGGGGTGCCGCATCCCTGTTCTCTACTGGCTTTGGGTGACATATCTACTCCCTGAGATCGGAGAGCTCTCACTGATCACAGTATGGTGAGTTTGTCTCTCCAGGAAGGGAGGCGAATGAAAGTTTTTTACACCCCTAAAATAGACATGTTATATCTATTTTTTTTTAATCAAAAGGAGAAAGAAAGGGATTTTGCCTAATGACCAGACTCAAGCTGGATTCCTTTCTGCTCAACCATCATACTGTGTTTCCTACAGTCATTGGGGAAAAAGGACACATTTTCCACATTAATGGCACAATCATCTTCAAGGGGGAAGGCCCTTTCCAGCTTCTGCTTTGCAATCGGCTGCACAAAACAGGGCTAACCCTTATGCATCCCTTCTCAGATCAAAGCAACTCCCTTATTCTTAGTATTTACTCTTCATCAAGAGAGAGGCAAGCACCCTTAGGAAGCAGAGATCTGGAGTGCTTGAACCGGGCAGACAGTTGTTGCAATGAAGTGTTCTGGAAGGGTTAATACACAGAGGTCTATATGTCAGAGGAGTGAACATGCAGAAGCTGTCTGACTTTAACTATATCAGTATTGATAAAGCAGCACAACCCCACTTGCATGGATCAGTTATGTCAGAATAAAGGTGCATTATACCAGTATAACTATACTTGTATGGAAAGGAAAATAACTGTCTTAAAAAAATCACATTTCTAACTGACAGTGATACTAGCACAATCATTGTGTCTAGACCATGCATTACAAAGGGAGGCCACCCAATTCCTGTCTTGTACCTTAGACCCAAAGGTGATGCTTGAAATTAATAGCCAGTAAATAGGACTCATTTTTCCATCTTTGAAGCACTGAACAAATAAAAATTCTTACCATGTGATATCACCATCCCATTTTACAGATAGGTAAACTGAGGCATGGAGTGGTTAAGCAATTCCTCCAAAGCTGCACAGTGAATCAGTGGCAGAGCCAGGATTAGAGCATTAGAAAAGCACTTGAGTGCAAATTTGACTACATCCTTATTCAGGAAATCACTTAAGCATGTGCTTAAATGCTTTGCTGATTCAGGACTTAAAACTCGGTCCTGGATCTCATTCTGCGCACAGTCCATCATATCGCCCTGCTATAGTTATAGGTGCAGATTTCCCTTCTCCATCCCCTTTGGAGGAGGCACTTTTGCTGCTACCCAAACAGTTATAGTAAGTCACGCAAGCATTAAACAAATAACCAAAATAAACAACTACACTCCAAACAGTAACTCCTTGCTTCTCTTTACCCCAAATGAAAAGAAAAGCCATTTCACACAGTTTGCCACTGACCTGTGGAACTCACTGCTGCAGAGCATTAGAGTCCGGTATTGTGGCTGAGAGAGATTAAAGAGGATGCCATTATTTGACGATCCCGAATAGCAGCTATAGCTATGCAAGCTTTAGTCATGAAAATGACAATAGAGTCCTGTGGCTATCGAATGTGATACTTGCTATGTCCAGTTTGGATCCTCATCCCTATTCTCATATGTGCACAGCATTAGAGAGTCAGCTATTGTCTGTTCATAATGGTGCATTATTAATTATATGATCATCATAATTATTACCAGTACTGATTATTAGTCCCTCTGGTATGCAATGTGTCCTGAGCCACATAGTCCAGTGGGTGGGACGGACACTTTTTAAAGGGCTTTTGCAAATTTATGGCTGGATTCTTTCTTAAAAAAAAAAAAAAGTTGAGTCACTTTCGGCCTTGGTGGTTTGGCTCCTTGGAAGCAGCTGGTGACTTTGGCTGACTGTCTCATTCTTTCTCTTCTCCTGATTGCTTCACGCTCCTCCCAGTCTTACCCCAGAAGGGACTCGGCAGGCAGTAATCTTCTGTCATTAGCCGTTGTGTGTGAGGCAGTCTGGCTCAAGGCATAGAGCATTGCGCTAGGGCTGGGGCATCTTGAGTTTTGCTCAAGTGACTTTTGGGGAAAGTCACTTCATGCCTCCATTGGCCTATGTATAAAATGCCAATAATCATACTTGTCGTCTTCTGGAAAGTACTCTCTGATCTGGCCATGCAAAGCACTATATGGACCTGATACCAACCTGTGAGCTTTGGGTCCGGCCACGTCAGAACTAAGCAATGTTACTTTTAGGTCACCTCTGAGTCTTGGGTTCAAATTCTAAGAATCTTGCATCATAAGAATGGCCATACTGGGTCAGACCAAAGGTCCATCTAACCCAGTATCCTGTCTTCCCACAGTGGCCAATAGCAGGTGCCCTAGAGCGAATGAACAGAACAGGTAATCATCAAGTGATCCATCCCATTGCTCATTCCCAGCTTCTGACAAACAGAGGCTAGGGAAATCATCCCTGCCCATCCTGGCTAGTAGCCAGTGATGGACCTATCCTGCATGAACTCATCTAGTTCTTTTTTGAACCCTGTTATAATCTTGGCCTTCACAACGTTCTCTGGCAAAGGGTTCCATCACTCCATCCTTTTGTGCAGCAGAGACTAGTGAGGGGTGGAATCATCTAAGTCTGGAAGTCCCGGTCAGTAATCAAAAGTCTGGCTAGAGGGATGGCAACCTTCAAATCTAGGCTGGAAATCAAGTGAAAGAGGGCTCCATCCAGAGATTTCCAGTACTTCCCATCATGCTGGCTATATGAGAACAGCTTTCTTGGTAGTATTTTGGCCCTTCCACTACTGAAAGACTAAAAGGCAGATCCTCAGCTGGTGCAATTCAACATAGCTCCATTGACTGTAATGGCATGGCGTTGATTAGAAGCAAGAGATTTGGGATTAAGTTCTCTAGACTTTTTCTGATTTCAAATGAGAATGGTTTGGGGTCCAATTGAATGTTTTGGATGAAGTGTCGGGTCGGTTCTGTATCTGACCCAGTTTGCATGCCCGCAGCCGAGACCTGAGGAACTCACCACACATTGGTTCCTCCTCCTTCTGCTGCTGGCATCCAGACTTGTCCTTGGGGCAGGGGCAGAGGCAGAGAGCAAGGAAGCACATGAGGAGTTCATGCTGGGACACAATGTTCTAACCCGCTGATGCGACTCCCCGTGGATCCAGGAGTTCGGTGCGAATGGCAGTCATGGTGTGCTTTGAAGCTTGAAACCTTGAGAACTTCAAACAAACAGAGGACGGACAGATATCTATGGGAAATTAATAGCTAACAGGGATTAAAAATTGCTCTCAACATCATCCTATCCCCCCTCCCAGCAAGGCCCTATTTACTTTCATGCCACCTAGAGCATTTCACACACAGGGACCCCTCACACCTTTCGTTTTCGAAAACATAAATGCTCCAATTCCAATTGCATCCATTTGAAACATTTCCCTTTTCTCATTCTTTCTCTATTTCCTTTGAAATGCTGCTCCCCCCGTCCCCCCGAGAGCCTCAGGAGAGGAAGGGAAATGAGCAAATTTGGAGAGGACAGTGATTTGAGAACAGTTGTGTAACCCTTTTCTGGCTAGTGCTCTGCTGAAATGGCTGAACAGCCAGTATTCTGAGAATAGAGGGGACAGGAAGAGGTTACTGGGATGATCAATGCTGCAAGGGTCCTTTCATGGAGAATTCTGCAGTAACAGGGCCGATATGTCTGACCGGGGATGAAACTGGAAAGCAACCATGTGTCCTGCTCCTTCTGTCTGCATGCCACTGGAAGCGCTCGGCAGCCCCATAGGGGCAGGTATGTTCTTCCTGGATGTCAGTGGTGAGAACCTAGCCTGCAAATGCAAAACTAAAAATGCAAGTACTCCTATTGGATGTGCAAAAGCTGCATTTGCACATCTACTCCTTTGCTTGTCTTGTGTGCACACCTCTGTTGGTCTGCATGCTTAGAGGTTTCGAAGAGAGCTGGGTGGGAAATGGTTTTCCCATCCTGGGAAAAAAATTGGGAATGTGAAATTTGTACCCTGTGCTGAGTTGAGTTGGAAAGACACAATCTCAGACTTTCACAAACTGACAACTACTCTGAAACCTGGGGGGAAATGGTTTAGGTCAATCAAATCATTCAATTTCAATCTTTTTTTAATATTGATATCATAATTTGCTGAAACTTCTCAACAAAAAAATCATTTCAAACCAAAAACCAGAATGAAATGGGACATTTTGACAAGTTTGAAACACTTTTCCAAAGTTTTTTTTCAAAAGGAAAAACTTGACAAAACGGATCCTTTCCTGCTTTAACAGTTGGTTTCGACCAATCAGCATTTTCTATTTAGTTGTAAATTCCTGGCTAGCTCTGGTTTTGACTATGTATTTTTCTGAGCCCAGCTTGAGAGACAACATTGTAAAATCATGTCCTGACACAACAAGTGTGTTTACTGGGCTGGTTGAGAGCCTAAAGCGGTTTTGCAACTAGTGTTTAGGATTTTGGAAGCTTCATTTATTTCTCCAGCCCAGAGGTGATGTAGCAGGCAAGATGCATCTCTTCCACATTAGTTTGTGCCCCAGTTCAGCCAAAGAGAGAGGATGTGCTAGCAAACTTGTATAAAATGGGAAAAGGTATCAGAGATGCAGGATGATCCTGCGGTTATGGAGCTACCCTGGGCCTTGGGAATGCAGCATTAAATTCCTTGTTTCACCGCAGAGATCTTGTGGGATCCCTGCCTCTGTGCCAGTTAGCAAATGCCCTCCCGATAAAACTGCCCTACCTCGCAGGAGCGTCGTGAGGATAAATGCATTGAAGAGTGCTAGTTGCTCTGATACTGCGGTGATGGGGACTGTAGGTAGTCATAGAGCCATGGGGCAGGTTATTGTAGAGAACCTTGCCGGGTGGGAGCTTTGTGAATTGTAAGACCTGCACATGGTTTGAGTATCTTGTATTTATTTCACTTATGTGGGGTTGTGCATGTGATTTTTATATGTGGGACTCTCAGAGAGGACCTAGGTTTTCTCCGGCTCCGGTGTGACTTGCATGTGCTACCTGTAAAGTTAGTGTGGATTGGGTTGATGGGTTTGGATGCCTCATGTGGGGCTTGTCAGGGTCCCCTGTCAGGTTTGTGTGGCTCACGTGTGATTTGCCTGCACTCACCTATGCTTAGCATATCTGCCTCCCCAGGCATTTGCAGCATACCCATCAGCATTGTATGGTGGGGGGGGGTACCAAATGCAGCAAGGAAAGAATTGCTCTAGATTTGTCAATGGGAGTATGTCTATGCTGCAGCTGGGATCTCTGATTCCCAGCCTAGCTGAACAGACTTTCACTAGCTCAGCACAAGCTAGAGCTCTAAAAATTGCAGCATGCACGTTGCAACCCAGGTGGCAGCTCAGGGTAGCTGCCTTCCGGGGGGTCTAAGCCCATCTGACCCCCCTGGGTCTGAGTTTGCGTGGCTAGCCTGAGCTGCAGCCACCAGTGCTGTAACATCCACACTGCTTTTTTAGCACATGCCCTGTAGCTGAGCTAGCGCGAGTCAGTCAAGCCACGCTGGCAATCGCACCTCCCAGCACCCAGGGGAACCAGTGCTACTTACTGTGACGTTTCTTTCTTCCTCTGTCCACAATGGATGGCTCAGGCCCCTTCTGATGGTTCAGCCCTTCTCCTGAAAGGTTCGCTTTCAGCTCCATCATGCACAGTGTCCCTGCACATTTTTTCCCAGGGAGCTTCTCCAGAGGTGGGTTCCGTCGGTGATGACACAATTCTCCGGGGTAGTCTTGGCAGGATGAACCCAACGTTTCATGGCAAGGCCCCTGTTTTTATAGTGATTTTCCTTCCTTAGGACCAATGAGTTTTGCACCGTCATGCTGTAATTAATTGTTGTTTGATGAGTGCTGCTTGTTGTTTGTTTAAATTGTCCTTCTCGTTCTTTATTTTGTTCTTTTATTAAGTCTTTTAGGGAGTTACCCCAGGCTGGTTTTGATTACAGCTGTTTTGTCCCCATTGATAGGTGCCTGTCTCATCTTTTAGAGCAGTCAATCTGCCCTCCTCTGACATTTCCATAGGGACGTGTTGCAACCTCCTGGAACCCTTGTGTTTGTTTTCAGTTCCTCCTTAGAACATCTGGTTCGGTGTTGGCCTTCACACTTATCTTTTCACACACACATCCCTCATTCACACACAATACAGAATTGATTTACACAGAATATTTGAACAGGAACATCCAATTGCAACGCAAGAGGAAAATAACCCTTGCCGCCTTACTTATTTTTAAAATGCTAAACCTACAAGTAAGTGGTGACCCTGAAAGGTCTGTAGCTGCCTTGAAATCAGCCCAGACACAGATTCTGGCTGCTGCATCTCTACCGGGGCCAGTGAGGCCATTCCTTTTCGCTTTCAGAAAGGGTGGCTGGCAGGATATGGTGAAATCATTCACCAATACATGCTACATTATTATTCTTTATCCTTTATTTTAAATTTATACAAAATATAAACACAAATCCTGCTACTACAAGCCCAGTGGGTACAATTGCTTGCATAGCTGGTGAGTAATAACCTTGTACCACTGATGTACCCTTCCTGCCCATCCCTGGTGCACTATGAACGCTCCAAAAAAACATTGGAGGGCATCTATTTGGCATGTCCTGAGGTATAAAAATAGCTCCCTGTAAGAGTGCTGCCTAGCAGCAGCTTTATCCAAGCTGTACTGGTACTTCTGCAGGTACTGGCAGAGACAATGTTCTAGCCACGATGCTCTTCTAGAGTGGCTGAAGAATTGTAAACTATCCGCCTTCCCAACAAAGCCTGGAATGTAGTGTGTGATATACGAGGTGTGTCAAGAGGACCAAGAGCCGGCACGCCTGGGTTCTATTCCCAAGTCTGGGAGGGAGTGTGCTGGTCTTGTGGGGGAGAGGATGGATGGGCTTGGTGCTTCAGGCGCTTCCCTGGAACTCAGGAGATCTGGGGTCAATTACCACAGACTCCCTGTGTGACCTTGGGCTAATCACTTTATCTTTCTGTGCCTCGGTTCCCTATCAGTAGAACTGGCATAATACTGCCTTGGCTTATCTAATAAGATAAGATTATCAGGACTGGCATTGTCTGTACAGCACCTAGGACAATGGCGTCCTGATCTGCCCTGGGGCTTTTGGGTGCTATTGTAATACTAATTACTAATAATATTAACGTCAACTAGCCATGTTAATCCAAGAGGACTGGGAGTTTGAACTCCTGGGCTCCATTCACAGCTCTGCCTCTGACCTGCTGCGAGACCCTGAGCAAGTCATTTTACCTCCCTGTGCTTCTCTTTCCCCATTTGTAAACTGGGAAGGTCGAGTTTTACTCAGAGCTCCTGAGGGCACAGTGACATTCAGTTCACTACTGGATGGGTGGCATTGCAGAATCCTGGGGTAAGAGATTCTCTATAAATGCAGAGCACTGGTATTTATTACCCAGGTGCTTCCAGTTCTATCTGGCCCATCCATCAGGGGTCAGAACCTGCTGCTTCTGGGTCTCTTGGGAGCTGGCGGGTCTCGTCTTGCGGTAACACTGCTCCCTCAAATCCTCCCACTTTGCAGGCAGCATGCCTCATCCTTGACCAGCTACTGAAAACATTTTCCACTTTATAAAGCCATTGCACCCAACAAAGAACCATTTATGCTCAGAAATACCAGAGTGCCTGTGAGATCCCAGGGTGAGAGAGGGATGGCCCAGACTGGGAACTCTGAGTAATATAGGGGCTGGAGAAATTGTTAAAAGTGCCATTGTGTGAAGATGGGTTGGAGGGTGAGGAAGAAACAGAGGGGAATGATCTGTTTCACAGAGGCCCACACCCATGGTCGTGGTGCCAACTTCCCAGACTGGCTTTGTCGGTGCCTGCTAGACAAAGAGAGGTATTGCTTCAGCAAGGGACATGGGGGGGCTGCTGGCTGAGTCTCCTTCTCCCAGCAATTGCAACCCATCATGCTGTGGGGGCACTGGAGCAAGTGGGTCTGGGGTGATGTTGGAGCATCTGGGATATAAAGAGGATGAGCTGCATGTGGTTAAGCAACAGAGAGGTGCTTCAGAGAAGGCCCTCAAGGGAAGCGTGGTGCAGGATGTGCTTAGCAGCTAGCGCATGCTGTTCTTGGCCATGTTTGCTAGGAGCAAACAGAAGTCAAACCAAGCTGTGTGTTCTGGGTGCTGATCAGGTCAGATCTTGTGTTTGGGAGGAGAGGGTCCAATTCAGTGTGGAACAGGGCGTGTTTACCAGCCAATTCCCACTGAATCTGTGATGTGTTCGTTGGAGTGCCTGAAAGTGAGGGGGGTCAGCTTCTGGGAGGCATTTGGGGTGAGGTCAGGGCCATGATGCACTGAGGTTCCTGGTTCCACTTCTGGTCTCAGCTCTTCACTGGGGATAAGACCACGTACAGAATGACCTACACACTAGGACAGAGGGGCTTAAGAGGAACTTTTGGAGTGTCTGGGGCTGGGCCCGGGGGTGGCCCTCTGCACAGGGATGAATTTCACCCCGGCCTGGAATTTTCCTCTTCTTGTCAACTACGAGAGATCCACCAATAACAGCGTCTGGCGGTTGATATGTTCTCCAGTCACGAGCTAGGACTGGTCCATTGCACCAGGTGACCCACTTATGGCACACGATTATGTCCTTTAAACGGGCACGGTTAGTTGGCTCTGCATCCTCTTGGCCAGGGATCCGAAAAAGCAAGACACAGCTGAGCTCAACATCTGTCCTCTCTTACAGGCTCATGTTTCCCTATAAGAGGGTAAGAACTATGCATATCGGCCAGCAATATGGAGCTGGGGTGACTTCCATTGCATAAGGGTTGCAGACAAGTTAATAGAGCTATGCTGATTTATGCTGACTCCAACCCTAGATGTTTGGATTTCAAACACTTCCCCAGTTGTGTCATGTTAGATCTGCTCCACTCTCCCTCCCTCCCACTCTTTTCCTCACTCCCCTTTTTAAGTCTCTCCCCATCTGTCTGGCTGCCTCCCCTTCTGTTCAGCTCTCTATGTCCTCTATCCATCTTTCTCTTTCTGGGCGAAAAATGAAGGAGAAAAAAACAACTCAATAGATTTTTTTTCCAATAACCTTCCCTAAAGTCTCACCAGGTTACATTATGCTTTAATAGCATTTAAGTCAATCTGCCTGATGCCACTAGAAAGGTCAATTAAATTCACCCTAAAAATTTCACTCCTGGCTCATTATACATTTGGAAAATGAATTAGAAGCACAAGCTGCCCCAGAGGTTTCTGATATTTTTGTTATGAATATGTCTCAGATTGCATGCACACACAAAAAGGTGCTCCTCCGGCCACGTCGGTGTAGCTGTGTCAGTAAGATGGCCCCAGATTGTGTCCTAATGGAAGTGGGAGGAGAGGGAGATGAAAGAAGAGTGATGTGATGTCTGACCCGGATGAAACTGATGCTCCTGGTCACGTGCTGAGGACTTGGGGAAGGGGGAGGGAAGCGGGGCGCATATCACCAAGTGAACGAATGTGCATAGAGTGGAGCATGAGTCTCGCCTGTGGAATTAATGGGCCTGCTGATGGAGATGCTCCTGTATTTCCAGTGCCTGGTGGTTTCATGGCAGGGAACGTCCTGAAGGGAAGGGTGAATTGTAGCAATACCCAGGTGCAGAATGGCCTGATCCTAGGCTGCTTTGGAAGAGGAGACTTGATCAGCAACCAGCAAGGCATTTCCCCGTGCTGGACTTATTTGCTCTGGCAGGACATTGAAGTCCCCTGAAGCCTCAGCTGACTCCCCTGTTGCTGGCACCACTACACAGGAGGTGTCAGAATGGAGAGTGTCACATGGTCCAGTAGCGCATCCAGGCCCCTTCTCTGGGCACCATTTGGGGTCTGTCCATCACTATGTGATGTGATGACATGGGACAGCAACAGAGGGGGAGCCATATTCAGAGGTGGCCTCTGTGACATTTCTCAGAGAGAAGGTGAGTGCCGCTTGGTACTCAAAGCCTCATTCCTATAGTTTTCTCACCATCTTTAATGTGTTTACCCTCACAATATATCTGTGTGGTAGGGCACTGTGGTTATCCCTGTTTTGTAAATGGAGAACTGATACCCAGAGACCGTGACTTGGCTTACATCACACAGGAAATCTGAGCAGGAATTCAACCTAGCTCGCCTAAATACCAGGCTATGACCCTAACCCCCCGGGCCAGTTTTCCTCTTAGAGCTTCCTACCATGGCCCCATCTTCCCTCGCACTCCACATGCACCGTGCATTGATGTGTGGAGTTGGCTCAGTAATGCAATCCATATTCCCCAACTATTCGGACAGAGGTTTAAAAGCATCCATTTCCCCGTGTCCCAGCCCCTCTTGCATTTGCGCAGCCAAGTTCTGCCAAAAGTGTTCGCCGAGCTGCATGCCCCAGTGCCTGAGGCTATCAAATGTTAAATCCACCCTCGTTAATGCATTCACCAGAAGGTGCATTACTCCCACATCCAATCAGCATCCGTGTAGCTCAGCCTCCTTATGACTTCCCTGACCAATCACAACTAAGAAACACAGCTCAACCTTTGAATACTGGCGGTTGGTCAACACAATAGATACACCTGAATAGCAACAGAGCTGTAGGGAATCCCATGCTGCTCACAGGCAGAAAAAAGGTTTCATTAATCAAATAAATGATTAATTTCAAATTATGACCAAGAGTTTCACAAGATACTATTCATTTTGGGTGACCTCAGTTTTGAGATGCTCAACATGAGACACCTGATTTTCAGAAAGTGCTGAGCCCCCGCTCTCTGAAATTCAAGCCCCAAATCACTAGTTGTTTTGCAAATTTCCCATAAAACTAAACTTTCAAAAATTTTTACTTTGGGTCAGTTGAAATATTCTGTTTAGATAAAACTCAAGTGTTTCATTCTGATTTCAGCGTTTTCATATTTGATGGTACCTTAGAATTTATAATGTAATATAAAATAAAATACATTTCCAAACTGAGTTGTTTTGAACCAAAAAAATAATCAAAATGCTTCATTCTGATTTAAAAAGCCATAAGATTTTGTCAGAAGGACCCTGTTCCATTTGAGAGTGTCTGTTTTAATGAAATGACATTTTCTGAGGGTCAAATATTTCCCGATGGAATGTTTTTTCTATCTCTAGAACTGTGCCCTCTGGCTTGTCTTAAAGCATGTGAACAGCTCTGCCGATTTGAGCTACAGGCTCAGATTTTCAAAGGAATCTTGATGTCACAGCACTCCGTGTTGCAAACCTAACTGATTTAGGAGTCCACATGCCATTTTCAAAAAGGATTTAGGCACTTAAGACCAAAACCACCATCAACTGTCAATGGGAATTTGGCTTCTACATATCTAAATCCCTATTGAAAATAACATTTAGGATCCCTAAATCAGTTAGGTGTTGCAAAGGGGAGCAATTCCTAAATACCTTTAAAAAACTGGACCTAAGTGCCTTGCAGGATTGAGACCATAACTCCAACTGCCAAGTAACAGCTACCACTTCAAATGTGCTCTGTGAATCAAGCCAAAAGTATCATGCCATCTGGGGGGCATGGAAGTCCCTGATGGGGTGGATAGTCAAAGTGAAGAATCCAGCAGTCAGTTTTTCAGCAAATCTCTCAACTAGAAACAAACCCTTGCTCCACAGCACCCAAGACCGCTGAGAAAACCTTTGCATGAGCAGTCAGCAGCATCGTCAGGTCACGTGTGAATTAACCTCCTCCCCTGCCATCTTTGCCTCCAAAACAAGTGGGGACTGAGTCCGTTCAGCAGTTCCTGGCCAGGAGGTTGCTGGTTGGTCTCTGCCAGGCCTGGCTCTTTGGCAGTGGGGGGAACTTGCATAAATGAATAAATGGATTGTAATTAAAAACAACCAAAAGGAGGGGGGAACCCACAAAAATAATCAGGGGAGAGAAGGGGGAAAACAAAGCATCCTTAGGTGAAATGACTGCTCTGTATAATGTGTGCTAACAGGGAATGTGATTGCACCAGTGCTGCTGCTTGTTTTGGTTTGGATTAGAGTCATAGAAGATTAGGGTTGGAAGCAACCTCAGGAGGTCATCTAGTCCAATCCCCTGCTCAAAGCAGGACCAACACCAACTAAATCATCCCAGCCAGGGCTTTGTCAAGCCAGGTCTTAAAAACCTCTAAGGATGGAGATTCCACCACCTCCCCAGGTAACTCATTCCAGTGCTTCACCACCTGCCTAGAGAAATAGTGTTTCCTAATTTCCAACCTAGACTGCCCTCACTGCAACTTGAGACCATTATTCCTTGTTCTGTCATCTGCCATCACTGAGAACAGCCGAGCTCCATCTTCTTTGGAACCCCCCTTCAGGTAATTGAAGGCTGCTATCAAATCCCCCCTCACTCTTCTCTTCTGCAGACTAAACAAGCCCAGTTCCCTCAGCCTCACCTCGTAAATCATGTGCTCCAGCCCCCTAATAATTTTCGTTTCCCTCCACTGGACTCTCTCTAATTTGTCCATACCTTCTGTAGTTGGGGGACCAAAACTGTATGCAATACTCCAGGTGTGGCCTCACCAGTGCCAAATAGAGGGGGAATAATCACTTCCCTCGATCTGCTGGCAATGCTCCTACTAATACAGTCCAATATGCTGTTGGCCTTCTTGGCAACAAGGGCACACTGCTGACTCTCATTCAGCTTCTCGTCCACTCTAATCCCTAGGTCCTTTTCTGCAGAACTGCTGCTTAGCCAGTTAGTCCCCAGTCTGTAACGATGCATGGGATTCTTCCGTCCTAAGTGCAGGACTCTGCACTTGTCCTTGTTGAACCTCACCAGATTTCTTTTGGCCCAATCCTCCAATATGTTTAGGTCACTCTGGACCCTATCCCTACCCTCCAGCCTATCGACCTCTCCCCCCAGCGCAGATTGAGTGAAGCCTGGCTCCTCTCCAGCCCAGGTGGGAAGCAGGACATTTGTAGGTTCAGAAGGATTTTAGAGAGAGCAGGAAGGGGAAAAGGTTGTTCTCTTCCATGGAGATTAGATTTGAACTGGGGAGATCAGTATGGTGCTGCGATGTCAATTATTCACGCGTTAGTAAATTAAATAGCTAATTAGCCATTAACATTTCCAACATGTGCCATCTCTAACCCCGCAGCGTGTTGTTTCTGCCCTCGCAGCAGGTTCGGGAAGACGGATCTGCTCTGTCTAAGGTTCTGGGCATCTTGGGATGGAGTGTGGGAGGTTACAGCCAGTAAGAAAAGGACTCTGAGTTTTGCTGTCACTTAAAACTGTGATGAAAACAAGGTGTGGGAGGGTGATGGTAAAGTGTGGTCCCTTGCAGTGTACGCATGTGGGCAGAGGTGTTTTCCCAGTGCCTGTGCATCTGTGTGTCGATCACTGGCTGTGATCACCCTCTACCGCGATGTGTGTGTGTGTATCCCTTGCAGAGTGTGTCTGAGGGTACAGGATTTCCAGTGTGTAGACATCTGTGTTGCAATGTGCACATGTGTTGTCACAGTGTGTGTCTATCCACTGTACTTGGCATGGCTGGATGCCCTGTGTCTGTGTGTGTCTGAGAGTTTTTCTTGGTCAGTGCTGTTCTGTAACAATGGTAATGGCACAGAAGTCATCCTGGTCACTCGTAATGCAAGCACCAAAGGACCCGCTGGGGAAATAGAAAGGCAACTTGTAAAACTGATAAAAGGAAATAATATTTTACCTGTCACAATTATCCTGTGGAACTCAATGCCAAAGATATTGAGGCCAGGTGCTCCCTAAGGAGTACTTTTCTTGTCTCCATGATTATTTCTTTTCCCTTCCCCAATACATAATACAAGGTTCTGGCTGAAGGAAGTGTGGGGGCTGGATGTCTGTGTGGCATTGGCAAAAATCAGATCCTATGGAAGGTGATCTGCAAGGAGGAAACTGGCTTGCAAGTGCATAGGGGCCTGCTTGGACTGGATGGGCCATGGACACTGAACTCCTCTTTTAAACCCTGAGGTGGTCACTCCAGTTCAGGATTCAGTCAGAGAGGGAAGCCTGTCCTCCTCTCTGTGCACTGCCTTGTCTGTAGAGGGTTCCCAGGCCTGTCTGTTCAGACCTAAACTCACAGCCAGATCCCTCCACCTTAAAATGGCTCCTGATTTGGGGTGCTTCAATTTCTGGCTGCTCCCCTCCCGCCCCGGTGTACCTCAGATTTGTCTCCCTAGAACTGAGGCACCTCAAGTCAGGGGCTGATTTTGAAAGTTGGGCCCCTACCAAACAACATCCCCCAAACCTTTATCCTCAACTCCCTTTCTGGGTGCTCCGTGCACAGGGGAAGGACTTGGAGTGAACCAGTGAACCCCCCTGGTGAGTGTGTCATCTAGGTCCCCCCCCTTTGTGCCTGATCTACAGAGGATACGGATGTGGGACAGCCCGAGCTAGGGGTCTTTAGCTCAAGCGATAATAGCACACGCTTCTAGCACTGGAGATCCCTGGAGTGTCAACCAAAACTGTGTCTATTACGGTCTCTCCCTCTTGTTGTGCTGCGTAAAGGCTGTATCCTTGAAGATGCCATTAGTGCTGCATAGACTGGACCTGTTTCTGCTTCTCAGGACAGACAGGCTTCCCAGCACGGCTTCAGTCCAGGGCCACTTACTCTGGGGGATTGTGACATTTCCCTTTCGGCATAGGGTGGTCGAAGCTTGGTTTGTTGGGGGCTTGAACTTTCCTGCCAGTAGTGGGGCCCCTCTCCCGCTCCTCTGCTCGGGGGGACCAGGCGTGATCAGTTTTAAAATGTGAGACATGTTGGTTTGGTTTGGTTTTGTTTTTCCCTGGGACCCCAGAACTATAACCACTGTTACTTCCCTGCTGATGTTTTCCAATCCCTTTGCCTCTCTGTCCCTCATGAAGGCCAGCCCCCATGTGGGTCACTTGTAAAATGGTATGAAAGGCAGAGGGACAGAGGCCGAGAAGAAGTTTCACAGGAAAATGTTTACAAAAAGGTTAGACGTTTGGTGCTGAGGCTTCCAGCTAAGTACCCTCGAGCAAGCCTGCAGGGAGACCGACCCTTTCCGGGGCCAGAGGAAACATCAGCTTCCTGGCTGACTCCCGAGGAACACAGAGCATCCACACGCTTCAGTAACCCAACTGGCGGCTGCTGTCTCCTCTCCTGCCATAGCTGTTACAGCTACATTAGCCTTGTCTTCCCTTCTCCCCAGCGACCGCGCTCGCCCCCTATGCTGTCAGTTCAACTTGGCAAACTTCTGTGCATCCCACTGTGCCGAGGGCCTGATTTCTGTCCCCCTCCCTCTCTTGGTTGCCCGGGCTGCTCTCACACAGTATCCTGTTCCCTGCCTATTTTCCAGAGTGGGGGAGATGCTTGAAAGTGGGTTGTCAAACCCAGCACAGCATCACTCTTGTCTCTGGGTCAAGTCCCTTTGTCTGCATGCCAGCTGCCTCAGCCTCTCCCCAAGAGCTATCACTGCTTCATTTCTCTTTTAATTTTGCTGCAGTTTAGCAACATCCACTGCTAGGTCAGAAGTTACAGCGATGGATATCGACGTCCTTAGCAGTGCCCTGACCTCATCAATTTCATCGTGTCCTTCCTTCCTTACACTTGTCCCAGCTTTTTAAAAGGATCAGCCTCCCACCTATTGGCCTTTTTAATGCCTCGAGCTTAGCTCATCAGCTTTTCCTTTACAGGTGGCCAAAAGGACACGTTATAAAACAGGGTCTGGAATTAAAAGCTGCGGGGAGAAGGGGCGGTTATGAATCCGAGTAATCGTGGTCCCATCCTACAATGCCTAAAATGCTGGAGCAACCTTAACTCTTAATCAAAGAGGGAACATGGTACCCTATTAGTTGCTGAATCACATTTTCCTCCAGCAGCTGTCTGTGCCCCTCAGTCATGACATGCTATATTTCCCATCATTCTTGTCCTGTACCCCATAACTCTAGACCAGCCAATAAACTTCATCCTGAACTGTAGCATCAGCTCTGCCCATGCCCTTCAATTGTCATCTGCATCACCTGCTGCTGCTCCAGTGCTGGTCCCCCTGTGCTCTGTCCCTGAACCTCTATCCTGATCTGCAGCAGCCGGTGCTAGTCCGCTCCTGGGTATTTTATCCAAACAGCGTGGCAATATGCTGAGCACATGTATGCAGTGGAAACTAGGTCCCTGCAATAACTGGGACAAGTCTGTCTCTGGTGTAAGCACCTTGAGCCAGTGTCTCTTGTGTGACGTTTCCTGTCTCGTATTGTCGATACCTTCAGGCAATGCCCCACCCTAGACGTGTCACACACTGTCGATAGCTCACTGAGATGGGGGGCAGGCTATCAAGCCAGGCAGCTCTAGTTCAGTGGTTCAAATCGAGCCTATATCGCTCAGCAGCCGCTGTTGTTTCGCTTTCTTGCAATGAGTTAGGGAGAGTTTCTGTCTTGTTCCCGGTAATTAAAAAGTCATTAAAATTGATGCTAATCAGCCCCCTTTCTGGCAATATCAGCCAAGGTCCAAATGGGCCATCAAGAGAGAAGTCCCCTGTCTCGCAAAGAGGTGATTCCCTCCAGGGTAGAATTGCAAGAGCTTTGTACAGCGCCTAGTGCAGTGGGGTTCTGGTCCATCACTAGGCTCCAAGATGCAAGAGTAATACAAGAAATAAATAATAATATTTTTAGTGCGGAGGAAACTTTGTGACTCTTTTTCCTGTTCAGTGGATAAATAGAGGATCTCAGTTTCCAGGCAGCCAGACTGGCATTAAATTCAGTTAAGGAAATAAGTCTTTGTGGTCTATTAGAAAATATGGTGAAGCTAATTTTAGATGCGTCTTATCTACCCATTGAGAAACTTCTGTGGCTCAGTACCTCACAAGCTTGCCTCCTGTTTTCAGCTTGGCTGCATCCCCTCTGTCCGCCCCGCTGCTCCCATCCTCTCGATCCTCCGATAAACTGGCAGAACATTTCCAGATGCTTGGGCAGTTAAACTCGCTGTGCACAAACTTTTTTGCTTTATTGTTGCGTCCATAAAACTGGCTTGGAAACTGCTGAAGCAGTAACCCTGTTGGTTTTAGAGGCAGCTGCAAATCAGACCCACTCTCCAGCGCTGTTCCAGGAGGGTTTTACGTGCCCACATGAAACAGGCATTGCCTTCTGGTCTGCCTTTTACCCAGGCTGGCTGAAGGATGGGATTTAATTGCTGGATGGTAGGTTTACAGTACTTCGTTTGGTGGGTTTTTGGCCCTGTCTAAATGATCTCCAGTAGAATCACATGTTGGTGATGGTGGATATTGGCATGCACACCTTTATGCTGCTAGCTTTGCCCATCTGAATCCATCTCTGGCTGGTTGTGACTGAAATGTATTACCCCCTACCCCGTGGGCTGCAGAGCGGGCACAAGGTTCTCAAACTTCATTGCACCACAACCCCCTTCTGACAACAACATTACTTCATGATCCGGGGCGGGGTGGGGGGAGACCGAGCTCGAGCCCTGCTGCCCCCCATGTGGAGGAATGGGGGCTGCAGCCTGAGCCCTGAGGATGGGGGTGGAGTTCTGGCCTCAGCCCTGGGTTCCAGCAAGTCTCATGCTGGCACTGGCAACCCCATTAAAATGGGGTCGTGACTCACTTTGGGATCCCAACCCACAATTTGAGAACCGCTGGCTAGAAGGTTCTCAGTCGAGTGGGAAAGGGGCCACATCACCACTGCTCCCACCAGCACCGGATGGCACCATTCAGCAATCACAACAGAGGCTCAGGAATGAATGGGCCGTGTAGACTGAACTCCTCATTGCCACACTTGGTGTGAGGGCCAGGATAGGGAGGGCGAGCGCAGGCTACTGCTGTCCTCCTTCAGTGGGTAAGCAGAGGGCTCCAGGACTGCTGCTCCAGCGCCATTCGCTGGCACCATGCAGCGGGCAACTCCTGAAAAGATCGAATTTGCTGCTTTGATAGTTGGAACCCTTTATGTTCGGTGCCGTCGGATTTTAACCGGTGACCCTTGTACCTCCACTGCACCCCGGCCACAGCTGGGTGGAAAACCATCCCGAGTGCTCGGTGCGGCCTGAGAATACTCCATAGCCCCAGAAACAGGGGTGGGGAGACTTAACCTGTCCCCTTTCAAGAGCATGCTCCCACCTGGCATAATGCTGCAGCAGCTTGGAGGGGTGTTGCTGAGCATGCTTCCATGGGGCAGATGGCTCCGCTGCTCCATCTCAGCTCCCCTCCCTCTGGCCCAGAGCGCTCCCCCCACCCCCGGGAATACAAACCATAGAGCAACCCTAAATGGAAGGGTCCAAGCCATCCCTTCCCCCATCTCCTCAAGCCAGGAGTTGCCCCTCTAACACTCAGCCGGGGTCAGGAGAAGTACCATGCAACATGGGATTGTATATTTCCACCTGCACTGGCTGTTAACAGGAAGACCTGCCTTGTGGCCCTCCCAGTACAACCAAGATGTTAACGCAGTCGAGATGCGGAAGCCCAAGCTGGCCTCTCTCCTGCCGCTGGCTGTTCAGAGACCAGGCAAGGCATGTGCTACCAGTCGAGGGAAGCAGCTGTTTTGACTTGGAAGTGGTTCATATTGGTTCTACAAGGCGCGACTCTGGCGCCCCACTGGCCATGGTGGGTATGGCCGAGGTGAGATTGCAGCCCGTGTGAAGGTACCTGAGCTAGCTTTGATCGAGTTAGCTCAGACACAGGAGCGGTGAAGCTGCAGCAGCGTGGGCTAGCCACTTGACTCCTTACCTAGGGTCCCAGGCAGGGTAAGTGCTATCCATTGCTATTGGCACTCACGCTAGCTAGATCAGGTATGTCTACACATGCTGCATTGCACTCTGACTGAAGTGTAGACAGAACCTTTGACGCAGCTGGATCTCCAAGCCTACAGTGACCTCATTGCAGGGCCGCAGGAGCCAGGCAGCCTCTTAGAACAGCTTTTCCACACCATCCCAGAGATGGTGGTCCAAATTCAGCCTCGATGGAAGCAGCTGCAATCCAAGTGACCCCGCTGAAGTTGAACGCGCTGACACGAGGGCTGAATTTGACCTGTTTTTTTGTGCATTCTGGCAAGAGGAAGCCCTGCTGGAAAATGAGCCTTGCACCCATCTGATATATAACCCTGCTGGGATCCCACTAAATTATTCTTTCAGGGCTCGAGCACAGGCAGTTAATAACCTGGAGTTTGCTGGCACCATCACCAGGAGCGTGACAGATCGATATAAATAACGCACATTTGTATGGTATGTTCCACACTAAGGACCCCAAAGCTGTTTACAAACAGGTGGCTAGACAATCGACACAACAGGATTCGCTTGGCCCAGCACTGAAATGCAGCCACCTCTGGGGTGGGGGGAAGCAGCTTTAAAGAACACCCAGAGCAATGCTGCACGGCAGTTTCAGATAAGAAGTGAAGAAACCCCATCCAGTTACAACGGGAGGGTGGATTTTAGATGGGCAGAATGCAGTCACCCCAAGTTGTCAGGTACTTGGCAATCCCTTGTTAATGTTGCTGCTGCTAACTGTTGTTGGGTGGGAGCGTGGGTAGGGTATTTTCTGCTGGCAAATTTAAAAGTGCAGTTTATCCTGAAATTTCATGTGGCACTAGAAATACAGCACGATCCCTCCCTCTGTCTGGCAGCGTGTCAGGGGAAGAGAAGGACCGGAGGGGAAAATATCAGCTAATAGACCAACCAAAAGATAAGAGTTACCATCCTGCTGGGAGGCAGGGAGGGTTGAGAAATGACACTTGACAATTTGTTTGAACTCTTGAGTTATTTCCAGGAAAGCAATTTCTTTGACATTTTCTCTTGGCATTTGAAGGGGAAGAAAAGTAGCTTTCTTCCCCCACCCCCCCCGCCCCACCATTTCCATTTCTCCTTTCCCTGAAGTGATTTAACTCCTTGCTCTGTAAAAGTCAGCATCTGTCTGCAAGCAGTGAACAGTAGGTGCGAGGGTTGGGAGGTGTGACAGAGCGCAGGTGTGTATGTGACAGGGAGCACGTGGGAGCATGTACAGGTTTGAGGATGAGAAGATGAGGGTGTCGTGTGTGTGTGTGTGAATGGGAATGTCCATGTCTGTGTACATGGGAGAACGTATTTGAATGTGAATACATAAGTGTTGTGAAAGTGCATGTATGGGAGTGCTTGTGCATGATTGTGACCACACGAGGATGAACACAGAGGGGAGCATGCTTGAGTGTGAGTAATCGGCACATGGGAGCATGTATGTGAGCAGGTGAATGCGTACAATAAAGAGCCCATGAGGGCATGAATGCTAAAGTGGGCATTTCTCAGGGTATTCTAGTGAGCACATTTGCGTGTGAACATATGCGCCTGCACAGGGGGCACGTGACTTATGAGGAGAGGCCGAGGGAACTGGGATTGTTTAGTCTGCAGAAGAGAAGAGTGAGGGGGGATTTGATAGCAGCCTTCAACTACCTGAAGGGGGATTCCAAAGCGGATGGAGCTCGGCTGTTCTCAGTGGTGGCAGATGACAGAACAAGGAGTAATGATCTCAAGTTGCAGTGGGGGAGGTCTAGGTTGGATATTAGGAAATGCTATTTCACTAGGAGGGTGGTGAAGCACTGAAATATGTTACCTAGGGATGTGGTGGAATCTCCTTCCTTAGAGGTTTTTAAGGCCTGGCTTGACAAAGCCCTGGCTGGGATGATTTAGTTGGTGTTGGTCCTGCGTTGAGCCGGGGATTGGACAAGATGACCTCCTGAGGTCTCTTCCCACTCTAATCTTCAATGATTGCATGTGCGATCACACGGCCGTGGATGCTTGCACGACTGTCTGGACATGTGTTACATCTGTGCATGCATTTGGGCAAATGCAGTCCGCTAGGTCTCTGAACTGTGTGCCTTTGCGTGCTCTGCTGCACAGGAAGTCTGAGCAGTGGGATGCTCCAAAGAGACAGCTCTATACATCCCAACACGATGCTCCCACAGCCTGTTTCGCTCCTATGGACATGACGCTTACAAAGCAACAGTAAAATAGCAGCAGTAGCATGGCAGGGCTTAAATCTTTACTGAATCTCCATTTTTCTTTCTTTAACCGCTTACAGAATAAATGGAATTTATAATCAGACACCATAAAATTGCTGATTTATAGCTCGTCTTGATGACAATATTTAATAACTCGTGTATATTTTATTGCATCTTTTTAATGCCCTGTTGTGGAATTTTACTTAGGCATTTCGCCCTCTATATCACCCTGTCGCAGCACAGATGGGCTGCTTTTCATTCTGGACTGAGCACTGAGCCTGCCAGTACCTGGGAGCCTTTCCAGGTGGGCTATGTAACCCAGGCAGAGCTCTGCGGAGGGCTGCGTTCTGAATCACTTCCAGGTAGGGCCGGGAAGCCAGCGGCACTCTCTCCAGGGATGTATTCTGAATCCAGTCCCAGCCCCACTATGAGCTGCGCCCAGAATTCAGTCCAGCTTCTATTAAGGTGTGCAGCCAAATTCTGTTGCAGGTGGGCACAGAAATCAAACCCAGGTTTCTCTGGTCCTGGAGCCCTTCCCACCGTGTGGGTTCTTTTCCTGCCTCCAAGTGCATTTCCCACCTGGGGGAGCATCTGTCCCCGCAATGATCCCAGTGCTGCATTAACTAGTCCAGGCTAGCAATGGCCAAGACTGCTGCAACACGGTACTGATTTTGTTCTCTTCATTTTCCCAAGGTGGTGAAATATGTGAGCAGATTAGACAGGTTCTGATATCCAAAAACAGCCTCGTCCCTTCCAGCCAGTTTTTGTAAGCAGCTCTTTGTGTTACCACCACCATAACCTTTCTGAAAACTCAGTATGGAAGAGGAGTTGTCTGGGCAAAGGATGGAGCTGGAAGAGCAAGGATGGACTAAGAAGGCAGAGAAAGTGGCAGGGGGTGGACATACAGGCTCAAATGAGTCCCTGCGGTGAGCCTTTGCAACGGCCTCGTTAGCTTCTGGGCCAAGATGAGCGGTGGGGTCAATGGTGATGTGGGTCGCGCATGGGGTAGAAGCGGTGAAGGTGGCATTCGCGTGTTCTTATTTGGGACTCAGGTGTGCGAAGTGGGTGCAACGTACACGCAGAGGAAGTGCAACATTGTGGGATGGAGCAGGAAAATCAACGCCCCAGGAAAGCGTAATGTGAGGTGTGTGGGCTTGTTTTACTTAATCCCTGCCTGCTCCTATCCTCCCTGCAATCGGACTCTCCTCGCACACCAGAGTAAGCTACACTGCCATCAGTGGCATTACCCCTGGTATAAATCAGAGAAGGATCAGGCCTGCAGCATGTAAGTTACACTCATTTTGCACATGTAGCCCACTGGTGTGTGTGTTCCAGGTCCTCTCCTGGGCCCGATCCGCAGAAGATACGAGTCTGTTGTAGCCCCAGCTACAAAGCCCCATGGCTCTTTATCTCATGCTCTAGCGGCTCTGGAAATCCCCAATTCAATCCCTGGTGTGTTGGCCAAGATGACGGATGTCACGCACGCTCCACTTGTGCTGGTACACATTACACCCTCCTCCCGCTGCTGTTGAACATGACCCACGGGGTGGATTTTTCTCTCTTTTTTTAAATACAAACTGCTGGCAAATGTCACCTTGGCCCCGACACATGGCGCATCCTGCCCCAACTGTCCGAGCATGGCCCAGTGAGCTCGGCGAGGAGCAGCGCCACGTGAAGATCCTGCTGTTGCATGTGGGGTCCTCAGGCCATGTCGGTTGCCTGTGCACTGGAGGAGTGCCTGGCGCTCAGGTCCTTGGGGAGGACAGGCTCTGCTGTATGGGGGGAAGCGACTGACCTTGGTGAGTATTGGAGCGGAGAAGAGAGCACGTTGGAGAGCTGGGAGGGGGTCGGGGAGAGCTGACGGTCTTGTTTGCATGCCGAGTTCAGAGCTGATGAGCGTCTCTAGGAGCTTGTTCAAGTGTCTGTGCGACACTTGCTTTGCTGACAGGTGCTACCCATCCATCCGTCCCTCCTTCCATTCCCCTCTCTGCTCTTGGCAGGAGCCAGGACAGCAAAGCAGCCAGGTGGAGAGGAGTAAACAGGCCGGGAGAGCTCGCTGGAGCTCAGGTCAGTAAAAAATAAGACGTTGCTGAGCTTTTTGAGGGCTGGAGCCGCCGCTGGGTCGCTAGCACCGTCTCGATATAGCCACGCACACTCCTGAGAAGCAGAGGTCACGGGTGCTCAGCCTGACTGGGTTATTGTAAGATGGGGGGAGGTTCTGAAAAACAGCAAGAGGGATGTGGGTGTGGGCCTGAAATTCAACGGCGCAGAGGAGAGGATTTCCTAGCATGGTGGGCCTAACACAACCCTACGTCACTCCCAGTTTACACCAGCATGCCCCAGGATCGTTGGAGTCGCACTCCGTATAGAACGGGAGGAAAGTGGCAGGCAGTCAAGCCGTGTATGTTCTGAATCCTGGGAAAGGTTCAGCAGGATTCCCGAAGCTTTCCTCTGGCACTTGTATAAAGCACCGGTCAGGTTGTACTGTGCATCCCATCACGGAGAATGTGAGCTTGCCATAGGCCCCTGCTACAAAGTTTGGGTCTTTAGCTCATGCGGTAGAAATTCATGCTCCTAGCCCTGGTGCAATCCATTGCTGACGTGTTGGTCAAGATGGGCTTCAAAATCAGCCTCGACTCACTGAAAGCTGTGCTCAGGTTCATAAACCTTTTGAGGGGAAGCCAGGGGCAGTTTGGGGCAAACCTGGGGGTGATTGGGGGCTTCACATGGAGACCGTAAGAAATCTGCGGACTGAGAGGGTTTGGCTATTAGGCAGAACCAGCCACTGTCACCTGGCTTGAGTTTCATAACAAGGCTTTCTCTTCTAACATGTCCACACAGGGCTATGCAGGCCAATAGCTTCATATTACTGATAATGGCCTAGATTGTGCCCTTACAGAACTCGTCTCTGTTTGGTAGAGCAGCACGACCCCAGGGGAGTTCCCTGCTCTTCAAAGGAGAAGTGGCAAGTGCACCACCCCTCAAGAAGATGCAGTGTGCAGTACCCTCTGTGCCAGTGTAAAGTGGGGGGTGCAATGGGCCAGGCCTTGGTGCCACCTATACTGGTCCCCCATTACAGTCTGGGACAGTATTGTTCAGCTGCAGGCATTTCTGTGGTCTTCGGGTGACCTGCCAGGAGCCATTGGGAAATACTGGCACAAACTCTTGGGTAGTGAAGTTTTGCACTTTTCATTCGATGGGCAAACCTCAAACTGTTCAGTTCAGAGGGACATCCCAAAAGATTGAGGGCTTGAGTCTCAGCGGGTGTAAATCGATGGGGGTTCTGTGGACTTTAGTGGCGTTAGACTGATTTATCCCAGTTGAGGATCTGGCTCTGAATTTTTATCCAAACAGCCAAACTCTCCACACTTGTCCCTTGGGAAAAACTTAGTGGCTGTTATGTGTATGGCTTTCCATGAAGCCATTTGTCTTTCAGGTCAGGTTGGTTTCACATCTCTTGAGATTCATCTCTGTAAGTTTCAGGTGCATCTGAACTCCTCCTGGTGAGGGTGAAATCCAAACTGAACCGGTGACTTTCATTAAGCTCTGCAGGCCACCTCTGTGTTTGTGTGACCCAGGTGACCTGCCCTATTATCAGATGCCATGTTTCTTTTGAAACCGGCAGAAAACTCTCCCCTTACCCGAAGTATTTTGACGAACATGTCTCGGGGCCCAAAATGTTTTGTGCAGCACTCCTCTGGTTTTGTTTAAACGTTTGAGTTTGGAATTTTAGCCACATGGACTCGCGTTCCCTTGGGAAAGGTCTCTTGGATCTCCTAATGTGAGGCAGGAAATGACTTCCCTCTAGATATTCTAGCATTTCTGCTTCCAGCCTAGCTGAGAAAGAGTCACCTGAAAATAAAAATGTCAATTAAAAAAACCTCAGAAATGTGCAAGATCCAACTGGACTTTTGGGTGAAGGATCTAGTTGATTCTTGTCCAGACAGGTTCATTATTCCCAAATCAGACCACACCTCTTAGTAACTGAATAGCAGAGATCCTGAATTTAAAATGGTTGGTGCGGTTTGTTTCTGGTCTGTAGCTGAAAAAATTTGCTCCCAGCTTTCCCCTGTCTGAAAGCGATGGGCATGAATTTCTTTAATATCCTTTTGCCTTGGTGGGGATCGAACTGGAGCCTCAACTGTTGCCTTTGGGTGAACGATTCTGAGCAGAAAACCTGGGGAAAAATGTTGCCAGGTCGGACTCATTCCTGATCGTTCTGAAAATAGCCAGTGTGGAATTCATGGGCATGCTCGCTCTGAGGCTATACTGTCTTGGTCTAATGTTAAATTATAGTCTACAGGAGAGTCCTCTGAGGTTGGGCTGGGGGGAGAGGGGAGAATTATCTCAGCCTATAAATACCTTCAAGGCAACAATATAAATGAAGGAAGGGAATTATTCACAGTCTCAGAAGGTGGTAGGACAAAGAGTGATGGCCCGGAGCTAAGGAAAGAAAAGTTTTTGGCCAACTACTAGTAAAAAGTTCTCAACAGTAAGAGCAAGTGAGCAGTGGAATAGATTCCCAGAGGGCGAGTGGAGGCACCGTCATGGCAGAGATTCAGGAATGATCTCGACAAGATATTAATGGAAAATATGATGGGAGGAATCTTTGCAAAATGCAAGAGGGCAACCTGCTGACCCAAGACAACTCTCTCTTCTGGCTTTGTGCTCGATAGATTCCGTGTTCAATTCCTCTTATGCCATTTTACTGCCAACACCCCAGATTTTTGCTATAAGGTATGTTTACACTGGATTGTAAATCCGAGTTGGTGGGACCCATGCTTTTGGACGTGGTATTTCCAAGCCCACGCTTGAGCGTCCACACTGTGTGGCAAACCTTGGTTTACAATTGCGGGACTCGGCTCGCACAGCTGTGCTAATGCATCCATGCTGCACTGCACAGACCTTCTGACTCAGGCTTGTGGTGTGAGCTGTGTGCACCCTGCAAAATGACAAGGGCCTGGCCATGAGTCCCACCCACCTGAATCCCAGGACCTCACCCCCACCCCTCCCCGTGGGTTGTAGGCTCCGGGTCCTCTCAGCTTTCAGATCTGAATCAGAAAGATGTGTGTAGGGGTGGTTGGGCTCAAATCTGCGTCTGAACCCACTTTACAATGCAGCATATACATCTCCCTAAGGGGGAGGAAGTTTTGTCGTTCAGCTGCCCCGCCCCACCCACGCCAGAGTCCAACCTTTTGGTCCTGGTTTTAAGCCATAACACAGCATCTCAGAGGCAGCACTCTCCTTTCATTAGGCTCCTCGTCAGTGTCAGGACTCCTGGGTTCTTTTCTCATCTCTGCCACTGATTTGCTTTGTGAGCTTGGTCAAGCCACTGGGACCCAGATTTTCAAAAGTTGCCTCTAATATTTGGTGCTTTGGTTTCTAGGTGCCCAACCTGAGACACACTGGGACTGATTTTTCAGAAGTGCTGAGCACCTACCTTTCCATCTGAAATCAATGGGCACTCTGGATGCTCAGCACCTCTGAAAATCAGGCCCCTTCAAGTTTGGCACCCAAAATTAGTGGCCGTTTTTGGTCTTAACGTCTCAACACCTCCATTTCCTCCCCAGGGGGAGAACAAGGCTTCTCTACCCAAGCAGGGTGTTTTCAGACTTAATTCGTTAACGTACTTGAGATCCCAGTGCTGCCAACTCGCATGATTTTATTGCGAGCCTCATAGTCTGCGGTCTTTGTCATAAAACCCCAGCTCCTGGAATTATGTGATTACGTGCAAATCTCAGTTTTCATAAAAAAGTTTCTAGCCCTCGTGGTTGCCAAGAAAAACTTTGCAAGCCAGACCTGTGTGAGACCTGGAGGCAAATAAACCGGAAGGAACATAAAAAGAACACTAAATTTATCATTTTGCAATTTCATGATGGGCAGGGGGACTAGCTCATGATTTTTTATTTATTTATTTATTGAATGCTTGGATTGGAAACACTGAGATCCTGACATGGAAGTTGTTTTACTGGCTCCTGTATCAATGGTGCAGAAGGCAGGCAGGGACTCAGTAGAACAGGAGAGTTCTGTCCCAGTCTATGCTGGAAACAGATTTGCAAAAATGGCTACTTCCATGGCAATGATCTGTGACTGGGGAGAAAGGAAAACTAACTTTCCAGAAAGATTTGTCCCCTCCCGTATTCAGGGGGGTCATCAGTGAGAGAGCCTAACTTTAAAGAAACATAAGCTCTGTCTAGCCTTTCAGGCCATTGATCGCTGAGTGTTCTACTCTGTCTCCAGAGGTTGGGTTGGATATGCACCTTAGAGGTCCAGAGTGGACACTGTGAAGGCCATCATGGTCTGATATGACCCTGGGGATGGAACAACACCCTGGAGAAGAGCCTTGGGAGCCCTTTTCTTCCTGACTGTGGGCTAGGGTAGGGTAGGCCTGCAGCATCCCCGCAAGGCCATTGTGGAGCTTTGAGTCCGAGACGCACTCTGGGAGTGCGCAAGACCCTCATTGCAAATGGTGGGAGGAGAGGCTGTGGGTAGCACTGAGGATGTGCTGTCTGGGGCCTACCTCACAGAATTTCCAAATCACCCCTTTGGGGCAAGAACATGTTTCCTTCTGTCTCCTCTTGAGTATTAATTCATGCTCTACTCAGGCCTAATTGTTTAGTTAAAAAAAAAATCAGGAGGGGAGAAAGATATTTGAAGGTGCAGTCTTGTTCCACCTGGATTGATTTACAAACAGTTTGTCCCCAGGGTCTGCTAGTGACAGCGAATAATGCTTCTGCCATTAACTAGGTGCAACGCTGAGGGTGGGGTGTATGGGAGGGAGAACGAGCGAGTGCCCCCTTACAGAGCAGCTGTTTCTGATGACCCCCCGGGTGACACTCCCTCGAAAGCATCCGCATTCCATTATAACGAGCGGTGTATAAAAAGGATTCCATGGCCCTTTCCAGAGGCTGTTACGGTAAATTGCTAGCAGACTACAGTGCAGCAAGGGATCTCTCTGTATCAGCTGCCTTTTGATAATCTGATGTGAAGGGTCCCCTTGTGAATGTATCTGGAGGAGTCTCTCTCTTCTTGTCAAAATGCAAAGTGCTCTATGCAAGCTCCTAGTACTTTGATCAACTTTGGCATGCTAGACAGAAGCCTGTGGTACTGGGGTGGTGGTGGGGATGATGTGCTCTTCCTCCTACCCACCGCAGTGTGGTAAACTTATTTCCTTTCCATGTGCTCATTGAAGTCAGTGGGGCTCCTTGAGTGAGCCAGGGCTGCAGAATCCCCTGGAATAACTTTTTGATGGAAAATGTTCTTTTTGCAAAATTGAAATTTTCCACAAGAAAATTATTGCATTGCCAAAAACTTTAAATTGGGGAAAATCAAAAAAGATGGGCATGAGCTGCCTGCTTGGGTGGTGGTTGTCAATTTCACTTTGTCCAGGCAGGCAGAAAAGGAAATTGACAAGAACCTTCCAGCCAGGCAGGCTGCAAGCTGAAAAATTACATTTGGAATCTTTCAGCAAATCCCTTCCCACAAAAAATAAAATAAAAGCATGTTTTACTTTTCATCCTGATTCAGGATGGAAACATTTGCAAAAACTTGAATTTTTCCATGGGAAGAGATTATTGTTTTCCAGCCAGCTCTACCCATTAGGTTCCACATAGTTCAGACAGTGACATGAATGTTCCCCCTTCGCTATATTCTCCAGTATCCAGCCTAACTCTGACTCTTCCAGATGATGAGGCTTCTGCATCAATCCCCTTGGGAATCTATTGTACAATTTTTGTCAGGAAGTGTTTCCTGATAACTGAGATGTATTTTTTTCCGTTTAGAATGTTAAAAAATGAAGGGATATTAATGGTCATGCTTCAGGGCATAAACCAACCTCTAACTAATGCAGGTCAGGAGGGAACTTTCCCTGGGAGTAGATTATCCCATAACTTCTACAGCAAGTTTTCTTGCACCTTCCTCTGAAGTAGCTGATACTGGCCACAGTTGGTGATAGGATGCACTAGATTGATCTCAGATTTGATCCAGGCTCGTACTTCCTATGTTGCTAACTATAGCCATGAGGTCAATCTAAACATTTCCTCTCCATTTGGATATGTTTGCTTAAATCGAGGTCCATGGGGTGCAGTACTCCAGCTCCCCAATTGCTCAGGGGTCACCCAATCCCACTGTTTCCAAGATAGTGAGGGGAAATCTGTTTGCAGAACTGGAAGGGTGGCACTAGAGATGGCCTGAAAGAAAAATCTGGGTCCTAATGCAATACATTGGCAGACTGTGTCATGTTCTCCTTTAGCCGTTGGTCTACCTAATGGAATGAGAGCCTATTACTATTATCCCCAACAGAATTATTCCCTTAGCTTAGGTGGTAGAGCAGAGTGTGCTGTGAGAGAGCAGCTCTTGCATTCAAACCTGCCCATGACCACTTCGGGGTGGGGCATTACGCAAAGACAACTTGGGGAAAGTTCCAATGAGGATCCTGCTCTGAATTTTCCGTCCAGGCGGCGAGAGTCTGGGGCGGAAACTAGCTATTCTGACTGTCCATTTACAGGAAACAAACTCTGCTGCTATATCTAACAGATCCACATGGCAGCAAGTGCCAGTGCCTGGTATATCTGGATTGAAAAAGGGCTCCCTCAGGGTAGCTGAGGGGGAGAAATGGGATTTATGTACAGACCCAAGGGCTGCTGCTACTGATGAAGAGACAGCAGAGGGAGGAGAGACAAGCCCCTTGGACTTAGGAAAGCTCCTTCAGGCATTGTGGTTAGAAAGATGAAGGGCCCCTGGGGGCAGGAGCTGCCCAGTGGTGGCCAATATTTCTATGAAGGCCAACAGGTGCTGCATAGCCGCACTGGGCAATGAACACTGAGCAAGGATACAGAGCAATGGATTTAAAAATGCTTTGGCTTTTTTGCCTGTCTCAGACAAAGGGGAATTTGTTACACTAAGTGTAACTACACTGTTAAACTAAGGTCTAGGTCTAGGATTGCAAGCGGCCCCTGAACATGCCCCTGGTACAAAGAGCTTCCCTAGTCGGCATGAAGTTGATCTAAGGGCTTTGAATTAGGCATGATCTCAACCCCTAGAATAACGGCTGATTGGGAGCAGGGCAGGAGTGTGGCCAGATTGCACCATGCTACAGCTGTTCTCCACTCTGCAGGGGCCATGAGAAGTAAAGAGTAAGGTAAACCGTTGTCCCCTGCCGGGCCCCAGAATATGGGGAGTGCAAAAATGGCTTAAAGACAATCCCAAGTGCAGAAGCAGAGGAACTGAGACCTGGGCCCACTCTCCTTTGAACCTGACCAAAGATAAAGTAAAACCGAGGAGAGGAAAATTTCCAGCTAAAGCAAAATCTCTGTCCCATCTGATCGCATTTTCATGCTCACATGTCAGCTCTCCATAAATGCAGTTAGAGCACATGGGGGAACAGTTTCTCATTGCATTAGTGCACAGTGCAACAGAAAGGGCTGAGTTTGTTCTGAGGCTTCACTGAATTACAAAATGACTCAATGGATATTGTACCACACGTCCCTGTGTGAGCTCGGCTCCTCACTGTGAGCAAGTGACTCTATCTATGAAAATAACACGTGGTGAATAAGATCTACTGGGAGACCTGTAAATCCTGGCCACTCTTTGAGAAATGGGGAACACCATCATAAACCTTGAACTTGCTCACCTTTTGAACTCACTGGCAAAATCCCCATTGACTTCAATGGTGTAAAATCAAGGTCCTGGAAGACAAGGCTGGAAATGACTTTACTGGAAGGATGGTCCAGTGGTCAGGGCAATAGCTTAGTACTTGAGACACCTGCCATCATGTCTCTGCTCTTCCACAGACTTCCTGTGTGACCTTGGGCACATCACTTTCTCTCTCTATGCCTTGGTTCCCCATGTGCACGACAAGATGATAGCACCACCCTATTTCACAGAGATGTTGTGAGGATAGATACTAATGTAACAGGTTCCATGTAAGTGCCTTGGATGGGCTATCTAGTGCAGAACGGTCTCCTGCAGAATATTCTCCAGTCCTTTGTCCTAACTTCAAGTTAGGCAAGCAACATGAGAGAATATTCCCCAGGTTAGTTGATCTCAGTATAAATGAATGTTTCCTGGTATTCAGCTGACATGACTCTTTCCTTAATTTCATTCCACTGCTCCAAGCTCTGCTCCTCTCAGACTGCTCTAGTCAATTCCTCTTTCTCCTTGGGGTTTACACCCTTCAGATATATGCCAGCTGTCACTCTGTATCCCTTCTAAAGTTAGCTGGACGGAGTATGCATATAATGAGGGGTTGCAATGTATAATAGAGGGGCTGTAAATACCCTGAAAATACAGTATCATGGTTATGCTTTTGAATAATTCAGCACCATTAATTCACGTAATCAGAAGTTTCTCTACGTCAGGGATTCTCAAACTTTTTCTTTGAGCCCCAGCCCTCCCCCCCAACAAGCTATAAAAACTCCACGGCCCACCTGTGCCACTACAACTGTTTTTCTGCATATAAAAGCCAGGCCCAGTGTTATGGGGTAGCAAGCAGGGCAACTGCCTAGGGCCCCACACCATAGGGGGCCCTGTGATGCTAAGTTGCTCAGACATTGGCTTCAGCCCCAGGTGGTGGGGCTTAGGGCCCCAGGATTCAGCCCCATGCAGTGAGGCTTTGGCTTTCTGCCGTGGCCCCCAGAAAGAGTAATGCTGGCTTGGCTTGGTGGACCCCTTGAAACCTGCTCGTGGTCCCCAAAGGGGCTTTGGACCCCTCGTTGAGAACCACTTCTCTACGTTACAGAATTAAGGTTACCTACATGACAGCAATTACCCCTTTGCTCACTTCATGTGTGTGTTTTTAGAATTCAAGTGCATTAGTGACATTGTAATTAATCGCGGAGTCAAGAATTTAAGGCCAAATAGTCTAGTCTGACCTGTATATCATAGGCCACCACTACCACCCGCACCTGAAGACTACCCCCAACAATCAAGTTAAATCAAAATATTACAGCCCACAGGAGGCTAGACTATGATGTGCTACATGCAGAGACTAGGGACGACCAAGGTGTACCAGTGCCCAATTCCCCTGCAATGGCAGGGAATTGATTAAGTGAGCTGTACCCAGATAATCCTGGTAAGTGACCCACACCCCATGCTTCAGAGCAAGGTGAAAAAAACCATGCTCCCTGTCAATCTGACCTGGGGGAGAAGTGTTTCCTGATCTCCTGTGAGAAGAAGCTATAAATATGGACATAAGGAAGAATTCTTCATCTCTGTAGTGTTTAGATTCTAATAGGGCAGAATAACCAAACGAGAAGACGGATAGCCGTAAAAGACTTTAGAGAAACTGTCAGATCACTACATCTCTGCTACCTTGTGAAGTTATAGCCTGTGATTATAGACTGTACATATATTTTTACCTGCTTTAACCTCTCAATAACTCATTCTCTTTTCTTAGCTAATAAACCTTTAGTTAGTTTACTATGGAATTGGCTACCAGAATTGTCTTTGGTGTGAGATCTGGGCTGCAAATCGACCTGAGTGACTGACTGGTCTCTTGGGACCAGGCATAATCTGAATGTTCTGTGATGGTGGTGAGCCACTCCAGACGGCATGACAGTCAGATTCTTAAATGTTCTTGGATGGAGATTATCTGGGCCCCCTGGCTTGGTCCCATTAAGCTGTTTGAGTTTGGCTTTGACCTCAGATGTAATAATTTCTATGTCCATGTCCTTGCTCCTATTAGCCGCCCAGCTATTGTCCCCAAGCCCCCTCATTAACCTTATTAAAAACTGAGACAAAGTATTCATGTTAGTGTTGGGCCATGCCTA
This sequence comes from Dermochelys coriacea, assembly GCF_009764565.3. NCBI lineage: Eukaryota > Metazoa > Chordata > Testudines > Dermochelyidae > Dermochelys > Dermochelys coriacea. The sequence continues at coordinate 7,537,951 of NC_050089.1, forward strand.
GATCATCTTTAATCTCTACCCACTTCTTCTTTCCCACTTCTTCTTTCCTTGTTTTCTTTTTATTTGTTTGGCTAACAAACCTTTTCTTATTGGTTTTCATTTCCTTTGCAAAGTCCAACTCTGCCTGGCTTTTGGCAGTTCTCACTGTATCCCTACACTCTGTGACCTCCAAGAGGTAGCTTTCCTTGCTGATCCATCCCTTCTTCCATTCCTTGTAGGTTTTCTCCTAATAACCTGTTTCAGACGCTTGTTCATCCAATTTGATCTGCAGACCTTCCCTATGAATCTCTCCCACCCCCACTCCTTACTTGGGATGCAGGCTTCAGAGAGCTTCTGCAACTTTGACTTAAAGTAATTCCAAGCCTCCTCCACAATCAGATCCTTAATTTCTTCAGTCCAGTACACTTCCCTGACTAATTACCTGAATTTTTTTTTAAGTTTTCCTTTCAGGTTGCAACCCTGTTATTGTTTATCCTTCCATTTAGTTTAAACTGAATTAATTCATGATACCTTCAAATCCCTGTCTGAATTCCATCATTATCTCTAGCTGCATTTCTAATCCTTTGGATCTTTTCTGCCATGAGCTCTATCAGGCAATATTTCATGCATAAGTAGCTTCCATCAGATATTCACTCAAGGATGAAATACACCCCGCAGCTTCTGCTTCTGACCATCTTCTTTGTCTCCTCTCCTCCTGGGGCTACATCTACTGCTGCCTCAGCTAGTCATTGTGGTTTTCTCTTCCTAGCCCCCTACTCCTGAAGAAAAAGAAGACACAAATCCCCCTAAAAGTCTTACCTACAAACTCACGCAGAAACTCCCCTGTTAGCTGTTAGCTGCTCTAATGTTTGCTAGTGATTTGCTTTTAAACCTTGCCAAACTAGATCAGCACCGCTCCTTCCTCACAGTCATGGAGTTAACCTTTGAGGTATGTGAATGCAGTAGAAATTACAGGTATCAAAATCATAACTACTGTGTAATCACACTGTAATCGCTGTGAACTGTAGTGGTTGTATTGTATAGTGCAACCAAATTAAGGTTTGCTTAAAACCTTGCTTAGAACGATTAGAAAAGATCAAGCTAGAGGAACAGGTCCACGTCATCAGGCATAGACTCCATTAGAGCTACACCTGTTTGCCTCAGCTGCGGTCTGGCCCCATGACTTGGTCAAGGTGTGAGCCTTGTGGGTCGGCTGGTGCACTCCATGTCCCTACCCCCTCGGGTTCTTTCAATCAATTAACAGACCTAAGTTGGTTCATACCTCCCACCCCCTGTTTGCGTCATCTGGTTTATTCACTCATTCTGAGAGGGCAATTCACTTATTTAGTGGCTCATGTTCACTCTCTCTGGGCCCTAGCCAGGTTTCTCCCCCATTCTGGGGGCCTCAGCCCTTCTCCTGGACCTGGGTTGTACTTTAGGCACAGAGTGGGACAGAGGGATTGTCCAAAGAAAGGAGCCCCTTATCTTGCCTTTTTGGGGCTGGAGTAGTACTTTAGGCCAGTTGTAGAACTGCAGGCAGCTTCTCCTGAGCTGGACCTTTTCCTGATCAGTTCTTCTATCCTCCGGCTGGCAGGGATCACCACGCAGACCTGTCCCTGCTGCTGTCCTTTCCCTACTAACTCAGGGCCCTACAGGAGCCTTCTCAATCCTTGCAGAGATGTGCCCTGCTATGAGAGAGGAGGCAGTATTTATGCTGGTCCTTTTTCTCCCAGCTCATCCCCAGTTGTTTGGGGTTGGGGGGGGAGCCTCACCCCACTTCTCTACAAGTCTCCTGATGCTGGGCTCTTGAAGATACAGTGATATCATTTCCTCCCGCTCACCAGTTGTTGCTGGGACCTCTTCCTCTCTCTCCACATCTCCCCTTTGGTCCTTATATTGGCCCTTTCAAGCCCTAAAATGACCATGCCACGTGGCACGCCGACCACCAGGCACTACTGCCTTGAAGGGGCAGACTACCCCATCATAGATTTCTGTGGAGCTAGAGGAAAAGTTACACCAGTTGGGGATCTTGCCTATTGAGTTCCATTGATCTAATTTCCAAATACTTGGAAGCGGGGAATAGGACAGCACGTTCTGTTCAACAACCAAAGTCACATTGCCATTGAGATAGGAAAGGCAAGGTCCTTGAGTCACTGACGAGACCGGTGCGAAGGCAGCTTCCATCCTGTGCACCTAGAACTTATTCTTGTGCTGAGGAAAGGTGTATTAATATTTTACTTGCAAACGAAAGGAAGTTCAATCATAGGAGCTGGAAATGGAAAAGCCCGGATAGGCCATGGAGGGAGGAATGACCGCAAGGAATTGAGGTCCGAGTGTCCCCCACTGTTGGTGTGTGTGTGTTGCAGGTCTCCCCCTCTTGTCCTCAAACCACAGAGGATACGAGTCTGTTACAGCCGCAGCCAGGGACGGCTGGTTCCTTAGCTCAAGCTGTAACTGCTATTGTTTTTGCTCACAAGGTCCCCCTGGTGTCAGTCAAGATACCAAATGCCACATAAGTGGGGGGCTCATCCAGGATTCGAGCTGCGGTGGGCCTCAGACACTTGAGATAAGCTTCCTTCATCAGAAGCCTGGATACCAGGAACTCCTAAGATCTATTCTGTATGTGCCTTTGGGCAAATTACTCAAGGGCTCTGTGTGACCTAGAAGCATTGACCAATGTCTACTGGCTAGCATATATATCATATTAATAATATGTATGACCTGCACCGTACATTTGTGTGTGTATTAGTATGCATTAAGCACAAATAGAATTACACACAAATACTACAGCTCAGATATAGCACAAATGGGCGGTTATTCTCACAGGCCAGTACTGGAATGTCCCAAAAGAAGATAACAAGAGAGATGATTAGTCTACCCTGGTACAAACCTAGAAGGTACCTTGCCGGACTAGAAATTCTAGTATGCGAAACCTCGATAAGGAAAGGAATAGAACAAGAAGTTAAGAAACTGGGCCGAACTGATTGGGTGAACTTTAGCGATTTGTAAAGAAATATGTACTGTAAAATCATCCTATAAATATTACCAGCTGCAATGTGTAGCTTGGGGAGCACACCTTCTGTGTAAGGCGAATGTAATAACGCTGCATGAGACAGCTTCCCAGAGCCGGGTATTGTATAGAACTCTTGTCCTGGGCGGTCTCTTTATTGGCTCCTTGCAATAAACCTGACTGACATTGGTTATTTGGTCTCTTGAGTAAATTTCATAATGAACCAAAGAGTGGTCAAGCAATTGACTACACAATTTATGAACAGTGGATGGAGCGCTGGGCTAGGAACCAGGAGACCTGGCTTCTGTTCCTGGTTGTGCCACTCCCTGCTCTGTGACCTTAGGCAAATCACTTTACTTCCCTGCACCTTAATTTCTCTATCATTCACATGGAGATAATGATGTTTTCTTTCTTTTGTGAAGCCCTTTGAGATCTACAGCTGAAGCATGTCATAAAAGAGCTAGTATCTCTTTTTATTAACCTCTCTGTGACTATTTCCAAATAATTGAAATGGGAGTGAGGAAATGCACCTGCCTCACTGGGGTGTGGGGCGGATTCTCTGGGTCAGATCTCTGTGGTGCTTAGAGGAAGTGATGTGCTATGCGCCTGCTGGCTGATATTGTTGGTTAGGAATCTAGTTTACTTAGTTCTGGGTCTGTCGTCCTCTCCCCCCCCACCCCCGCTGGACTTGTGGACTCCAGTATGGGACACTGGACCAGATTCCTCCCTGGTGTCACTCCGCTGACTCCATTATCAATTATCAATTAAGCTACATCAGAGAGAAATCTGGCCAGCCTCGTTTGCTAGATGGGGGCCTGGGTTCAATTCCCTGCTCTGTCACTGACCTCTTGTGAGACCATCAGCGAGTCACTTAGTCTTCGTGTCTTAGTCACTTAGTCTCTGTGCCTCAGTTCTCCACTTGTGCAACGGGCATAATAGCTCTGCCCTGCCTCACCTCCCAGGGGAGTTTAATACATTAACATTTTGAGGCGCTCAGATACTGTGATGACAAGGACCAGATAGGTCGGTGGAGCCCAAACTGAGAGGGGCTTTCAAACACTACAGGAAATACGAAAACTGGAGGATGGATTCAGCAGAGAATAGTTCGTAAATCCTGCAGCTAAGGGATAAAACCTAAGTCAGCCGTCTGGTAGATAGATGGGCCGAAGCCGACTGGAATCTGCTGCTGCTCCTCCCCCCCATATTGAAGCACAGCCTGCTCTCCAGCAAACCATAGTGGCTGCTTGACAAGTCCCAGCAACGCCCCGTGACAGTTCAGGCTGAGGCATGAAGCAGAATCGTGTACCCAGTTGAAACTGTAGGGCATGCTAAGCACACAGGAGGGTGGGCACCGGGGTTCATGCCCCGACTCTTGAGAAAGCTGCCCTCAGATCTGTGTCGTTTCCTTGTGCTCCCCCTCCCTGTTTGTTTTAGGACCTGCACCTCCTTCCCCTACCCATCTCTGATTTCCACTGGGGAAGGACCAGGAATCGCTGCCTGGCTGGAGCAGCAATGCCCCTCCCAGCTCCTTCCTCTGACCCTGGGTCTCTTCTTCCTGCCTGAACAGACTCCCTCTTTAGCAAGTGCTGCCTGCACCTAACCTAGGGTGACCAGATGTCTTGATGTTATAGGGATAGTCCCGATTTTTGGGTCTTTTTTTCTTATATAGGTTCCTATTACCGCTTACCCCCGTCCCAATTTTTCACATTTGCTGTCTGGTCACCCTAACCTAACCATGGATCGGCTGACTCAGCTGCAGGCCCGAGCCTTGCGACTGGATGCTGGGACTAGCACCCAATTTGCAGCACTAATGCAACGGAGCCCTGGCCACTAGGTGCTACCGTAATACAACTAACAAACAACTCTGATCATAAGGACAGCAGGAGTCCACATCCTCTGTTTGCAATCGCATCCTGAAGCATGGCCTGGAGGTGGCAGCTTCTCAAGGAGATGATTCTGTCGCCCCATTGAAAATGGAGTCAAAAATTCCTTGCTGGCAGATCTGGGGCAGAATTTAACGACGTCAGGTTTTTTTCTCTCCCTCTGAAGTGAGATGTATCCGAGATGGCTGCCTTTGCTTTTATCCCCCTAACCGCAGGCGTTACGAACCATTCTCCGCTGCATCCATGCTCCTGTTTTCATATTTCCCGTGGTGTTTGAAAGTCCCTCTCACAATGGCTCACTCGGAAGCATTTTTTATATATAGCTATATAATTAAGTTTAAATGTGACCAAGTTTGCGCTCTCTTTTTCCCCCCTTTCCTCAATCTGTTAAGAAATGTGCTCTGTGAGGGGATAAAGCAGGAATTGTCTGGTGCAGGTAAAGAGGAACATGGGTTTTAGCCTCTTTTTTTTCTCCCCGGGCTCCAAAATATCATCTATCACTCTCCACCCAACATCAGGTTCCTTGCTGCAATAGGGACATTAAGCACGATCTTCCTTCCAAAAACTGTAAGCTCTTTGGAGCAGGAACTGTCTACTACTCTGTACAGGGCCTAGTGGGCATAATAGGGTCCTGTTGTTGAGATTGGTCCCTACGCATCGCTGTAATAAACCCGATTAATAGCCATCATAAATGGGAATGTCAAAGTAACCACACAGTCTCTTCAAGACCACACTCATTTCCCATTTTGTAGGATTACATTTACTCTCTGTGCGGGTACATCAAATACCATTTATATACATACACGCATGCACCCACACTGTACATACATAGACATGTGCTTACGTATGTTGACTGTCTCTGTCACACACACACACAGTGTACATCTATGGAGAAAGCACATTTTCCGGCTAGCCCGTGTATGCACATAACACTAACTACACAAGTCATACAGACACTAAATGTATGAGGCTTGTGTGCATGGCGCCCGTTGCACAAGGCACACACGTCGTCATGCAGGCTAAACCAAAAACCTGAGAGTTTTATTGCATTTCCAGATTTTGAATCAGAATCCAGTTTCACCTTCCTTTAGCTCTGTTGTTCTCAACCTTGTCCTTCCTATGATCCCTTGAGACAGCAGAGAGAGAAAAAAGTGTGGACTCTCTCCTCTGATAATTTTCAAATCCCCTGTTTCTCTCTCTCTCTGTACATCCACCCTCTCAAGCTATTAAGAAAGGAATAGTGGCTGTGACCTCATAAAACCAGATCCCAAATAGAGCTGGTCAGGAAACTTTTTTTTTGGTTTCATTGATGAAACATCATTTACATTTTCTTCACAAGTTCTCATAATTTCATCAAAAACCTGAAACCTACATCATTTTTTTTTAAACAAAATCCAATATAGTCCTATACCGCTATAGGTATAGCAGTACAAATCTGAGGTGTAAAATCAGCCAGTGGGCATTGAGAAATCTTTGTGAGATCTGAGCATCTGCACCCAAAGGTAACCCTCGCTGGGTCTCAGCTATCCATTTCCCCACCTTTGGGGTGGCTTGTCTCTGCTTCTCCTGGCTCATCCCTTGTCCTTCCCTGTATTCTCAGGATGGTCACAGTTCTCTAGGAAACGATCCCAGGCATGCTTGCTGTACGGTCACGACTGTCCAGATCACTTACGGGTCTCTTGCAATGTCACTAGAGCTCATTGAAAATTTTCCTCCAGAGCAGTTTTCCTTTGGAAAATGAACTTTCATTGAAATCTGAAGGTTTCACAGGAATGTGTTTTCAATGATATTTTAATTCAAAACATGTCAAAATTGTTGGTGCTTTCTTGTTTTGTTTTTCTGTCTAATAGTTTGATGCATTCAAAATGTTTTGACTTTCCTGTCTTGATTCACTGCATATAGACTTTTCTGTTATATTAAAATATTAATGGTATTATATCTGATATTTAATATGATAGGTGTCTTATTTGTTAATTTATATTATAATATTTTGGCATTACAAAATGTTTTCAAGCTTCCAAATCCTCGAGTTTTCAGAATTTCCATTTTGTGAGCAATTTTGACTTTTTGTTCTCATTTGCATGGAATTAAAACCAATTTTGAAATGTCACCAGTTCCTACAGACTAGAAATCCCATTTGCCAGCCACTTCTAGTCAGCACATGACAACATTGCATCATGTCATTCTGTCACTGGCGTGACCCTTTGGGCACACTCAAAAGTGACAACGCTAGTGCTGCCAGCCCCATGACTTCTAATCCAAGAGGTACCCACCTGGCACCCCCATACTCTTTCTATCTCAGACACACATGCACTATCTACAAAGTTTCCTTTCTCTAATAGGTTCTGGACCAACCCTACTTGTAAATTTCATCTCATTCTGCATAGTTTTGAGGCACCTGTGTGCGGTCCGTGCATTTACCACACAGACCTGGCGGGGAAATGGCTGGGCCCATGTTGTCATACATTACTGGACTTCAGAGTCCCAGCCTCTGAGTGACTTTGCCCAGCGGGCAGTCACGATCAGCCAGCTCGGTCTCCTGAAATTTCATTCCTGGCCCAGTGCCCCGATAGGGAATATCTGGGACTGACTCACGGCCGGCAGCTTACAAGTAACCTAATGTAGCGTGATCTGGGAGGGCTGTTGAGGGCGAGGCAATGCACATGAAATAAAGGGGAGGTAAAGGGAGGGAGGAGAAAGTTGTAGCATGAGAAATTGTCTTTGAAGCCATTAGTAATTATCTCTGCAGGGCCCCTTCTCTCTCACTCTTATCCTGTCATGCACTTGCTTGCTGGCTCTCCCACTCTGTCTCTGATTCACACTTAGCCCTCCTTACATCAAGGTGTATGGTATGCATGGAATGAGAAGAAGGAGGCAGGATCCTGGCTTTGCCCCTCCTCCCCGGTCCCCATGCATGCAGGCCAGCTACATGGAGAGATGTAGCCGCACGTGCACAACTATCTCTGCAAACACGGGCGATTCCTCCCAGTACCCCCACTGGGAAATGGCAGCTCTGCTCAGCCCCTTGCTGGGCTGGGCCTAATTGGAACAACTGACTTTCCACCCTCCCACGCACATGATCCGATTGGCATGGAGTGCCGGGTTTCCTTAGCTGACATGCTATATAAGTTCCCATCGGGGTTAGGCTGTCATTCCCCCTAAAACAAGGAGCAAATCAACCCAGTGCTAATCAAAGATGATTGGCAATTGCTAATAGGAGCTCAATTGTACAGCCTCTCCTTAGAAAGCCAAGCTGAGTATATGGTAGTGTTTCTTGAATCAGGGATTGTCAACACCTCTGAGTCCTCATGGGAGCTGTAGGCTCTAACCCCCTTCCCTTCTTTGCCTCAGCCTCATTGCTCGCATGCATCCCTAAAATGATCCTCATAATGTTAATTAGCTGGATTAATTAACAGGTTCTTTCTAAGTCATTGTGCTTTCTGTGGTAGCAAATATTGGCTGTATCAAGCATCAAGGCTCAGCAGTGCAATGGTAGATACATTCAAATGGGTGCAGAGGGGCAGGGTATGGGGTGTGCATGGAAGCAGGTGTCAATGAGTGTGTGAAATTGGCTGCACACTACTTCCATGACATTACACATGCAATCTGACCACTCTTATTGTGCTGCTGAGAGCAAGTTGGCTCTTACAGAAAGAAGTGTGACTTTTGTTAAGTGTGTGTGTGTGTGTAAATAGGGTTTGTGGTTTAGAAGGTGATCCCAGCATGTGAAACCCTAGCCCTATAGAGCTTCTTGCTCACTAATACATGATCATGGTGCTTTGTCCATTCTGGTTTTCATCTTTTTAAGTCCTGATTTGTGCACAGTGCCTGTTTTAAGGATGACAGGTTTCAGAGTAGCAGCCGTGTTAGTCTGTATTCGCAAAAAGAAAAGGAGTACTTGTGGCACCTTAGAGACTAACAAATTTATTAGAGCATAAGCTTTCGTGAGCTACAGCTCACTTCATCGGATGCATTTACATGCATCCGATGAAGTGAGCTGTAGCTCACGAAAGCTTATGCTCTAATAAATTTGTTAGTCTCTAAGGTGCCACAAGTACTCCTTTTCTTGTTTTAAGGATGGAGGATCTTACCCCCTGGAGCAAACAATTGACAAAAGACAACACATCTCTGCGGGGCCAGTTCCTTTGTGTGTGTCTCATTTTTGCTGCCCTTTGTGTTTGCATGGCAACCTGTCTCCCCGTTGTTATGCACACCTCCACCTTCCGCTTTGGCTTGGAAGTCCTGATCCTGTGTCGCTGGCTTTGCTTGCAAATTCAGCCTCACTGCTTTGCTTCCTTGCAAGACACCCCCAACCCTGGGCCTCCAGGGTGCTAATGCTACTAGAGTGGCCTCTCACATAGCAGTGCGTGCCTCCAGCCCCAGGCAGCAGCCAGTGTGTGCAGACGGCACTGCAGAAAGGAACGTTAATGGAGGGGAAAAGTTAACCACTTTTATTGAACTGCAAAAAAGGTTGTTTTTATATTGCTTTATTGGAATATAAAGACAGCATTTATAACCCTTTTAAAGAGGCATAAAAGCAGCTTGGAGACTGAAAAGCTCTCTCCATTTTAAGACAGACAAAGAGAGAAGGAGAGCAAGCATCGGCCATGCACTGAGGTCAGAACTAACCACAGTTCAGTGCAGGGTTAATTCCTGGAAGAGGTTTCAGAATGTTTGCACTAGCAATGGGCCCAAGTCCAAAGCAACAGATAGACACTCCTAGACTTGGGGGCCATATTTCAGTTAAGCAGATTGGACCCATCTCTAGGCTTTGGCGTGTGTTTCCTTTCTGTGTAACTGCTGAGCTAGTTCCTCAGATCTTCAGGGGGTGGGGTAAGTGTGGCACATAATGATCTAACCTGTTTTATTTCATTCTCTCTCTTGTCCTCTTTGAATAATTGCCCCTCTGGCTTTGATCTTACTGGAACAAGGAAGTGTGTCTGTAAATGACTTAGGCTACGTATCCCTTGGGAGTGAGGGGTGTGATTCCCAGCTCCCCTAAACACACTCAAGCTGCAGCAGCACTGCCAGCAGCAAATGGAGGCCTGACTAGCCACCTGACTACATCCCCATGGAGTCCCAGCGGACTTGTGTTCGGAGCAGCTAGCCCATGCCACCCCTCACTGCTGCCCATGCTACCATGACAACACTGCTATTTGTAGCACGCTAGCAGCTGGATGAGAGCTAGCGTGAGTATGTCTGGGCTAGCTGGAAGTCACACCCCTAGGACCAAGTGTAGACGTTGCCTCAGTTTGAGTCTTTGGTGAAAGGCTGAGTTAATTCTTATCCAGCCGGATAAGATAAGATATTCACTCCCAATGCAGAGTCACTGTCACAGTGGCACTAAGGCCGTCATGCATAGGTTGGGAGCCTCACCTTTTGCTTCCGATCCTACGTGTGCTTATTATTCTCACCTTACTTGTATTTCAGTTGTACCTAGTAGCTTGCGCTAGGCACTATGCTTACATAGAGTAAGAGGCAGTCCCTGTGCTGGAGAGTGTACAGTCTAAATGGACAAGACTGGTAAAGGGTGGGAGAAAGGAAGTATTGCAAGCCCTATTTTACCGATAGGAAATCGAGGTGCAGAGATTAAATGACTCACCCAAGGTCACACAGGGAATCTGTGGGAGAGCTAAGAACTGAATCCAGATCTTCTCACTCTCAGTCCAGTGTGTTAATCACAAGATTGTTCTTCCTAGGCTACACACGCGAGTCAAGCTAAGTATGTGCATAAGTCTGGGTGGTGTCTTCACAGTCATTTAGAGCCAGTCAGAAAAAATTCTCATGAAACTTTTTTTTTTTTTTAATTTGCCCATTTGTCTACATTGAAAGTTTTGCGGGGATGGAACAATTTCAACAACGTTCCAGCCAACTGGTTTCCTGCCAGTTTGCAGGCCCAATTCCTCAGCAGCCCTCCTGCTGGCCGGCCTTGGAGTTGGGGACCACAGGGTTGATGGCTCTGAGATAGCCCACCACATCTGCTTGAGGACTTTTGGAGTTTTCACATGTATGTGGATGTAGGAGTCAGTCAGATGTAGCACTTAAAGAGTGGAGTCGCCCAAACTGATCTTCAAAACAGTATCCTGCTGAGGAGAGAACAGTACCCTGCAACCCTTTCCAGTAACTGAGTGTGCCTTGTTTGTGGTTCTCAGGCACTGCTCCCCTCTTCCTGCCCCTCCCCCCCAATAATCACCCTCCTTGGATTCTGGCTAATGATCCTACATTGCAAAAGAGCAGCAGCTTCTACTTCTACTTCACAGAGAGGAAGTGGCACAGGAGACCTCCCCTTGTTCTTTGCCCATATTTATCATCATTGTAAGGGGAAAATGCCTCTGGAGTGGCAGTTAGTAATGCGATTCTCAATGGCAGAGAATAGTCTTCCTTCCATCAGGCTTGTTGTTTAGTGAGGAGTCCAATGCCCAACCCCGGGGGAGGGGGGCGGGTTTATACCTAGAATGATGGAAAGTTCCTGCACAAGTTCCTAGTTGAGGCACGCTTTGAAAAGTACCACAAAATGTGGATGTTTCTCTGTACTTGGGGTCAAATGGGGCCTCTCTGTGCATCTCCCATGGACATGAATGGAGTTGAATCTGTGTAAGTGATAGGAGAATAAAGAAAGCTGAGGGGTGTTTGGATGGTGGGCTTGCTTCAATCTGCTGTGGAGACAGAGCCAAGATCCCAAGGCCCCCATCCTGCAAACCGCTCCATATGGGCATCCTCCCACTGAAACCATAGGGGTCTACATGTGGGCACAGGGATCTGTCCTCTGATGGCAGCCTGCACAATCCAGCCTCTGTGCATGGCTCACAATCTGCAATGCATCCACATTCAGATCTGGGTGTTGGTGATAGCCTGGCTCCAGTCACAAAGTTTGTAGAGTTATTCTACACAGGGCTCCCGTTTCTGTCACCCCTCAGCCTCCTTTTATTTGCTTTTCCCACTAAATATTCATCAGTAACATTTAAGACAAAGGAAAGAGATAATTACAAGGGGAGAGTTTTTTTGAGATATTAAAGGTTAACAGAATTCTTGGCATTTGTGCCTTGTCAATTTCCATGTAATTATGCTCAATTCCCAGAATTCAGAGGCGACTGTGCCTTTTAACTCTCAAAAATGGTACCCCGGGAATTTAATTTATGAGATCATTTCTCAAAAATGTTCAGCTTCAAATCAAGCATCTTGCTTAATAGCATGGTTATTATTAATATTATTCTTGGATGGGGAATGCTACGTGGGTCAGTAGGCCGGCAACCAAAGTAAAATTGACTCACTGCAACAGTGGTGAGCCCTGGTTTTGTTACTCAGAGTGAATGATTTGTCTGCCCCAGCGCCATGTGAAATGAAGGGCTGTTACTTTATGATCAGCAAAACACAAACCTGATGATGAGCCACAGATTTGGTCTTGGGGGAGCATCATTGGATGTTTTGATTTGCTGGCAATGGAGAAAAAAAGTGACTCCCCCCCCCCAGAAATATTTGAGTAAATCAAAAAGTCAATATTGTGGTAAGATTGAAACAAAATGTTTTGTTTTGACAGTAAACAAATTCATTTAGATTTTCAGGCCTTTTGGAAAAAGCAAAGACCTGAATTCACAAAACAGCTGGAGGAGAAGCTCTGGCCTGCCAGGTAAGCTTTAGCCCAGTGGTTAGGGCATTCTGCTGGGATGGGGAACTCCTTGGTTCAATTTTGCCTGTTGTGGAAAAGGGATTTGAACTTGGTTCCTCTCATTGAGGGTGAATACACTGGTCTATGCTGCTGTGGGGCTTTCTCTCTTGTTGAAGCTGTTCTACTTTTTATAAATCATTGAAGTGTCATTGGGGGCCCTGGGTCTGCCATATCTTAGCTGTGTCTCCTAACTACCAGTCTGACTCTGCCTGGCCCACGGTCTATTCATTGTCATCATGAATGATAATGAACGTCTGGTGTGATTGACAATGGATAGTTGTCAGGTCAGGGCATGCTACTACAAATAACTATGTAGTGTGGTGGTCAGGGCCCTTACCTAGGCAGTGAGAGAACCGAGCGCAAGTCCCTGCTCTAATGATGCTTTAGTTATTTATATAAAGTGGAACAGCTTCCGGAGGAGAGACTGGTAGAGCCCCACACCAGACTATCCCATAGCTTCCCAGATCCAGCCCTCCCTTGCAATGGGGGACAACCAAGTCCAACTTATATCCCCACCTCAGGTAGACCAAACTGAACCTGGATCTCTCATTTCCCCGATGAGTGTCCTAAGCACATCTCCCTAGCTAATAAGAGAGCACCCTCCGCCAACTTCTCTTCTGGCCATTTTTTGAATCCGATCTTTTGTCTTTGTCAAAATGCCTGAAAGTCTCAACAAAGTTGAGGCTTATCAGTGTAAGCTAGTTGTTTAAGGGCATCCTGGGTTGAGCTTCACCTGGGACTAGTTGAGATCTCAATCCAAATGTCATATGATTGATCTCAATCCAGGTGTTATATGATTAGAGCATGTGACCAGGAACTAGGGGTATAAGGGCAGCGTGAGCCCAGTCAGGGGGAAGGACTCAAAGGAAGAATGTGTGTGAGTTGTACTTTATAGACTGACTTGCCTTCATTCCCAGGTGGAGGGCCTAGAGAGTCAAAACCTGTAGAGAGCCAGGTGCTGGTGGGAGACTTGTATTATTCTACAGTTTACATTAATATCCCAGACTTGATGAAGGGGGAGACTTAGTGAGAAAACCTCCACAGTGTAAAGTTTGATTCCCTGGAGAAAAACCGTAGTACCTGAAGCCAGATCTGGTAAGACCCTGTTACTGGGCTCCATTGTGCTAGGCTCTGTAGACACTTGGGAAAAGACACTCATTACCCCCAGAGAATTTACAGGCTAAGTCTATGGCAAAAGAATAATAAAACCGCCCAACTGGAAGCTTTTTGTTTGAGGTTTTTCAAGTTTCACCAGACTGCTCCAGCGCTCATGCATGTTTTAGCTGAAGATTTGGGCCTTGTTTTATTTTAGCCTACTCGGCTATTTTCCCCCTCCTACTCCCTATTAAAATTCAGCCTGGAGTGAATTGTAGAGCCCTGAGTTAATGCCATATGCTTATAAAATACTATTAGATGGCTGATGGTGTGCTTTTATCTGACACCAACAGATGTCTCTGGTACCTGGCTCAGCCCTGATCAAATGCAGGTGAGGAAGCAGTGTCTGACTGTGCAATGACTTTTTAAGTGTTCGTTCGTTGCAGTAAGTTCCCAACAATGCCACAAGAAACAGATTTATATAAAAACAATATTGATTTGTACCAGGGAGAGTAAAGATCAATTCTGTTTAATAACTTCCACGGAGCCTATGCTGCTCTGGATTTCCAAGATAACTTCTTTGAACTCCCGATATAAATATTAAAGGGACACGTACAACCATGTCATGAGGTAAATAAAATAATTGTTTGGGGTTTGCTGGGTAAATGTAGGCAAACAAAACAGTCATCAGGGCCCTGATTCTCCCATGGAGTGAGGAATGCTTGGACTAAGACTTGAGGGAAGGTGCAAAGACAATTGTGTACCCCCCGTCTCCCTCTGAGCCTGTACCCTGGGGCTGTCTGCCCAGTCTATAATACATTAGAACAGCCTAAAGGTTGCTGTAATCTGCCCCAGCAACATGTGACTGTTATAGCAGCTGGTGGCTACCAACCTACAAGGGCTTACCCCTTGCAACAGTGCCCCTCGTGGGGCTGAGGGGAGATGGTTCAGGATGACTATAGACCACCTGAGGATTCTCACGGGGAAGGGGAATCCTCCACTGGCCACCTAAGCCCGCTGTGCACTACAGGGTAGGAGCTAACTCATTGGGAGCCAATCTTGCAACTTTTAAGGACCTGGTTGTTCCCTTGGCTGCCAGTGGGCTTTACTTGTGTGAGTAAAATTCTGCAAGATCAGGCTCTTCGCTCAGCCTCCAAAATAGCCTGTCACGGGCTGGAAAGAGTTAAGTTCCATTTTAATGTAAGAGACAGACAGCGAAGATGGGAGAAAGAGATGAAACCAACCCCAAATGGACTAGCTTTTTAAAGGGCAAAGGAAATGTTCTTTTTATGCACCTAGTGTAAAGTGCAGGGAAGGGAAGGACCGGAGCTGCAGAATCCTAGCTAGGCTTTAGGGGAAGGTTCCCAAATGCGCAGTTAATTTAAATTTAATAGGACAGGTACTGTAAGTTTAAATAAATGCCAGTTAAATATTAACTGCATCTTTATTGGGGGATTAACGGACCCTCTTGTATTATGTTTTTTAAACTCAATAAATATGTTGCTAATAATCATCACTCTTCTTCAAATGTGACAGCAGCTGCTGCTGCTACTGCTGAATCTAAATCAAACAATTATTTGGGGCAGCTCCCAAAAAATATTAGCCAGACAAGAGCTGTTGCAGTTTTGGGGTTTGGGGAGCCTGAGGATTGTGAGACACATTATCACGTTAGCCTGCAAGGGGCCAGGCTGTGATGGGAAATTATGGGCAGGGGTTTAAAAAAATAAAAATAAAAACCAGCAGAAGGGAAAGTGAATCACTCCTTGGGTGCAGTTGGGGGATGGAATTAACGGTAATTATTTGGGAACCTCTGAGATCTGACACAGCAGAGTTGCAGTGGACCATCATCTCTGTTCATGTTATGAATTCCTCTGGGGAGGAGAGAGTTCTGAAAGGTCACCAGCCATAGACCATGTGCTATCATTGTTTCCTAATTGGGGCCACTCTTAGCAATGGAAAAAATTAGTCTGTGTGTCCTTTGTCAGTGAGGAGGGGTGAGAATCCTTTGTATTGTCAATGAATCTTTGTTTTAGCCTCTTAGGACCCATTCACTTTAATGGGATGTTCGCTTATGTAGCGAGTGCGAGGTTTTGAAAAGCACATTTGTAACCCTGAAGAAACGGAAGGATAACATTTAACATGATTGCGTGAAAGAGGTTGATGCAATAATTGTGTATGCGTATGTTAAGGGTATTGTATGCATAGGTGTTACAGTGGCTATTAGAGATGAGTTTTGGATCAATTACATTTCAGATGAGAGTTGGGAATTTCAAAATTGTATACGTGTCCATCCATCGTCAGGTTTTATGCTGTAGTATCTGAACTCAGTGCAGTATCTGAGCTCCTTCCCCATAAAAGAGCTGTAAATTAAAACAAAATGTTGCGCATCTAGTTGTATAAATTGAATATACCAAGAATTTCTGCAGGTGAAATTGTATCTGAAATGAAATTCTTCCATGTAAGTAGGTATATATTTTCTGTGTAGTGTTTGATGCTCTGTGTGTGTGTGTGTGCGCGCGTGTGTGTGTGTACACACACCTATATATCAATGGCCTCCTACACACACCCACATGTAAGCTAAACATGAAAACTGTGCCAAAAGTTTGCAGAAAAACTGAAATAATGTAAAATTGACCTGGCTTCACTTGACTCACAGCCCTTAATTACAAATTGACAGAGAACCCTTGGCTGTAAATTTTTACATCTGGAACCCGATCCAAAGCTCCTCAAAGTCAGAAGTGTTCAGATCTGGAGATTTTGCTTATGCTTATTTCTAGTTTTGCTAAAAACCCCTAGAAGTTCAGCCTGTGTGTGTTGGAAGGCTTGCAAACCATTCACAAGACCCAGGGCCATTTTTGCATCAGAGCCAAGTGGGGACGATAACGCAGGTGGAACTTGGTGGTTTTTACAGAGATTTGCTGTGAATTTAGGGGTGTGTTTGCATGAAAATGCACTTGCTTGAAGTTGAAGGTCATAGCAGAACTGTGAAGGGGCCACGTGTGTTAAGGGTGGAAAGATGTAAGTCCTTATGAACTGCTGAATTTTGCACTGTCTGTCTGTCCAATCTGTCTCTCTCTCTGAATTTTGCACTGTCTCTGTCCAAAGGGGAAGTCTGTGGCAAAGCAGGGAATTTGACCCAGGGTCTCCCATGTTCCAGCTTAACACCCTAACCGCTGGACCATGCTGCTTTGTGCTTCACCCAATCACAACGTCACGGATCAGCGAATGGAATTGTGCCCTGATGATCCAGTGCTCCTTTCTTTTGTTTCATTGGTTGAAACTTTTGCCACTCGGTATCCTGCATTGTGAAGAGCTCTGCATGGTCCGAATTGGTTTAGGGGATGCTTCAGCTCTCCTGCTCTTGTAGCTGAATTAATTTCTCTTTAAACACTGCTCAGATCTTTCTCATATCCCCCCAATCCAGACTCTTCAACATTCCTTTCATCCTCCATGCCTGAAGCATTATTGCCTCTGACACCACACTTTTATATTAAATAGGGAGGAGAGTTGATGCAGAGAGGCTGGCAGTCTGTCCTGTGGAAAGATCACCCAAGGCAGCATGGTGGTGTAGTTAGAGAATGGCACATTTAATGTTTAAAGGCAGCCTTGATTTTGACAAGTGACAGGCTCACTCACTGTTTCCTATCCCAGCCCTTTTCATGTGGGAGTCATTCTTTGCTTTGTCTTAATCTACTGGAAAAAGTGACCCAAGGCTGCATGAGAATGAAGGACAGGATGGCTCATAGAGGGAAGGAGTGAGGCATAGGGATCAGGGCTAGTGTTCCTGTGCTGACTGACCCTTTATACTAGTGGGGTGTGAAAGATGGGAGGAAGAGCTCCCCATCAGATGCCCACCCAGGACTTGAGAACAGCCAAAGAGAATCCACCCGATGATTTAAACTGAGCCCAGCGCATGCTGTGGTGCGACTTGGAGTCTTAGTGAGTGTTGTACAACATTCCTGTGATCAATAAATCTCATGGTTTTTATGTGCCCTGGAATAACAGTGTCCACAGGGAGGGGGTTTACCTGAAAAAACTCCCCCACCACCATAGACAAGCCTGTAGAGCCTTTGATTTAAGCAGCTCCCACTAACCTAGAATACAATGCAGCACCTTGTGCATTGGGAAATGGGCAGAGAGGGGTTATTTGAAAGGCTTTTAAGAGTTCCCCTTTTGCTGGAAAACAGGAAAAGGAAAACAGTCTCTTTCCAACAGACAGGTCCTGAGCACCCTGGAGGAGAACTGGAAAGATCTGTGTGAAATAAGAACAGTTTGCTCTCAGTTTGCTTTCTGAGCTGAAAAGCCTCCACACTGCCTCATATCTATCTTCCACTCTGTTTTGTACGGTGGGGTGCAGTGGGATCCTAATCCTTAGTGGGGCTTTGGGACGTTACAACGGTAGAGGTAACAATGAACTAAGTCACGTTGGCAGTCACGGGGACCGAATGGACCACTGAGACTGAACTCCTCATGCCAGTGAATGTCTCCCTACCACAGCAGGGGGCAGAATAGGAACTTAGGGCTGGAAGGTGCTGTAAAAACACCAAGCTCTCACTTTAAATACTAAGGGTATTCCTGGTCCTGCTTGCACGCCAGAGGCCTCTGTAGGGAAGTGTACAATCTGGTGGTTCAGCAATCAGTCTGCAGGGAAATAGTAAGGTGGGGTGTGTTGTGTTAGTCCAGTTTGGGAAGCGGCCTGCTCTCTGGTTTTGGGTTCCTGTGTGTGTGATCATGCAAAATTCTAAGAAATAAAGTTGTGTTATGTTGCAACCTTCCAGCCTGAGTATTTTATGCTTTTAGCTAACTTTGCTGTATGTATTCTGTGAACATAACTGGAGGGACTTCGTGGGTCATGCAGTCCAGTCCCCGGTATCACAGGCAATCCCATCATGAACATAGCAAGCTCCATCTTAAACTTAGTTAGGTTGTTTGTCCTACTCCTCCTAGTGGTAGTCTGTTCCTGAAATGGGGAAGCTGTGGATAAATGTGTCTTTTGCCTCTAGGGTTGTCAATCCAGCACCTTCTACCAGTGCTAAATTCAGAGCAAACAATCTTAAAAAAGAAATGGAACAGGGAAGTGCAAAGAGACCACAAAGCAATCCCCTTCTCTTGTGACCCATCAGTATGCTCAATAATAATAATAATAATAATAATAATGTTTTATTTGATAGTATCTCCTCTACCCCACAAATCTGATAATGTTTGAGAAATTAAACAGCACCGTTAATGAATTAAATAGTAGTTTACAGGGGAGTGGGAGACTCAGGGGCTTAGTGGCAGGCTACGGATCTTTTCACATCTAGGTCACCGGTTTGAATCCAGCTCGGGTTGGCAGGGCTTTAAAAAAAAAAACAAAAAAACCAACAACCCAAACCCAAGGGTGCTATCTAATAGCTGGTAGGTGCCCTGTGTGAAAGGAAGTGAGAAGTCTCAGATCAGTTCCTGGGTGTCCTCGCTATTAAAACCACCCTTTCCAGCAGGCAGGAAGGGCTGGACTCTCGCAAGGGCTGGGCACCTGCACCTTGCCCTGAGTTCAGTAGGAGTTGTGTGTGCTAAACCTCTCTGAAAAGCTGACCCCCGACGGCCAGCTTTATGAGCGGAGAGGCCGCAGGAGCGAGGGCGGTTCCTGGCCACCGGCTTGAGGCTCAGGGGCAGTGGGAGACTTGCACTTCAGCTCTCTGCCTTGTCCCTGTTCGGCTAAATAAAGGGCTTCGCTCTCCAGGGCTGTCCACCTGGCCCCTTTCACCTGCGGGAAATTGTGCCTAAAAATGGCAACACGCTGAGCAGCGGGTGGAGGGAGGGAGAAGTTACTAGGCATAACGCAACTGCCATACGTCCTAAGTTATGAGCTGATTAAAAAAAAAAAAAGGGTATGGAGGGATGAAACGAGCGACTGGGGCAGCCCCCTGCCCACAGAGCACGGTTAGGAAGTGTGGGGTTATGGCTCGCCCCCGCAGGACTGGCAGCCTTCCTACGTCTTTTAGTGACCCGCTGTGTGACCTTGCGCCTCCGTGCCTCAGTTTCCCCATCTGTGGAGTGGTGGGCACTAATCCCGAGGTGCTGCAGAGGCACCCCTCGCCCTCGGCCAGGCAGCAATTAAGGCTGGCGATGGGCGTGGAGCTTCCCGGCGATGGAAAGAGCGACGTGGCCGCGGTAATGGGGGGGCGCGGAAAGGCGAGCTTGTTCCCCGAGGGGTTGCCTGGCCGGGGGGGGGGGTTGCTGCCCGCCCGCCCGGCGCCGGCGGGGTTAAAGTGGGAGCGCCCCGCAGCCGCGCCGCTCCGGGGGGCGGGGGCCGGAGCCGCTGCCGTGACACCCCCGGGAAGTCCGCGCCCGGGCGGGCTCCGAGGCGATGCTCCCGGCCGGGAGGCAGCGCGCAGCCGGGAGGCGGAGAGCGGGGGCAGCCGCCGGCTCCTGCGCGCCTCCCCCGGGCCGCTGCTGCGTCCTCCCCTCGCTGAGCCCGGCCGGGTCCCCGCCGGCGCTCGGCGCCCAGCCCGGGCGGCTGGAGCTTGCGCGGTCCGCGAGTGGCCGCTGGCGGAGCGGCTTGCGGTGCCCGGCTCCGCACTTCCTCGCTGCCGCCGGGAGAGCCGGTCCCCGAAGCCCCGGCGATGGGAGTTGAGACCCGGTGCTGGGGGCAGGGGCTCGCCGGGGCGAAGCGAGACTCCGAACGGTCCGCGGGCAGCGCCGGCTGCTGAAGGCCAACGCGCCCCGGGGAGACTGGGGACTCCCTGCGGATGCCCGGCTCGCCGAGGCTGGATTGCCGGGGGCTCTGCTAGTCTCCGAGGAGCTCCGTGTCTGCCCTGCGCTCCCCCCCCCCCACACCCCGTTTGCTCCCTGCCCGCTTGGAAAGTCCCGGCTGCCCAGGATGGGGGTCGGCGGGTGCTTGGTCGTGCCCTGGAGATGCCTCGCCGTCCTCTGTCTCAGGCTGCTCTTCCTTGTGCCCGCAGGCGTGCCCGTGCGCAGCGGAGATGCCACCTTCCCCAAAGCTATGGACAACGTGACCGTCAGGCAAGGGGAGAGCGCCACCCTCAGGTAGGAGCAGCTGTTTATTCTCTGGGTATCTCCCGGGGTCTTGCTCTGGGGGCGCCCCAGGTGCGTGCCAGGAGGGGCCGTGTAGGGGTGGAAGCAGCCTGCTGAGCCAGGGGCTTTCGCTGCCACATTGCAAGAGGGGGCGGCTGCTGCTTAGCCTGGGCATGTCCTGAGTGGGGCGGGATAAAACCCCCGAGTCGGGGAAGAAAACGTGAGGCTGAGCCAGGGGCTCCTGCATTTGGGGCAAGTGGGCTGGTAGTGGGGCAGGCAGGGGGATGGTTTGCTGTTGGTTTAGAGAGCGCCACGGTGTGTGCAAAGGAATGAAGTGGGAAAATTCTGCCCCCCCCCACCTTGGTACTGGAATGCAGATGCCAGGCAGTGAAGCTGGCAGTGAGAGCTAGATGCCAGGCAGGGAGTTACCATTAACTGACACCCCAGTTCCCTTCTTTAAAGTTACTGAAAGGGAAGGGGGGGGGATTAGTCTTTACACTTCTGTGTCAGTGTCTGTTTGGATTGCCAGCGTGGTGTTTCTGGCATCTATGGCAATGCTGGGGCTGTGGCCTGGTCACTATGTAGAACATGTGGGCTTATGTGTGCCCGTATTTTGGGATCGGGAGAGAGCTGGTCCTCTGAGGCTGATGTTGCTGTTAAAGATGCTTCCATGCATGTCCAATAAAGATGAGCTGGGATTGTGTGTTTGCAAAGTATAAATGGTCCCTGAAGTTTCTGAGTCTCCTGTTTGGTTTGTAGGCATCCGCAAGCATGTGGGGAGAGCCAGAAGTGGGCCCTTCTTGGCACAAGAAGGGCAGAGCAATGAGAAGCCATAAAGTGTCAGTGATGGGTGGGGTGTCAGTTTGGTGCCCGGCATGGCGGGTGCAAATGCCAGTGTGCCTCGCCTGCAGAACTGCTCATTAAAATCCCATTGTGTGCACGCTCCGGCATGGGGGGTTCCACTCCCTGCAGGCATTAACTCTTCAGAGCGTTTCCCTCCTGCTCTGTTAGCCATGCTCGGGGGCTGTTTAAAGGAAGAGATGAGCTTTATTCAAGGGATCAGAGGCTGAGGACTCTGCGAAACACCTAATGTCTCAGATTGCAATCAATGCAATATCTGGGATGTCCTTTACCCAGACACCCATTCCTCCTCTGGCAGCAGACAGACATGCTCATCTAATAAGTCTCTTCTGTCTCCAATGATGAGGATCTTTGGGTTTTTTTGTTTGTTTTTCTTCCTTTCTTTAAATTATTGGTTTTAATTGCAAGCTTCACAACTGGTGATTAAAACTCTCTGGTGCTCAGGAGCGACTTTTTAGTGGTCGCGTATTGTACTGGTGCTACATGACCGTCTGCGGGGTGTGTCTTGCTCGCTGCAGGATTCCTGGGTTTTGAGTATCTCAGCAGCAGAAAAGAAGGGTGGTTGTTCCTCGGATCTGATCCGCATTAGCCTGGCTGTGTGTGAAGGTGCCCAGTAATGGAAAAACAGGGGACAGGGCTCAGCCTGCTGAGCTCTTTTGGGAGAAGCTTGCCCATGACCTGTCCTGACTCCCATCATAAGCAGCACTGCCCAGTGTTCAGAGGCCAGTCCTTCGTTCGTGACCAGAATGCATGCAAAAGGCACAGGAAAGTGGGTGACAAGCACAGGGGCTGACAAGGGTATGTGGGCACCAGGCAGCAAAGGTGACAATGGGATACGGATCAGGGGGCTGGCATTGACTGACACCCCAGTTCCCTCCCTCTCCACCCCCACCCCCAAGTTACTCAAAGGGAAGGAGAATGTGAATTGGTCTTTATGTCTCTGTGTCAGGTCTGACTAGGTCACAGCAGGTGGGGGGCTCTGGCAATGCTGCGGGTGTATCCCGGTCACTTTGTTCTAATGTGAGTCTGGGCACTCCGCACGTGTGTGAGGACGGGTAGAGACGAACTCCACTGCGAGTGGTCCTGTGGCGTCAGCCTAGAACAAAGGATCAATAGGGTGAGTCAGCAGCTGGGACATTTTCTATTTTAATGAATGAGGCCCGTAGGAAAGAGTGCAAGATCCTGCACATATGTGGGCTGCAACGAAGCCACAGGGAACATGGGTTCAGTTGAGCAGGCAGCAGCAGTGGGATTGAATGCATTCAGCCGGCACTCCAGGACAGCAGCGTGCTTTGCTGAGTTAGACACTACAGCCCATCCACCGCAGGAGCTGAATGAGAGAGACTGGCGACAGACGTCCGCAGACACACACACTTGTGCACCAATGTGTGTGAAGAGATGCACATTTACACTTTGCACACATTCCCAAGGACATGCGAACGATGTGGGCGTAATACCCTTCTCGTGGCCATTGCACATAAAAGATAACTGCCTACTTATGTATCGTCTAGTGGAGTTAGTCCTTTTGCTCAAGTGGCAGGAGACTGTGTTTTGGCTGGTTCTGGGTTCTACCCCTGCTGATGACCCATGATGAGAATCATTATTCAGGCATTCATACGCTTGGTTACACACACCACGTGTACGCTCACAGATGCCCATGGCCACACACGTGCTTATAGACATGCAAACCATGCCTATGCCCTACACCCATATGACTGAGCAAGTACACCGTGCTCACCTGTGACTTCCCACACGTGGGTTCCTGTGGGCACACCAGGGCAGTCACAGACACTTGTGGGCACACCCGCCTTGAGCTGTGCAGTGGTTACAGGCTGGTGGGAAAAAGTGCAGGGAAATAACGATTTCCAAGATAGGAAAGCAAAGAAGCATGAGTGTCTCCTGCACTCTCTCCTCACCCTCCTGGTCCGAAGCCTGATGGCAGAGGCTGGCTCCATGTGTAATTATTGATCTGTTGTTTGAGTTAACTTGTTCTGAATAGTAATGCTCTTCAGAGAAGCTTGTACCGATCTGGATGAGGCCACTGTCCTTCCCCATCCCCACCAATGGGTTTCTCCTCTGACCCTGTAACTGGGCAATGCCTCCTCAACTCCTGGCAGCATGGAAAATTAATGGAAGTGACTCAAAGAAAAGGCTTCCTTGTTTCCAGCTGATTTCCATTTGAGCTTGGAAAGCAGCAAAGTGCAGAAAAGGAGTCCAAAGGAAGCAGGAGGCTCTGGAGTTTTGTTCTTGTCCTTTCACAGCCAGCAAAGGGAACACAAGTTTAATAACTTAGCTGCCAAAGAAGCAGATTCCCTGGGGTGCTATGAAAGTCCTGGATCCGTGCCCCCCGCCTCCCCCCCGCCCAACTTCTGTCGTGTTAGTCAATGATGCTGTTTTAAACTCTGTCCAAGATGTCCCTGAGAATGAAGTTCATTCAGCGCTTGTGAAAGGCGCCAGATTGACAGCCCTGGGGAGACTGAAGGCCACTCTTAGTCCACAGTGCTGTTTCAGCCTGGGCAGCGACCGGGGAAACGCCTCACGCCTCCCCATGCCAACATGCTTCAATCCTGGCATAGAACGATCTCTACCACGGGGTTAAAGAAGGGTCCACTCCCCATGGCCCATTCAGTCCTTGACCTCTCTGCTCAGGTGACGAGCTAATGTCTGTTACAGGGTTTTAGGACAGGCACACCTGTCAAGGGGCGACCAGACTGAGTATCCACCAATTCATCAAATCAATGCCAAAGATCATTTATTAGATCTGGGTCCCTGACCTGGCTGTCATGACCGTAAAGGGAATCATGCATGGGTGTCGGGGGCTCACAACCACCCTGTCCTTCCTGTATCGCTAAATAGGAAAGGGGTCCTGGCTAGATAAAAGGACCTGCTAGGATGGGGTCCCAGATGGAAGAGGCTGAGGACCACTGCATTAGACGGTTCTGAATTATGGGCATTACCTCAAAGGACTGACTCAAATTGGTTGCCTAGATATGAAATATGTCATTGCCTATACCGGTCTCCAGTGCCCCCCCCCCCAGCTCCAGCACAAGTTCTGGGGAGCACAGGTTTTATCCGTACTATAAGACTATTTCCAGGTCCAGTTTTACCCCAGCCTGAAGATATTATCTCATACATGGTGCTATTAACATTATTCAGTGTTAATGATGGGCCAGGAGGTCCACATCACAGACAAACTAACCTGAGCCTTCACCCGAAACTTGAATCAAGCCCAATCTTTTTGGGGAGTTTTGAAAAAAGTTTGGTCAATGTTTAAAAAAACAAAAAGAACAACAACAAAAGCCTTGTTTCTAATCTCACCTGAGCTGGTATAAATCAGTCATCAGCTTTGCTGGACTCAACGGAGCTACACTACTGTAAAGCTGATGTGAGATGAGAATTGTTTAGATTTCCAGTAATAAAGGACTCCAGACATATCATTAATAAATTAACCTCCCAGCAGCATTAGAACAGTCGCTTCCACAAGAAGTCAGCCACCTACAGAAACTCCTTTTAACCTCTTTGTTGCAATGGGAAGATTTAGGCCTGTCGTCTTCCTTTCCGTTGTCCTCTACGCTTCCCATTTCTAGGTGGACCAGAAGCACTGATATACCATGAATGACACTCCTCTTATCATGTTTCCAGCGTGACTGGAATCAGGAAGTGCCAGATGCTGCATGAAAAAAGTCTGCAAGTGGGTGCATTGCCCCGTATCCCACTGCTTTGTTGCCATAGGGTACGTCTACTCTGCAGCTGGGAGCATGCCTGAATCCCTGGATATGTATTTG
The DNA here is from genome assembly GCF_009764565.3 of Dermochelys coriacea. Classification (NCBI taxonomy): domain Eukaryota; kingdom Metazoa; phylum Chordata; order Testudines; family Dermochelyidae; genus Dermochelys; species Dermochelys coriacea. The sequence continues at coordinate 7,563,247 of NC_050089.1, forward strand.
GGCAGCTAGCCTGAGCCAGGATCTGTGCTCTCCCCTGCTATGCTGCTATTTTAGCATGCTAGCTCAAGCAGAGCTAGCGTGCCTGTCTCCCTGAGCTGGGAAGCATGCTCCCGGCTGCAATGTACATGGACCTGCAGAGAATATGCATCCTGGCAATTTCACTCCACACTTTAAACCTTGATCCTGGAATTGCATCAGCATCTGATGACATTTGCACCCATACAGCATCACATTGAAGTCAAGTAGGCCACGGGCCCATGTGGGTCCGATTTCAAGGTTGGGGTAATTTTTTTGCAGGAGTTTTGTACCTTTTTTTTGCCTGGTTTTGCTGGATGTGGAGTTGAACCCCCTACATTTTTGCTTTTGAATTGAATAACCCAAAATGTCCATGCTGAACACAACGGGCTTTTGCCTGGATTTGGTTCATAGCCCCAGAGTTTCCTGTGGTCTCCACTAAGGCTCTGCAAAACTGCAGCACGGTTTTTCAATGAACCCTTTTGCAACATTTTTCGGGGCTAAATTTTGCATATTCCTTTCACCCCATGTTGCACCCCAGGAATAATATTGGGGAAGTGGCAACATGGCTCCAAAACAAAACAAGCCTGTTTTCACTTGGATTCATGGAGACTACTCTTTTCTCTGAAAATGGTCCTAGTTTAATATTTCCCACAAACGTACTGATTTCTGATTTGCAACCAGTTGGGGGCAGTGCTTAGATTTAGAGCCTTTCACATGTCTGTTCATGTTTCACCCACATCGAGCTTTCACCTAGAACTGAAAAGAGGCTGAAATTCCCTCAAAACGTGTGCTTGGTTCCTCTGAAACTCTTGCAAATCTTCTAGCTCAAGTGTTGGGGTTTGTTCTGAACTTTTCCTCTGGTCCACAGCTGAGAATGCAGCTTGTGGGTTTTTTTCCCCTGCTCCCACTAGTGGAAACACAAGGCAAAATTCAGCCCAAGCGACGTGCGCCTTTAGTTCACTCTGGGGAAGCCACACCCACTTACACCAGGGCTCAGCTTTGCTCTGTTGTCGCTTGTCTCTTTCGGATAATTGAGCACATTAATGAATACTGGAATCTCATCCTCTTCTGTGCCAAGCACAGCCCCGGATTCCGGCCCGGTCGCAGGCTGCCAGGGTTGAGTGACGGGAAATCTCTCCTGCGGTTTTTGGTCTGCTGCCAGTGGTTTGTAATCAATGAGCTGAGAGAGTCTCTGCCAGAAAAGCTTCTCCCCAGCTGTCACTCTGAAGGACCCTGGGCAGGGATCTCTTAGGACAATCTGAGCGCTGGGCCTCACGCTCCCCCCAGCAGGATGTCCAGAGCTGGAAGGACTTCTTTTGAAAAGAAGCTGGAGCAGGGCCGAGGGCAGCAGGGTCAGGTGGAAGTGGATGCGCAGTGCCAGGCATTCAGTGGATGGGACAGTGCAGGTGGTGAGTGGAGCTCAGCAGGTGAAATGGGGCAGAGCTAGACTGGCGAAGGGGCAGCCACCATTCCCGTGCAGGTGGAGGGCAGCTGTTGGAAGTGTGGCAGCAATGAGAAATAGCACCATCAATCGCATGGCTTCGTACACTGCAGCCCTGCGTACAATACGCCGTGTTTCCTTGACCTCAGTCCCTCCCTGAAGGGATGCTGCAGCAGTCATGTGAGGACTTTTTCACACCTCTCCTTTGCGCCAGTGCAGTCGGAGTCAGTCTGAGTCTCTTACCATTCACCCCGGCTCACTCCCGGCATGCGTGTACAGCCACCGAACTCCCAGTTAGTGGATCAGTACTCATGTTCCTCTCCAGGGCTCAGGCCCCCAGCATGCTGTTCCCATGAAATATTCATCCCGTTCTGATGTCCCGAATGTTCACCACCTGGTATATGTTTTCACCTTCTGCAGTTGTTCAGTTCAGAGCTTCATCCATTAACTCCTACCTGCTTTTCCCTCCCTGCTTGCTCAGGGATGGGTTCGGTGGGGACTTGGTCTGGTCTGGTTTTCTGCTTCTGACTTCCAAAGCAGAGGAGCAGTCACCCTGATTCTGCCACTCCTTGAGTGGTAAAAGAGCCCACAGCTGTGGGGGCAGCCTGGACAACACTCTGGGTATGCACGGCTGGGATAGAATTAAGCCACTGACTCATCTGATGCCATCATGAGCAACTTCTTCTGGCCCCTTTAGTGCCCCATGCACTCTGCCTTGATTTCCCCCCCTCCCCCCGCTCCACATGGGTCACCGGAACCTCATTTTGGGTCATGAGAGTTTCTTGAATTTCCCTTCCAGGTCCAATCCCTTTAAAGATTTGTGGTCTTTGGAAAGGAGAGGCTGGCAAACCAACAATTAAATAGATTTTGTGCTAGGGCTTGTTGCATAAAGGTATATGTGTGTATGAGCCACAGAATGCATTTCCACCCATATCCACCCTCCCTCCAAGCTCCACCTTCACCATGAAAATCATTGCGAATTATAGGGGGGAGCACTGGGAGTCAGAACTCCTGGGTTCCATCCCTGGCTCTGCCTCGCTGTTCAGCAAGTCACGTCACCTTTCGCCCATAAAATTGGGTGCCTTGCAGCGCACTTTAAACTCCTCCCTCGAAAGGGGCTATGGAAGCATGGAGCATTATTACCAGTGTGTATTGTTCATGGGAAGCTTGTTTGCAGCCTCCAAGTCAATTGCTTTGCTCACGGTGGCATGTTTTTGTAAGGGGAGTTTATTGCTAAAGTGACATGTTAGTACATCTCGGTGACGGGAGAGAGGTGGCTGAGATGGAACCAGGTTTAAGTGAAAACAATTGTGAGATGCTTGGATTTTTAAGTGTCCTTTCCATCTAAGAGGAGCTCAGCCAGGGGAAGGTTTCCCTTGATATTTTTTTCTGATAGACTGGCTGCCTGTAGATCATCATGTGCTCTGGACCTGTCTAAAGGAGTGTCCCAGGCTGTGATTGCAGCTCATGGAGGCCCCGGGGCAGCGAAGCCATGGCAATATGGAGTTCCAGGTAGGTTTGTACAGCCTGTGCTTCACTGCTTCTGTACCCAAGCTAGCTAGATTAAAGCTACAGGAGGTGCAATCAAACTCCATACTTGCAATGTGGACATACCCAAAACCTCTAGTCCTATGGGTCAAGCATGTAGTCTTGAACCTATCAGCTCTCTGGGTTAGAAGCTGCCTGTTTGTCTTGATAAGCGTTAGTTTAACACGTTCTTATCCCTCTCCATCTGAGGTGGGTAGGACACAACTCTAGAATGTTTTCACCTCCCATACCAAATATTTCACATATCCATAAAAATTACTGAAGCCAGCTTTGGAGGGTGTGTTGTTCGGCCAGTTATATAAAGGCACAAGCAGCTCTTTGGATCAGGGATAGAGTCTTGCTCTGTGCATGCACCTTGTGAGTGCTGCTGGAATGCTAACAGCAGCAGTCATGCTAGGAAGGGGTGAGTTACGCCAATGATCACTTAAATGAGACAAAGGAAAACATACTCCCTGCGCTTCCAGGGCTCATGAACCCAGACAGGGGAGTTGTGATCTCATGGATTGGGGGCAGATTAACTCGCTGTACATTTAAATAGCTAACTGTTTTCTGTAGCCACTCAAGGCATCCCTAAACATGGTGGCTGTGAGCACTGGAGGTGTGGTGTTGAAAGTGCTGGGCTGGGACTCAAGAGATCTAGGTGCAATTCCCCGAATCCCTGTAAGAATTTGGGAAACTCACTTAATTTCTTTGCACTTTGTGTCCCCATCTGTATAACGGGGGATAATACTTCCTTACTCCCATCCCTTCTCTTGTCTATTTTGATTATAATCTCTTTGCGGCAGGGACTGTCTCTATGTACAGCGAATAGCACAACGATGTCCCTTTCTTGGTCAGAGCCTGTAGGGGCTGCTGTAACAGAGATAATAAATGGAGAAGTCCTCCATTGGAGGGGAATCCTCTGGTGGCTTACGGGGTGTGGCCAGGGAAAAGAGTATGTGGCTGGGGCATCACTGCATCTGGCTGTTCCCCATGTGGCAAAATAGCCCCCGGGAATCATTGCCAGATGATGTAGATTAGAACAGTGTTAAATTAGCTTTAATTTGCATGGGGGGACCAGTTTGGCACTTCTGAACCTAGGATCAGGGAAGTGCAAAGGCAGCTTAAAGTCCTTCCCTCCCAGACATGTCCTGAAGTGCTCCTCAGCTGGTCCAGAGATCTTCGCCTCTTGTCTTCCTCACTCCCCTGTCAGCTTTGTGCCTTCTTTCTCAATGCCGACCATCTCCCATTCCTACATGGCAAGCAGGCCCTTGTGCCTTCACCTTCAAATCAGTCTCCAAAGTCAACCATTTCTGCGGCATGCTCCTGTTAAAATTGTCGATGGGCCCAAGCCAAGTGAACACCTGAAATTGCGCTACTCGCTGTCTGAGCCCACCTTTGGCAAACGTCTCCTGCCTGTACAGACCTGAATGTCCTGGAGCTGGGGTATGAAGGATGAAGACCTGGATAGCTTGCCTCCATCTCTAACTGGAATCCTTACCCAACGCCTCATCCTCATATCGTCTTGTTAGGCATTGCCAAAGCCCTTTGTTGCAATGCACCTGTTGTTGTTTGGCACAGCTTCCTTACTCTATAATGCCATGTGGATTTACTGTGGCATATAAATGTTAACTAATACATATTGGGGCCAGTTCTTCAGATGGAATAAATCAGTGTCACTCTATTGACTTCAATGGATCTGTGCCAATGAACTCCAGCTAAGAGTTTTCATCTTCCTATATCTGAGCTGTCCTTCCCTCTTCTCCCCCCTCAAACGAACGAATAAACAAAAAACCTTGGCAGTTTTGTGCATTTCCATTATTTTGTTTGGGCAGCCTGGGCCCAAAAAAGGGGATGAATCAACCTCTAATCATATCAATGGGTAAAAAAAAAAAAAAAAAGGTAACAGAATTGTAATGAAAATACACAGTCAACCCAGGGGGTAGGGAATGCTGTCTCAACAGTGCAATAGAGACAAAGGGCCCAATCGAAGGCTCATTAAAGTCTATGGGAGTTGATTTCTTATTCCTAGTGGACTTTGGATCAGGCCGGAAGAAAAAATTTGGGTATGCTGGAATGTTCAAACTGTCAATAAGTTCTGAGTGGGCTAGCAAGGCAGAGAGCCTTTTTAGACACAGCTTTGCATCTGTGGTCATACTGCATCTGTGCGAAATGCTGCCATACTGATTCAGTTACATTTTACAAAGCAGTGGAGGATTAGCCCCAGAATATCCTTACATAAAATGTCCTGAGAATCAAGCTTACCCCTCCGTGTGCTGGGGTATCCGTTATAATGCTGAACCATGTCCAAATTATTAGTCTATTAAAAAAATCTCGCTTTTGACTACATGGAAGCTTCAGCCTGCAATGAGTGGTGTGTGTCCCTACCAAGAAGCAGCCATAGATGGAAAGGAGTTTATATGCATAGTTAGAGAGGCGGATGATTTCAGGATCAGTGTGTCAGGCTAACTTTGCAGCTGATGGAAAAAAAATATTGGTGGTGCGATTGAGACAAGGTGGTGAAGTGCTGCGATGCACCTAAAGGTGGTGACTACTGTGTGTAGCGGGGGGATGTAAAAAGAAAGGGCACAGATTGTTGAATCAGAGACAAGGGAGCTCAGCTCTGCATGTCAATGAGGACAGAGTAAGTCAAGAATCAAACTCCTTCCAACACAAGCAGCTGGTGAAATATCACAGGTTTTTCCCAGAGATGGAAGATTTTGACCGACTCTGAGCCTGCAACCATAAATGACTCTGACATCTGCGTCTGCTTTATCAGACACACGCAGAGCCCCGGAGACAATCCAAACATTCATTAGTTCGGGTTTTAGAGTCTTTTTTTTTTTCTTCTGTGGTGGGTTCATTATTTCTCAGCTTTGCTTTCTCCATGCAGCAGAGTTGTTCAGGCTCATGTTTTCTGGGCATCTCTAATGAGAAGCATTGTGCAGAGCAGGTAGGCAAGCCTAATTCTCAGAGGTAAAGAGGAACATGTAAAATTGTATAAATAACAGAAGTGGGGCAGGTTTCAGAGTAGCAGCGTGTTAGTCTGTATTCACAAAAAAGAAAAGGAAGACTTGTGGCACCTTAGAGACTAACAAATGGGGCAGAGTCATAGAATTCAGATCCAGGTTTTGAATCACCCCAAAGATCAAGGTTGTTTGGACCCATCATTGAGATAGGGGCGAGTCTTTAAATTTTTATACGGATCTAGGCTACAATCCTGAACCATTCACAACTCGGGGTATTGGATCTAGGGCTTTGCTTTAAGACAATCTCTAATAAATAACATTTCTGCAGTCCTTATGAAACCCCTATGAGTTCAAAGGAAGCAGGGTCTGAGTAAAGATCACAGGTGGGATTTTCAGATGAACCTATGGGAGTAAGGCACTCGATTTGCAATAAAATTTAATGGGACCTGTGCACCTGCTTCCCATAGGCACATTTGAAAACCCCAGACTACAGGGTTTGGCCTTTGGTTACTATATGGTGTGTGCTATGTACCTAGCTTTGTATTTCCTTATTTATGAAGATTGGACTTTTTCTGGAAAATCAGCTGTTTTCCCTAGGTCCCATTAATAAAAGAATTACAGCTGGTCAGAGAAATTACGATGAAACGTGGGGTTTTTTTTTCAATCAGAATTTGCTGATTCCTCAAAATGGAAATGTTCCACAGCAATGGTTTGACATTGCCAAATTTCCAACATAACCCTGACTTCCAGCATATTTACACTGGAAATCTGTCTTGTTTCCTGCCAGTTTGCTCACCTGCCTCCTGGCTGGTGAGTGGATGGGGGAGCTGAGACTCTGGAAGTCCTGGGGCAGGGCTGGCTTTTAGGCCATGACCCCTTCACAACCTGGGCTTCCTGTGCCCATGGCTCTGTCGCCTTTTGTGGAGAATGTTGAAAAGTTTGGGTTTTGATCCAAATTGGAATGAAGTATCAAAATCCTCTGTGGAAGGAATGACCTTTCTCCACCCACCTCTAGAACATTTGGCTGTTCCCATAAACTCTCCAATGAGCAGCTGGAAAGCTTTTCTGGAAAGCGTGGAGAAGAAGAGTCTACTCCCAGGTCCAGCTGGGGAATGGGAAAAGAGGAGCTTGGATGGGTGAAAAGGTTCAGCGCTGGAGCTGGCTGGAAATATTTTTTAAGTCAGAAAATGCTGATTTAGTGAAAAGGAAACATTGATTGATTTTGACAAGTTCATTTAGAAAGAAAAATTGTGGGGGGAAGTATTTTGATCTTTTCGGAATGGAACATCTCCATTTTTCATCACAAGATTACTTTTGATTTCAGTTTTTGAAAAGTTTATATTATATAAAAGAAGTTGAAATCCAAACAAAAGATTTGGATTTTATCAAAATGTTTTGACCCCAAACAGTACTTTTTTCCGGAATGTCATTTTCCCGGAAACGTTGAAATGTTTTATTTTCATTCCGTTTAAGAACAGAAGGAATTTGGAAATTTTAGAATTTCCCATGAATCAAAACATCCAGTTCCCACCCAGCTCTAGTCTGCATTACATCTGCTCTAGGAATTGTTTGGGGGCAAGTTCTTGGGCAGGTGTTATGCAGGAGGTCAGACAAGTGGAGTACAATGGTCCTTTCTAGCCTTAGAATCTGGGTCACCTTCTTCCACTCAGAACAAACTTCACACTAAGTGTCAATTTCTGCAAATCCAAGACCCATTGCAACCCAATTGGCTTTAGAAAAGTTGCAGGGGGTGTATGTCAGTGTAGAATACTGTGCATGACGTTCTGTTTAGGAAGGCACCATAGTCTGGGGGGAATCCAAAATGCATGTGGGTTGTGTATGTGTGAGAGAGATGAGACCTGGTCTCTCTGATGGCAGGCGACCAGCTTGGCTTAATGGTGAAATCTTAGCGGATCTTAAACATAAAAAAGAAGCTTACAAGAAGTGGAAGGTTGGACATATGACCAGGGAAGAGTATAAAAATATTGCTCGGGCATGTAGGAAAGATATCAGGAGGGCCAAATCGCACCTGGAGCTGCAGCTAGCAAGAGATGTCAAGAGTAACAAGAAGGGTTTCTTCAGGTATGTTGGCAACAAGAAGAAAGCCAAGGAAAGTGTGGGCCCCTTACTGAATGAGGGAGGCAAGCTAGTGACAGAGGATGTGGAAAAAGCTAATGTACTCAATGCTTTTTTTGCCTCTGTTTTCACTAACAAGGTCAGCTCCCAGACTGCTGTGCTGGGCATCACAAAATGGGGAAGAGATGGCCAGCCCTCTGTAGAGATAGAGGTGGTTAGGGACTATTTAGAAAAGCTGGACGTGCACAAGTCCATGGGGCCGGACGAATTGCATCCGAGAGTGCTGAGGGAATTGGCGGCTGTGATTGCAGAGCCCTTGGCCATTATCTTTGAAAACTCGTGGCGAACGGGGGAAGTCCCGGATGACTGGAAAAAGGCTAATGTAGTGCCCATCTTTAAAAAAGGGAAGAAGGGGGATCCTGGGAACTACAGGCCGGTCAGCCTCACCTCAGTCCCTGGAAAAATCATGGAGCAGGTCCTCAAAGAATCAATCCTGAAGCACTTAGAGGAGAGGAAAGTGATCAGGAACAGTCAGCATGGATTCACCAAGGGAAGGTCATGCCTGACTAATCTAATCGCCTTTTATGATGAGATTACTGGTTCTGTGGATGAAGGGAAAGCAGTGGATGTATTGTTTCTTGACTTTAGCAAAGCTTTTGACACGGTCTCCCACAGCATTCTTGTCAGCAAGTTAAGGAAGTATGGGCTGGATGAATGCACTATAAGGTGGGTAGAAAGCTGGCTAGATTGTCGGGCTCAACGGGTAGTGATCAATGGCTCCATGTCTAGTTGGCAGCCGGTGTCAAGTGGAGTGCCCCAGGGGTCGGTCCTGGGGCCCGTTTTGTTCAATATCTTCATAAATGATCTGGAGGATGGTGTGGATTGCACTCTCAGCAAATTTGCGGATGATACTAAACTGGGAGGAGTGGTAGATACGCTGGAGGGGAGGGATAGGAAACAGAAGGACCTAGACAAATTGGAAGATTGGGCCAAAAGAAATCTAATGAGGTTCAATAAGGATAAGTGCAGGGTCCTGCACTTAGGATGGAAGAATCCAATGCACCGCTACAGACTAGGGACCGAATGGCTCGGCAGCAGTTCTGCGGAAAAGGACCTAGGGGTGACAGTGGACGAGAAGCTGGATATGAGTCAGCAGTGTGCCCTTGTTGCCAAGAAGGCCAATGGCATTTTGGGATGTATAAGTAGGGGCATAGCGAGCAGATCGAGGGACGTGATCGTTCCCCTCTATTCGACACTGGTGAGGCCTCATCTGGAGTACTGTGTCCAGTTTTGGGCCCCACACTACAAGAAGGATGTGGATAAATTGGAAAGAGTACAGCGAAGGGCAACAAAAATGATTAGGGGTCTAGAGCACATGACTTACGAGGAGAGGCTGAGGGAGCTGGGATTGTTTAGTCTGCAGAAGAGAAGAATGAGGGGGGATTTGATAGCTGCTTTCAACTACCTGAAAGGGGGTTTCAAAGAGGATGGCTCTAGACTGTTCTCAATGGTAGCAGATGACAGAACGAGGAGTAATGGTCTCAAGTTGCAATGGGGGAGGTTTAGATTGGATATTAGGAAAAACTTTTTCACTAAGAGGGTGGTGAAACACTGGAATGCATTACCTAGGGAGGTGGTAGAATCTCCTTCCTTAGAGGTTTTTAAGGTCAGGCTTGACAAAGCCCTGGCTAGGATGATTTAACTGGGACTTGGTCCTGCTTTGAGCAGGGGGTTGGACTAGATGACCTTCTGGGGTCCCTTCCAACCCTGATATTCTATGATTCTATGATGCTGGCATTTTGTCCTAAGAGCATCAACTGCCTGTTGACTCAGGTATGGTTCTTCTGAGGTCCAAGAGGTTTAAGCATACATTTTTCTGTCTCCAGATGCTCCTATTCCGTGACGCTATGTGCAGCATTTAACCCTGGATAGATGGATCTTATTTTGGGTTTCCTGTAGTTGTGCTCTATAATGAGAATGACCTGATTTGCTCTGGTTCTGGAAGGACTGCTTCCACTAAGACAGGGCTGGGGAAATCCTGTCTTCGTGTTCATTCAGTCCTGGGCCACACACACACACACACAAATACACACTCTCTCTCTCTCTCTCTCTCTCTCTCTCTGTAACTGCAGGCTTGCCTGTCTTCATGGATTGCTGGAGAATTTTAGTCTCCCATTTGCTCAGAATCCAGGAGTTTTCCCACTTGCACGTCTCACCTCTGACTCCTAAAGATCTTTGCTTTTCCTTATCTCATGGAGAACAGTGTCAGCAATTTCTTAAGGGCCTTAAGTTATGAGCACGCAGACTTTGGGAGAGATGGAGTGAGAGATGGAGCCTAAGTGAGAGATGGAGCCTTTCAAGTCTGCAAGTGGTAACATACAGCTCTTCTGTGGCCTGCTTGGTGACCTCACTCCATTTTCCACATCACAAGCGGCCCAGCCGCAGAGAGTCCTGGCCTGTGGTTGAGGCCTGAATGAACCACCTCTCACTCAAGAAGTGGTCCTCTCAGTAAAACGCTGAGGAATGATGGCCAGCTTTAATGTAGGAGAATCTTATCCCATCTGTACATGTGCTGCACCTTTCCTTTGGATTCAGGCCCCAGGGCTGTCAATCACCAGACCTAATTTCATTCTGCAAATGATGAGCCACGCCCATCCAGCTGTCACCATCATACCTGCGCTCTTGTGAAGTCAAAGTTCATTGGGCAGCATCGGGCCCTTGGCAAGTTTAGATGGGAACAGAAAGGTGTGATGCAGCATTTGAGCTGCAGGCAGCTTGTAATGATCACCACGGTGATGCCGCTATTCATTTAAGCATATTCCCTTGCGCTCTGAATGAGCGGTATAGCTCAGTGCCTTCAGGTGGAGTAGTCTCATAGCATGCAAGAGACAGAAGTTTGGTGGAAAGGGGGAACAAAACGCTCAGATCTATGAAGAGGAACTGGTGCTGCTGTGTGAGCAAGATGGGGAAATGTCAGCTCTTCCTCTCAGCTTTCCCTTTGCAGCACCAACTGTCAGTAATTTAACTAACATTTTGTAAATAACTGTGGCATTCGGACAGCTGTCACTGCGCCTGTTATAAACACTCCTTTTGTCACTAAAAGCTGGCATTGCCACTCCGTTTCCTCTGAAAATGCAGCTAGCACTGCCAGTTGGCTCCTGGATCCAGGGCTGTCAGGGAAACACATGAAGACCAGTGGCTGTGGGACCTGGATTTCACATGAAGGGAACATAATCATTTAAAAACCAGAAAATCCATTTGTGAGTGAATGTGGCACTGACAGATTCATAGATTCATAGATACTAAGGTCAGAAGGGACCATTCTGATCATCTAGTCCGACCTCCTGCACAGCGCAGGCCACAGAATCTCACCCACCCACTCCTACGAAAAACCTCACCTATGTCTGAGCTACTGAAGTCCTCAAATTGTGGTTTAAAGACTTCAAGGAGCAGAGAAGCCTCCCTCAAGTCAACCATGCCCCATGCTACAGAGGAAGGCGAAAAACCTCCAGGGCCTCTCCAATCTGCCCTGGAGGAAAATTCCTTCCTGACCCCAAATATGGCAATCAGCTAAACCCTGAGCATTTGGGCAAGATTCACCAGCCAGATACCCAGGAAAGAATTTTCTATAGTAACTCAGATCCCATCCATCTAATATCCCATCTCAGGGGATTAGGCCTACCTCCCAGTGTAGGAGCATGGTGAGTGGGAGCAAGTGATGACACAGATACTGCTCGCTCCCCTAGAGGGCTGTGAGGGAGGAAGCGAGGAACACCAGAGCTACCTGCATCCAGGTCACTTCCCCCACTCGGGTTGAGTTGTGAGGCAAGCATCAGGAGCACAGTTGCTAACTTTCACGCAGTAAATAAGCACCCCGACTTTCACAATAAGTCAAAAATCAAGCTAATCCCATTTCAAAACAAGGCCAAAATAAGCCAATCCTAAGAACCCCAATACTATTGACCTGATCCTCACAGTGTGCAGTCTGGGACTGTGATGGGCCCACTGTGCACCCTGACTCTCTCCCCACCTTGCCCCTGCTTGCTGGGAGCTGATCACAAAAAAGCAACAAGCTACAAGCCAAACACTAGACAACAAGCAACTCACAAGCCAATTAAGCCAAAAACAAGCCCAATTTCTGCGCTTTCTTTGTGGGTTTGGCACGTCTGATCAGGAGCTGCCTCTCTCCGCCCTCTCCTTACACAGCCCAGGTGGGGAAAGGGATCTGGATGCAGGGAGCCCTGATATTGCACTCTATCCTTACACAGGCCACGTGGGCGAGAAGCAATACCAGCGCCTCCGTGCATGCAGGTCCGTTTCCCCACATGGGGATGGGGCGGGGGGAGGCACAGGGGTTGGGGCAAAGAAGGAGCAGGGAGCGTATGAAGGGGCACCCACATTTATTTATAAACATATGCTTTTAATTTCTAATGGGGTGGTCACACTCAGAGGCTTGCTGTGTTAAAAGGGTCACCAATATAAAAAGTTTGAGAACCACTGAATTAGGTAATGCAACTTTGAGGAGCCATGTTCTAACTCAATGTAATCTTCTAGTAAAGACAACTATTTGATGACAACCATGTTCAGAACTGATAACGTTTCACAGGGTTTTGTCTGAGTAGGGTAAAATGGGGGTTTTCATTTTTTTAAACATATTTTAAGCCAACACAATTAGGATATATTTTTACAACGCAAAAAAAACAAGACCTGCAGTAATAAGTCTCAGAGCCTTGGTTAACTGACTCAAAAAAGAGCTAAAAAGAGCAGCGCCGGTACTGGGGCTCAGGTTGGAGCCCAGGCTCTGAAACCTGGTGAGCGGAAGAGTCTTGGAGCCTGGTCCCTTCCTCTAAGTCTCACTGCCACAGAGGAGTCCTTTGCCGCATAGACATACCCCAACGCCAGTTAGAAGTGCTTAAGAACAACTTGCCTGTCTATAAGTGGAGGTTACTTGCATATAACTGACATGTCTGGTCTCCAGCTGTTTTTCTCTGAGGTTGGCAGTCCTGGAGACAGAATCCTCTCTTTTCAGCCACAAGGGAGGTACAGCGTGGGCAGTGGGGAGGCCAGGTTCTCTGCAGTACCCCCACTATCACTGAGATCTGACCTGGAAGGATCACATCCAGGGAGGAGATGGGGCGGTCAGTCAGTCATTGGCCTCTCTGCTCATCCTCACAACAAAGGGGCAGTTAGTTCCACCTGTGGTGGATGCTTTTTCACTGGGAACTGGACTCTTTTCACTTGAGGCTATTGTGCATGCATCAAATGACACCATCATTTAGGTTGTGGCAGATCAGGGGCGGTGTTTGATCAGGTGACCTATGGATGGCAGATCCTCCCAAGTCCTTTACCCATGCCCTGCTCCATGCAGCCCCCCTAGCAGGACAGTCCTTAAAACCCCAAGACAGTGTAGTCCTTCATTCCTTTATAGCAATGGGCACCTATGTCAACTAACCTGACCTGTGATAGGACACTACTCCCTTTCCTTCCTACCCATATTCCCCTATCAGCAATCCTCAGTAGCTAACTATTCTGAGAACAAATGACCTCACCAACACACTCGTCCTCTGGCTGTGATGTCCTGGGGTCAGGGGAATGTCCCATTTAGGTCATTGCACTTAACTTCTTGGCCTCACTATGCCACACAAATGGGTGATCCAGATCTCAATCTGATCACTTGTAAAATTCACCTTTTTGTAAGTGGCTGGAAATTACAATAGCTTTGCCTTTCAGAGCAGTGGATTTATGCTGTGGAGTCACCCACACAGAATATACAGGTGGAAGAGGTAGAGTGCTGCGTAATTGCTAGATTAGCTTTTCCTACCAGGTCCATGGTACTACAAAATCCAAGCAACTCCTTCCCCTCTCTCTTTTTCCCTAGAGGGGAAAGTCGGATTATTTCTATAGGTGGTCTTGCCTCCAGATCCTGCAAGGTTCTGAGCACCCTCCAGGCCTCCTGGAAATCAATGCACACCAAGGACCTTTCTATTGGCACTCGGCACGTTTGTAGGCTCAATCCTCTCAGGTTCTGCAGCCTGTCAGAGACCACCTCTCTCCCACATCTGTGCTCCATCTCGGAGGAAGCTGTCTTGACTGCCCCCAAAAGGGCATCTCCGTTTTCATTTCCTCTCCGTTGTCTTTAAGCTCAGCATGGTTACCATAGACAAATATATTCCCCTTCCTGCAATTGGCAGCTTCGTACTGAGGAAAGTCTCGCCAAATTAGGCCAGCAAATAGGCCAAGAAACCCTTCAAAACACTGATAATCAAAAGCTAAGCTCTGTAATGCTCTTGCTCCCTCCTGTACGCCACTCTGCAGCGTTGTGGAAACAGCACTATAGTTATGGGCAAAGAGACGCTTTTATTTTCAGCCTGGGTCGCCCGGATTTTTATAGCTAGTGCTGCAGATGACTCCACATTTTTGGTTTGAAGGCAGTTTCATGGGAAGGGTCAGGCCTAAGTCACAACCTGAATTCCTCCGAAGCTCAGTGTGTGTGTGTGTGTGTGTGTGTGTGTGTGTGTGTGTGTGTTTGTGTGGGGAGGTGCTATATTCCATGTCCTATGTCAGCCAGTTCTAGAGAGATGCCCAGACTGTGAAGTTTGGATCTGTATCTGGGTCAAAACTTCTCCTGTGTTTGAGGTTGAGGAGAGTTCAGATTCTATAAAGCCATAACTTAGTACCTGTCATGCACCGCTCATCTCAGTTCTGCTCAGAAGTCAACTCAGTCTCAACTAACCTCTTCAATGTAAGGCAATGTACAGGCGAAACTCCCAGCCTTTCGCCTGATTTGATATTTTAGGCCCAGCCTTTGCAACCGTGACCTGTCTCCAGTTAGCTGGAAGGTCAAAGAATATCTCAAGTTCACTCAGCACTGGATTCACCTTCCTTTGTTCAGTCAATAGAATTGTGAGCTTTAGCAAACTTCTCCACTAACCTGGTTAAGGGCTAGATCCACAGTTCAGACTACAGGGGTGTGAACTGCAGCACGTAAAATGCAGTAACTCCCACATATGGACCCTGTGGACATGAACTAAAAGGTACTTAGTTCGCATTAACTTCATACATGATAGAACTGGGGGTGTTGCCACACTCCGGCTTGAAGTGGTTTCCATCATATACAGGGTTTACTGTTTGGTTCAATGGCTCTTAGTACCCCCCCACTACACAAATTATTCCAACGCGCTTGGTTAACTTAGTCCTGTTTGAAAGAAATCTACGTTAATGCAAACTAGTTACCTTTTTGTTCACACCAGCAGCGTCCATATGGGAAGTTATGGGACAGCACGCTAGCCTACCCCGCAATTCACTCCTTCCTCTCCCCCTGTAGTCAGCACTGCAGGTCTGTACAGACAAGCCCTTATTGGCCCTAGTCTATACTTAAGACCCTCCTAATGTAGGATGCAGCTTATAATAGGATAAGAGTGATTTTGCCCTTATAGTTTATGCCAGTTTGGCGAGTGAAATAACCTATACTGGCAAAAGCATCTATACTAGGACTTTTGCTGGCATAACAGTGTCACAAAAATTCATCCCCATTTGACATTGCTATACCGGCACAAATTTCTAGTGTAGGCCTGGCCTAAGCAAAACTAGTTTCTTAAGGTTTTGCTCTTCGTAATATCAGTTTTGCACGCATCTAGTTTATTTCAGTGTGTGATCACCATCACTAAAAGCAGGTGCATAGCTGCTGGAGATACACTGGCCATCTTAATTCGGTGTCTGTTCCAAGGTGCAGCCATTTGATTCTAACATTGCACATTGAAATAAGCACACATTTCAGCTTCTTTGTTTCATTTCATCACCCCCCCTTCCCATAATCTTGACCCCTAACTGTGGATGGAAGGTGCAGCTGGAGGGAGTGGAGGACCCAGGAAAGACCATTATAAAAATGAACAGATTAGGGCTGGAGATTTGTTCTCTGATGGTTGTAACCAGCTGCCTCTGGGTGCAGGAGTCTGCTTGCATTCTGCACACGCCAACGATCAGAGCGCATGGAGATTGACTGAATATATATACCTTGTGTACGGCTAATGAACTAGGATAGATAGAGTAGGGAGGAAGAGTAATTCACACAGATTCCTGCGGAGAGATGCAGGACTCGGAGATAAAGGCAGGGAAAGATTGTGCCGATGGAGATCGTAGGTATCGCAAACAGCTATAGGGAAGGGAGACCTCGGAAAGGCAGAGTCAGGGCACCACTGGGGAGTTAGGGCAATGGAACCATTTGCAAAACCTTCTTTGGGTGATGCTGACAGTGAGTTCTTTCCCCTCTGCTGCCATGACTCTGCAATGAACTCCATAACTGTGGGGCTCTTGTTGGAGGGGAAGGTTTGTTTAACTCATGTCATTTCTCTAGGCTCGGAGGAGAGGGAATTAAATAAAGAAGGGTCTCAAATGGGATCGTTGTTCTAATGGAGGCCAAAGCTGACTGCTCTCCAGCCACCCTCCCTTTCGTCACCAGGACTGCTCCCTCTTCTCCAGAAATAATCCCTCTCGTTTGGATGCAGCATTGCCCCCAATCAGAGAACAGAGCTCATTATTTTTTGCAGCAAATAAAGGGCTCCTTTATCCTGCTGCCCTTCTCGCTGGGAAATCTGTGATGTGTTTCGTCCGAAAGCTCTGGAATCGAACAGCTGTGCCCTATGGAAATGCAGCTTCTGTTCTACTGGTTTCCCGGTGCCTCTGGGCGGGTGCCTGGTGCTGCTGTGACTGCCGGTAATTCTTTCTGCTCACGAACAGCAGTCGCCCTCTTGCACACACTGCACTTCACTCATGCACACAATGGTACTCACTCGCTCTTCCATCTGGCACTGGCATGCGCCACTTTGTGGCCACGTTTTCATTGTCATTCTTAAAGCTCCTGAGCAAATAGGTCTCACTTAGTAGCTTGCTCTGAGTCCGCAGGTCAGGTTGATGCTTGGGGATTTGGGTTCCTGTCAAACGCTAACCCCAACAAAAGTGCCGTCCTTTAGATGAGATGGTAGCTGGAGTTCCTTGAGGACTGTTTCTGATGCGAGGGCCACAGACAAGACAAACTTCCCATGATTCTCTTTGCTGATTGCCCCAATGTCCTGCCCTGCATTTTCTCACACTGAAACCAGGTTCTAATGTCCAAGGCTGTATGTGTTAGTGAGCTATTGCTGAATGCTGGGTGACTCATTGTTTGCAAAGTGCTTTCTGAGAGCTGGGATATGAAAGGTGTTAGATTAAATCCCATGATTATTCTAGGTTTCAGAGTAGCAGCCATGTTAGTCTGTATCCACAAAAAGAACAGGAGTACTTGAGGCACCTTAGAGCCTAACAAATTTATTAGAGCAAAGCTTTCGTGGGCTACAGCCCATTTCATCGGATGCATTGAATGGAACATATAGTAAGAAGATTTTATATATATACACACACACACATACAGAGAAGGTGGAAGTTGCCCTACAAACTGTAAGAGGTTAATTAATTAAGATGAACTATTATCAGCAGGAGAAAAAAACTTTTGTAGTGATAATCAAGATGGCCCGTTTAGACAGTTGACAAGAAAGTGTGAGGATACTAAACATTGAGAAATAGATTCAATATGTGTAATGACCCAGCCACTCCCAGTCTCTATTCAAACCCAAGTTAATGGTATCTAGTTTGCATATTAATTCAAGCTTAGCAGTTTCTCGTTGGAGTTTGTTTTTGAAGCTTTTTTGTTGCAGAATTGCATCCTGAAGTCTTTTACTGAGTGGCCAGAGAGGTTGAATGTTATGATTCCTGATGTCAGATTTGTGTCCATTTATTCTTTTGCATAGAGACTGTCCAGTTTGGCCAACATACATGGCGGAGGGGCATTGCTGGCACATGATGGCATATATGACATTGGTAGATGTGCAGGTGAACGAGCCCCTGATGGCGTGGCTAAAGTGATTAGGTCCTATGATGATGTCACTTGAATAAATATGTGGACACAGTTGTCATCGGGCTTTGTTGCAAGGATAGGTTCCTGGGTTAGTGTTTTTGTTGTATGGTATGTGGTTGCTGGAGAGTATTTTCTTCAGGTTGGGGGGCTGTCTGTAAGTGAGGACTGGTCTGTCTCCCAAGATCTGTGAGAGTAAAGGATCATTTTTCAGGATAGATTGTAGATCTTTGATGATGTGCTGGAGAGGTTTTAGTTGGGGGCTGAAGGTGATGGCTAGTGGCATTCTGTTATTTTCTTTGTTGGGCCTGTCCTGTAGAAGGTGACTTCTGGATACTCTTCTGGCTCTGTCAATCTGTTTTTTCACTTCAGCAGGTGGGTATTGTAGTTTTAAGAATGCTTGATGGAGATCTTGTAGGTGTTTGTCTCTGTCTGAGGGATTGGAGCAAATGCGATTGTATCTTAGAGCTTCGCTGTAGACAATGGATCATGTGGTGTGTCCTGAATGGAAGCTGGAGGCATGTAGATAAGTATAGCGGTCAGTAGGTTTCTGGTATAGGGTGGTGTTTATGTGACCATCGCTTATTAGCACAGTAGTGTCCAGGAAATGGACAGCTTGTGTAGATTTGTCTAGGCTGAGGTTGATTGTGGGATGGAAATTGTTGAAATCATGGTGGAATTCCTCAAGGGCTTCTTTTCCATGGGTCCAGATGAAGATGTCATCAATTTAGCGCAAGTAGAATAGGGGCATTAGGGGACGAGAGCTGAGGAAGCGTTGTTCTAAGTCAGCCATAACAATGTTGGCATACTGTGGGGCCATGCGGGTACCCATAGCAGTGCCTCTGACTTGAAGGTATATATTGTCCCCAAATGTGAAATAGTTATGGGTGAGGACAAAGTCACAAAGGTCAGCCACCAGGTTTGCCGTGACATTATCGGAGATACTGTTCCTGATGGTTTGTAGCCCATCTTTGTGTGGAATGTTGGTGCAGAGGCTTCTACATCCATAGTGGCTAGGATGGTGTTTTCAGGAAGATCACAGATGGATTGTAGTTTCCTCAGGAAGTCAGTGGTGTCTCGAAGATAGCTGGGAGTGCTGGTAGCGTAGGGCCTCAGGAGAGAGTCCACATAGCCAGACAATCCTGCTGTTAGGGTGCCAATGCGTGAGATGATGGGATGTCCAGGATTTCCAGGTTTATTGATCTTGGGTAGCAAAGAGAACACCCTTGGTCGGGGTTCTAGGCATGTGTCTGCACAGATCTGTTCCTGTGCTTTTTCAGGGAGTTTCTTGAGCAGATGATGTAATTTCTTTTGGTAATCCTTGTTGGGATCAGAGGATAATGGCCTGTAGAATGTGCTATTGGAGAGCTGCCTAGCAGCCTCTTGTTCATATTCAAACTTATTCATGATGACGACAGCACCTCCTTTGTCAGCCTTTTTGATTGTGATGTCAGAGTTGTTCCTGAGGCTGTTGATGGTGTTGTGTTCAGCACGGCTGAGTTTTTGGGGCAAGTGATGCTGCTTTTCCACAATTTCAGCCCATGCATGTCGGCGGAAGCACTCTATGTAGAAGTCCAATCTGTTGTTTCGACCTTCGGGAGGAGTCCACGCAGAATCCTTCTTTTTGTAGTGTTGGTAGGAAGGATTCTGTGGGTTAGTATGTTGTTCAGAGGTGTGTTGTTCAGAGGTGTGTATTCTAGTCTAGCTTTAGCCAAAAACTTGCGTGGAGAGAGGTTTTTAGCACCCATTGGATCCACCCATTCTAAAGGTCTCCGTCAGATTCTGGATTCAATTTAACCTGCCCACATTATCTCATTTAACTGGAATATAATCAAGCCCTTTACTAAGCAGGGAACCCCGTTGGAAAAAGCCATAGGATGGCCAGTTCATATTGCTTAATCCTTGATGGTGTCACAGCCACCTCTGATGAAACCTTTGCTTGTGTCTTTTCTTTTCAAATTTGGCCAGGACCTCTGTGAAGATTTAGATGTCTCGTCCTCATTCGCTCTTGTCCAGGGGTCTCGCACAGGCTGTATCTGGGTCCTTATCGCCCGTTGTTCTTTGCCCAGATGCCTGCTGTATGCTGATCCCTTGCATCCAGAGGAACAGAGATGCCTTATCTCAGGAAGGGCCTAATCAATGGTGAGCTGGAGCCGGTTTGCACTGGTTCGCTGGAACTGGTTGTTAAATTTAGAAGCCGTTTTAGAGCTGGTTGTTCTGCGAGGGACAACCGGTTCTGAAAGGGCTTCTAAATTTAACAACTGGCCAAAAGCGGCGCCCTGGAGCACCCCAGGGGAAAATTTGGTGGGTGCAGAGCACCCACGGGCAGCGCCCCGCCCCGCGCCCGGCCCCAGCTCACCTCCGCCTCCTCCCCTGAACACCCCGCCCCGCCCCGCCCTGCTTCTCCACCCCCCGGCTTCCCGCCAATCCGCTGTTGGCGCGGGAAGCCGGGGCGGGCTGAGAAGCAGGTGGCGGCTTCCCGCTCAGGCCCAGGGAGGCGGAGGCGAGGTGGGGCACGGGGGGGAGGGGAGGGGGCGTGAGGAGGGCCGCCCGCGCCGCTGCAGGTAATCCAGGGGTGGGGGGGCGCAGGGGAACCGCTCCTCGCCCCAGCTCAGCTCCGCCTCCCTGGGCCTGAGGGCAAAGCTGCCACCTGCTTCCCAGCCCTCCCTGGCTTCCCACGCCAACAGCTGATTCGCGGGAAGCTGAGGGAGGGGAAGGCAGAGAAACAGGGCGGGGTGGCGCGTTCAGGGGCAGAGGCGGAGCGGAGGTGAGCTGGGGCAGGGGCGGGGAGCTGCCGGTGGGTGCTCTGCACCCACCAAATTTTCCCTGTGGGTGCTCCAGCCCTGGAGCGCCCTCAGAATCGGTGCCTAAGGTGCCACTTTTGATGTGATCAGTGGTGGGAGCAGCCGCTCCCCCTGCTCCCTCCTAGCTACGCTCCCCCTCCCCTACGAGCCAGAGGGACCTGCCGGATGCTTCTTGGGAACTGCCCCAGGTAAGCACTGCCAGGACTCCCCACCTTGCCCCCACGGCAGGTCCTTCTGGCTCTTAGAGGTGGGGTGGGCACCCACTACGGTGGCCCACGAGACCCTCCTGCCCAGTTCTGGGAGCAGTCAGGGGGGTGGATGGGGCAGGGGTCCCAGGGCGGGGTGCGTTAAGGAACGCGGGGGGTTGGATGGGGCAGGAGGCCCGGGGGGGGCGGAGGTGAGGAGAGAACCGGTTGTTAAGATTTTGGCAGCTCATCACTGGGCCTAATCTTGAATGGCGCTGACCTCAGGACTGGGCCTGTCAATTGCAACAGCTGGCGTCTGTGGCATTGCTGAGATAGACTGGCTTGCCCTTCTAGTCCATAAAAAACTTGCTTTCCAGAAGTTCTTAACCGTGTAGCAAGAAAAGCATTGGAGCTGAAAAGAAATAAAAAGCCAAGAAGGGGGTGGGGAAGAGATGCATTTATGATGCTCTCAAACTAACAGCATGCTCTTCTCGTATTATTTTTCCTCAGTCTTTGAAACAGAACAATGGCCTGCAGCCTTCACAGCAGATGGACAATGTGTGCGCCTTAACCACTTAACAGCCATTAGACTAATTTCACGTATTGGAGCCAAATTAAATAATAAGTAAGAGGCTCTGAAAGGAGGTTGTATTACTGCCTTTCACTTGATAACCTTCTCATAAACAGATGCTCCCCTTCTATTCTATTAACTTCGCCTGAGAGTGAGGGGGCCTGTCTTCAGAGAAAAAAGCAATAGCGCCCTAGATGCCTGAGGGGAGAGGGGGCCAGATGGGAAGGTTCTCTAGCCAGGAGGCATGGATCATGGTTCTTCCTCAAACCCAGAGAGGCGATCGAGCGAGAGTCCAATTTGCAGTCACATCCAGGTCTTTTTAAAGTGCCAAATTATTCATCTTGGTCTGCAAAACCCATCTGTACCTGCTGGGAGCTGCCGTGCCATGGAATTATTTCCAGATTTGGTGTGTAGAGAAAGACAGAGGGAGTAGCCCCAACTCGCATGAAAGAGCACACAATTCTTTCCAGATTCCGCAGTGCAGTTTGCCTCCTGCAGTATGCCAAGCTCCTCCCCATGTTCAATCTAAACTCTCCCCCCCGCTTTCTAATTGGCTGGAAGCATGGTGCAGAGAAGAGCTACTAGGATGATCAGAGGAAAGTAGGGCCTATTTCATGGAGGAGACTGGAAGAGCTTGGCTTGTTTAGTCTAGCAAAAAGGCAGCTGAAAAGGGGGATATGATTGTTCTTTATAAATATGTCAGGGGGCAGGGGGAGGCGAACCAGGGAGGGTGAAGAGGTTTTTTTAAGCTAAGGACAATGCTGGGACAAGAACAAATGAGTTTAAACAGTCCATGAACAAGTTCAGACTGAAAATCAGAAGAAGGTTTCTAACTATCAGAAGAGTGAGGCTCTGGAACAGCCTCCCAAGAGGAGCTGTGGGGCCAAACACTTTACTTTGTTTCAAGAGGCAGTAGAACACATTTATGAGGGCGATTGTATGATGGGGTTGCGTGTGATGGTGGGAGGCAGAGCTCATTGGCCCTGGGATTTACTTCTGGTTTATGTCTTATGTTCCTAAAAGCTCATGCTTCAGGGTTTCAGCCAGCCAGCCTGCAGGGGTCAGGAAGGGATCTCTCCTTCTCCCCTCTCCCCTGCCCCCCGATTCTTTTTTTTTTTTGGTTGGTTGGTTGGTTTGTTTTATTTTTTAATCTGTTTTTTCTGAAGCCTCAAAGATGGCCATGGCTGGAGATGAGATATTGGGCAGGGTGGACTGGAACTCTGAAGTGGCACCAGGCATTCTCTGTACATGCTTGGCTGGCTGGGTCTTGCTCAAATGATCTAACTGATCACCATAATTGGAGTCAGGAAGGAATTTCCCCCAGCTTAGATTGACAGTGACCGTGGTGGGTTTTTGCCTTCCCAGCGTGTGGTGCAGGGATTATCTGAGTGTATCTCAATAATTTCCATACCATTGTGGAGGCATTGGACACTGGTGCACCTTGGCCCCACCTATTCTCTGCCTGTGGCTCTTAACAATCTAGTTTCCTCTGGGCTGTAATACTTCACAATTGTTGGGTTTAATGTGCGGGTGCTGGGAGGTGTTGCTGGCGTGTGATATACAGGATGTCAGACAATCTGGTGATTTTTTTTCTGGCCTCAAAACTCTATGAATCATAGAATATCAGGGTTGGAAGGGACCTCAGGAGGTCATCTAGTCCAATCCGCTGCTCAAAGCAGGACCAATCCGCAACTAAATCATCCCAGCTGGGGCTTTTTCAAGCCTGACCTTGAAAACCTCTAAGGAAGGAGATTCCACCACCTCCCTAGGTAACCCATTCCAGGGCTTCACCACCCTTCTAGTGAAAAAGTTTTTCCTAACATCCAACCAAAACCTCCCCCACTGCAACTTGAGACCATTACTCCTTGTTCTGTCATCTGCTGCTACTGAGAATAGCCTAGCTCCATCCTCTTTGGAACCCCCTTTTGGGTTGCTAAAAACAGCTATCAAATCCCTCCTCATTCTTCTCTTCTGCAGACTAAACAATCCCAGTTCCCTCAGCCTTTCCTCATAAGTCATGTGCTCCAGTCCCCTAATCATTTTCATTGCCATCCACAGGACTCTTTCCAATTTTTCCACATCCTTCTTGTAGAGTGGGGCCCAAAACTGGACACAGTACTCCAGATGAGGCCTCACCAATGTCAAATAGAGGGGAACGATCACGTCCCTTGATCTGCTGGCAATGCCCCTATTTATACTGCCCAAAATACCGCTAGCCTTCTTGGCAACAAGGACACACTGACTCATATCCAGCTTCTTGTCCACTGTAACCCCTAGGTCCTTTTCTGCAGAACTGCTGCCTAGCCATTCGGTCCCTAGTCTGTAGCAGCGCATGGGATTCTTCCGTCCTAAGTGCAGGACTCTGCACTTGTCCTTGTTGAACCTCATCAGATTTCTTTTGGCCCAATCCTCTAATTTGTCTAGGTCCCTTTGTATCCTATCCCTACCCTCCGGAGCGTATCTGGACCATCAGGAATAAATCAGTGCTAATCCTGGTTCTGACACCAGCTCTCTGGGGCCTTCAGCAAGTCACTTTGCTTCTTTATGCCTCTGTGTATCCATATTTAGAATGGGGCTAACAATACTCACCTAACTCGATCGGGATTTGTGAGTGTCAATTAGTTAATATTTAGGTATTGCTTTGAATGCTACCTTAACTGTAGACATTCTACGTATCTTTCAGTACATTATAAATACTGGGGAAATTCTCTTTTTTATGTGAAGAATTGCATGGTTTTGTCTAAAAATCAGAGATTTTGCAGTTTAAAACCAAAAAGTTTCGGTTTCTGGTTTGGGCATTTTTGACAAAAATCCTGAAATTAATTTCTTTGGGGTTGGAGGAGGTTCCGTGTCTGTGAACATTTCTATTTATCAAAAAGACTTTTTGCATTAAAAAATATCTTTTGATGGAAAATTGATAGCCACATGCCCAAATATTAACCTCTTAATTATTAACGTTTAATTATGCTATCATTTAAACTATCGGATGTTTAATTGTGCTATCATTAAAGTGTTGTGTGGTGCAAATGAGTAGTTCCAGGATGAAATGCTTTACTGCTGAGCTTTACAGAATTGTCTCTGCTCTGAAAGCCCATTCTGTCCTTTGACAAAACCAACCCTGTACTACAGCACCGAGTACCATCAGTGTTGGTCTCAAGCAGTGGGACAAACTGAAGCAGCCCAACATGGGAAAAAAAAAACAAGCCTTGAACCGCCCATTTGAAATCATCTGGGAAGGTTTGATTGTGACCCCAGGTGCCATGACATGAGAAATACGGAGAAGGCCTCATGTCATGTTTTACTTCATGGAATAAAAAGGTCCTTCTAGGCATTTAGCGTGGACACATCATGATCATTAGCTGATCACATGTGTGGTAGTTAATATTGTGATGGGTTCCCCCAGGGGGGCCACCTGGAACTTGGGTACCACTGAGCCCGTCTGATCCAGCAGCCTGGGCTCCCGCTCAACCTGCAATGCTGTGACAAGCAGCAGACACGCTCACAGTCACACATTTTCACCGGCACACGTACAGGTAAGGACACACCCAGCTCTAGCCTCACACAGATGCTGAGATCAGCTGTGAATGGGAAGGCTCAGTGAAGGAACTGCCCAGATACTCAAGTGCACCCCCCCTTGAATGGTAAACCCAAAATTATACCATCTTGCGCTGCACAGGGGGCTGTACAGCATAAGCTCATGAAATTCACCCCCCTCCTCAATGTGGAGGAAGATATGCAACAGCATTCTGCCCCCAGTTATGACTCCCACACGCTACTTTTGGACAAAACAAAAATAAGTTTAACTACAAAAGATAGATTTTAAGTGATTATAAGGGATAGCAAACACATCAGAGCAGATTATCTAGCAAATAAATCAAAACACGCAAACTAAGATTAATATACTGAAGAAATTGGATATGTGTAGCAAATTTTCACCCTAAATGTTGTTTTAGGCAGATTGCAAACATTCTTAAAGGCAAGGTGCACTTGCTTGCAGTTAAAAACTCCAGGTATTCCTTTCAAGGCTGGAAATCTCTCTAGCCTGGGTCAGCCCTTCTTCCCCAGGTCAGTCCTTGTTTCTCAGGTGTTTCCAAGAGTCTTCTTTGTGCGGCGAGTCAGTGAAGAACTACTACAATAATGTCATTCCCCTGCCTTAAATAGCTATTGGATATGGCGGGAACCCTTTGTCTCCCAGTTTGATTGCCATGCCTGGTCAGTGGAAAAACACTGGTATTGTCTGATGGAGTCCAGTACCAGGTGACTTGGTCACATGTTTCTAGGGCCATAGCAGCCATGATTCAGAGGCTGTTTGTAACATCCTCAGGAAACCTCGCCAGGAAGGCTCTCCCCGGTGGGAGATCATCTTCTAAGACCTATTGTTTTTCCTAATGGTCCATTGACTTGTTCCCAGCCAGCCATCTAGACTGATTGCATTCTACCTAGTAGGCATTTCCCGGGTGCAAACACATTTGTAATAGCTGCATAAACAATATTTCTAACTTCATATACCAAAATGATACATGCATATAGATAGGATAATCATATTCAGTAAATCATAACCTTTCCATTGATATTTCACATGACCTATCTTGTATAAAATACATTATGATTATGTCACAATTGTATCATAATATTATTATGAAAAATATGGGGTGTAATGCCACAAATATGACTGACTCCACTTGGGCCAGTGGTAGATTTTGAACCCAGGACAAATAGCTAATGATTTTTGGATTCTTTGCTTTTTACATGCACAACTTGGAACACCTTGGATGGGCTGGAGTTACAGAAAACTCTGAGCATCTGCCCTGTGAAAATCAAGCCTCAAGTTGGGTACCCAAAAAATGAGGCAGCAGAATCACAAGTCACCATTGAAAACGTAGGACTGATTAGTGGTGAAAGCACAAACATCTGTGGATTACATTAGCTCAGTCAATCAGCATCGTCAAGCAAGCAAGCTCTGACTGGCTAGAAAGATAGGTTGACTCAAGAGAGGAAAGGTCTAACACTGATTGGTCCTGACACATTGTATCCAGTATCTTTCTGAGCGTGCCCCCCCCCCCCCCCGGAACATATTATAAAAACTCCACAGCCCAGCTGTGCCACAACAACTGTTTTTCTGTATATAAAAGCCAGGACTGGTGTTAAGGAGTAGCAAGCAGGGCAACTGTCTGGGGCACCACAAAGCTAAGTTGCTCAGGCTTCAGCCCTGAGTGGTGGGACTCGGGGCCCCGGGCTGCAGTTCTACACTGCAGGGCTTTTGCTTTCTGCCCTGGACTTTAGTGAGTCTAACGCTGACTATGCTTGGCAGACCCTCTGAAATCTGCTCACGGCCCCCGGACCCCTGGTTGAGAACCACTGCAGTAGAGGACACTTTGGTATGTACACACTAGCTACCAAATTGCAGGGGGTGCCATGATATCTCATTAAATAGATCTGGGCAAAACCAGAGGCGAATCCTGATTCTGTTGGGTTCAGGGAGGTTCCAGTAAGTGATTTGGGATTTGGTAGCTCATACAAAAACTTGGAAGATTACCAGCATTCCCTCTGCACCGGTGAGGGGCGCAAAGTGACCCAATTCTGCATCGGAGCCTTAGTTAAACAGCAAGGGCTGAGAACTGAATCAGCCCCTGCTAGAGCTGGTGGGAAAACCAGACTCAGCTGCTTGTTCTGAAGCTCGGCTCTTGCTGTGCATAATTTCGGAAATGCAAGGGGTGGGTGCAAACGTTTGCTCTTCTGGGTAAGGCTGTGGCTGCCAAGGGTCAGAAGAGGAAGTCAGCATCTTGGGGATGTCTCCATACTCCATCTGTCTGAGAGCCTCTCATTGATTTTTCTCCAATTGGAAATGGCGCAGACGTGCATTAGCCAGCTTCATGGCCTCTCCAGGGCCATTACTGGAGGCAGCGAGGGCTTTGTTGCTAATTTTGCCTCATCTGTTTGTGTGTTTTTCTCTCACTCCTTTCCAGCTTGACTCTGTAGACATGGCTCTGATTTGCAAGGGTCGAATGGCACTGGGAAAGGGGAAAAGAAATATGAGGTGGGAGGCAAGTTTGTACAATCAGCCTGCTTCTCCTCAGTATATTTGAGGTCTGGGAGGCTCCCTATTTAGTTAAACTGCTTCGACAACCAAAGGCCACTCGGTGAAATAGTGAAGGAGCGAAGATATAGAAAAGAGACAAAGCCTTCCCCGGCATCATTTGTGGTCCTGTCGCTGTCTGGGCAAGAGACGCTTCCATACTGATGACAGAGCATTCAGACTGTAAATACTGGGAGATGGATTGATCCCTAAGATTTTTTAGCACTAGGCTTCTCAACACCCTGTTGCAGGAGGGCTCATTTGGCCACCTGTCTCTGACCCTCAGTTTTATTTAACAGAAAGCAGCCCAGGGTTTCTTACGTTTTCAGTGGAAACTCTACATGGTTGAATATTGTAGTTTGCTTGGTTTCTTGTTCCATTTGCCTTGTCTTTTTTTTATTGAATGTTCCTGTTTTCCATCACCAGCTGTCATTGTGAAGCTCTCCTTTAGTTGTGTTAAGTCCTAGCAAACCGTTTCATTTTGTTAACATCAAAGCATAATATAATGCATCTCTCTCTCTATAATATTGTGGTGGAAGTAGGACTTCTCTGCAATCATTTATGAATGGTGTGCGGTGACCTGGTTACTGGAATGTTACAGGGATGAGGGGAGGGATAGCTCAAGGATTTGAGCATTGGCCTGCTAAACCCAGGGTTGTGAGTTCAATCCTGGAGGGGGCCATTTAGGGATTGGGGCAAAAATTGGGGATTGGTCCTGCTTTGAGCAGGGGGTTGGACTAGATGACCTCCTGAGGTCCCTTCCAACCCTGATATTCTATGATTCTATGTTTTCTTTATGACTATATTGGATTAAACAGTGGGATGTTTACTATAGGATTGTATTGCGCTGAACCAACTGTGCTGTTGGGAAACGAGCAGGAAGGAGAAGCAGTGACTTAGATAAGGTCCCCTTCAGCTAATACTGGAGGTTGTTTTGGGGCAATGGAAGAGCCATTGGTTCTAGAGAGTCTGGCTCAACATCCTGCTAAGGGAAACAAACTGGTGTTGGACTGCAGGACCAAAAAGCCTTGGGGAATAAGAAAGCAAAGGAATTATGACTGGATAAAATGTGACTCTTTTGTGAGGTTGAGGGGCAGATTTTGGGGCGCTGTTTGCGGGAACAGACTAACATACTAAATCCAGTGAGGGGGTCTGAAGTAGTTAGGTTTGTATGGGTCACCATCACTGGATAGTAAGGATTGGGGTAAAATAGCTGTACATATAGACTGTTTGTTGCTGTAAAATCCTTCTCTCTCAATGTGTTGTCCCTACTGTTAAGATAAATAATGGTCTGGGTTCCGACGGCAGTCTGGTCATTCCATTTACCACTGGTCACAGAGATTGGAAGAACTGCCGGTGCCGAACCCAGTTGGACATACAGAGGTGTAGCTAGCCCTGTAATTGTGACGTAGATAGATATAAAGTAAAAATGAGGAAGTCGAAGAGAAGTGAGACAGTCAAAACATAATACTGCGTTTGGGTTTCAAATTGCTAGGAAACGTTTCCATTGAAAATATCATCACAATGCATAGTTCCCTCCAAGCATCTTGATTTTGACAAAACAGCATTTTCCAACAGAAAACTCTTCTATCGAAAATGTTCTGCCAGCTGCAGTCCTGACCCATGTTACCACCCCTTCCCAGTCCCGGTCTGTGCCCTGGCATGGTTTTGTCATTGTTCCCCGGGTTGTGGCTCTGTCTTGCAGTCCAGATCCCTGTTAATAACCTGCAACCCTGCCCTCGTTATCTGCAATAATATGAAGGCCTCCAACTTCCCCTAGTAGTAGCAGAACAGGAAACCTAGTGAAATCCCCTGGTTCTGGCTGACAAGATGTGCCTTGATCTGGGAGTCCATTAAAATGAAGGGGAGTTTATCACCAACATGCTCCTAACCAGCTGGGAATATCCTGATCCAGGATGGTTTTAGATGCTAGAAATGGAAGCAAATGGAGCCTGGGCTTCACGCTTGATTGCTTTCCTGATTGGTACTATAAAAAAATGCATTTGAGAGTGAATGTTTGATTTAAAGAGTGGCTGGATGTCGACACCATCTCTGTTTGTTTTCCTTTTTTAGCAGAAATCTTGTAAAAATTTTATGAAGCCTTAATGGATTGGAGATTTTTCTCCGGCACATTTTACGAGGTGAGCGTAACCCCTACACATCTGACCCAGTTTAGCACTCGAAAGAGGCTGAGGACATAAAAAGCACTGAGATGGCCTCCTGAGTTATTCCTTGCTGCAAGGACACAGAGAAGTGGGGAGGGTTGAGAAGTTTATTCCCATCCATGGTATCTAGAGGTAAATTAGACAGAACCCATCTGGAATTAGATGGGAAGGACCTGCTGCAGCAAGGAGGCACAAGATTTAGTTAGATGCCAAAGGAGGGGAGGTGAACAGGTGTGGATATGAAAACTATGTTTCATAAATTAGCCCTGACCCTGAGAACTCCAGCAGCTCCTCTCCACTCATGGTGAGCAAATAACAGAGAGGCTTAGCCCTGCAGTCTTTCCGCCATGGCTGCCCCAGCAATCTACTAGTCCTGTGCTCATGAGCAGAAAATTGATCACTGGTGAGCAGGGGACGGGTGACACTATATGTATCACGCTTCTGTATTAGTGTCCGCTGCCATCCTCCATTGTGGGAGGAAGAATGGTGTGGTGGTTAAAGCACTAGGATGAGACTCAGGAAATTGTTGGTTCTGTTCCTAAGTTGTCCACTGAGTCCTTCTTTGACCTTTACCTTGCTTCTCTGGTTCCCCCAAAAGGGTAATAACCTTCTGTGCCTCATTGGGGTGTGTTGGAAGAAGAGAGAGAGGTGGGGAGGGAAAACGATGGTGTTGGCAGACTGGTGTGAGGACAGGCATGGCCAAGGGAGTACTGTTGAAGGAGAGGAATGGGTGGGTAGGAGAGATGGGCTAGAAGACACATGAGGGGGAGAGGAGAATCCTGAGACCTTCCCTGGGTTTCTGCAGGGCTGGGGTGTGTGTGTGAGGAGAACAGAAGCAGGGTCAGAGAAAGAGCGTAGCTGTCAGGAGCAGGAAGGAGAAGGCCGAGGGTGGTGGTAGTGAGCTTATCCTTCGGTGTATATAGCTCACACCATGTCCCTTGACAATATAGGTAGACTGGGGGGTAGCAGCCCCGGATCTCAGGAATAACATCAGGCTCCACGGTGTTCAATGAGATGTTATTAGCCTGTATATTTCCCCTTTATTGCCAGGCCAGGCTGCCAGGCAGCCGGACAGCTCTGAATAATTGATGGTCCTTCAGAGAGAAGCCAAGTTTAGGTTTTGTGATTCAGCAGGATCCTGTACTCTTATTGACCTTACCCTTCAGAGGAGCATGGGCATTGCTTGGAAATCAATCAAGGCTTCTGGTGCTAGTGTGTGAGGAGCAGTGTCTGAGAGTGGGGAATGGGAGGAAGAAAAGGGAGACAGAGGATAGCAGGAATGGAGTGAGGAGGGAAGAAGGAGGAGAGGTGGGAGTGGAATGGAGTGAACTGGGGGGGAAGAAAAACGCCACTTAAGGCTCCACTGCATGTGAGGAGGGGTCCAACCACAAAGACCAATCCAGAGCCAAACTTCTTCAAAACTCAGGCATGTTCAGATCCTTCTTTAGGCCCAAACTAGTGTCTTTGTGGCAAAATCCGCTTTAATGTGTGTGTGTTTCTTGGGCACAGGAGCATGCCATCTGCTTGGCATTGATTCCTGGGACTAGTAAAGGCAGGGTGGGTACTATAACTACTCCTGGAATTATTTTCATAACATAGACAAGGTGGGCGAGGTAATACCTTTTCTTCTTTGTAGCTCAAAAGCTTGTCTCTTTCACCAGGAGAAGGTGGTCCAATAAAAGGTATTACCTCTTGTCTCTCTCCTATCCTGAGACCAACATGGTTACACCACCATCTCCTCGGATTGTACTACAGTAATATTGGTACTGTATTGGGATTGTCTTGTTATCAATTTGAATGATATTAGCAATCCCAACCCAAGCAGTATTTTAGGCCTTGCTAGAGAATACTTTAGCTCATTAAATTCTTATTAGTGTTTAAGATTTATTTTAGCATCCAGCGTGTTCTTGGCACTTTACTGGCGGAGTATAAAATTCCATCTCTGCTCTAAGATCTACACTGCAATCTGAGGTGTGATTGCAGCTCAGGTGTGCGTACCCGCCTGGGGTAAATCTGTGTTGCTAGCTTGTGCCACCGCCCACACTGCTGCATGTACGCTGCTGCTTTTAGCCATGCTAGCACGTGCAAAGCCAGCTTGGGTGTCGCACCATGACCAGAGGTGCCAACTCCACGGGTTCTCCGGAGCTGGAGCACCCAGCGGCCCCTGCCAATCAACTCCTCTCCTTCCTCCCACTCGCTGTGATTAGCTATTCAGCAGCAGGCAGGAGGAGCTGGGGGGGGAGCGAGGGTGGGAAGAAGCAGGATGAAGACAGAGCGGGTGCTAGAAGAGGCAGGATAGGGTGGGGCCTTGGGGAAAAGGACGGAGTGGGGGCAGGGCCTGGGGCAGAGTGGGGGTCGAGCACCCCTGGGAAATGACAAAGTCCGTGCCTGTGCTTAAGGCTATGTCTTCACTGCAGAAAATAAGTGTGTTGTTATACTGAGGTTGCTAATATGTTAACTGTCTCGATGTAAAATCCTCAAGGAGACAACTTCTGGGTAGTTTTGACCTCGACTACCCATGCCAATGTAAAAACACTCCTTTTTTGCAGAGAAAGTGTAGACTAAATAGAGAGGAAAAAGGTGTCAGCTGATGGCAGACTGTAGAGGAGAATATCAGGCTGGCAGGGTAAAAGCTCCAGCAATAGGACATGATCCTTTCTCGTTTTATTAAACATACTGATCCATGGAACTCGTTGCCCCAAGAAGCCAAGAGTGTGGTGGGTTTAGAAGTTGATCTGGGTAACAAGAACTCCTGCAATTACACTCGGATAGAAAAAACATTGTAAAGGATTCCTGCCTTAGTACATCAGCGGGTCGCTAACTATTTGGGGTTGCGAAGAAAATTCCTTCAGGGACAGATTGTTGTATAATTGTGCATGATGAAGATTCTTGGAACCTCCTCTTGAAAGGCAGTCCTAGAAACAGGTTACTGTTAGGAGAGGTCGATCTGATCCGGCTATTCCCATATTCCTACATTTCTGACTGCGTCTTAAGATCCAAAGCACAGATATGCCCTCTGTCTGCAGGTCTGGAGGCTCCCTCGGGAAGTTAAATGTTAACTCTTTCGCTGATGCTGTTCTTGCCACTGCTGCATTCGATTGACATGCTTGTCTGGTATATCTAGCAGCAAAGAAGAGCAGGTGCACTCTTTCTCGGGCATACCAGAAATATGCAGCAGCAATCAAAGTAATTAACTATAATTGCAGAATAACTACCATACAGTGGCAGGACACAGAAATAGTCAGGTAATTACAAAGGATTATAGATGTGTGGTTATTTCAGACATGCAGGATGCGCAGGGATTTATTTCTTGGGATCGTGTGGACTAGTGGTTAGAGCATGAGTCTGTGAGATGGGAGTGGCAAGTTTTATTCCTGATTCTGCCCTTGAGTTGCTGCGTATAAAATCCAGCATCTGTCTGTCTATCTCAGCGGTTCTCAAACTTCGTTGCACCATGACCCTCTTCTGACAACAAAAATTACTACACGATCACAGGAAGTGGGAATGAAGCCTAAGCCCGCTGCCCCGGGTAGGGAGGCCAAAGCCCAAGCCCCACTACCCTGGTGTGGGAGGTGGGAGGGGAGGGGAGGGACAAAGCCAAAGCCCAAGCCCAAGGATTTCAGCCCCGGGCAGGGGGCCTGTAACCTGAGCCCCACCACCCAGGGCTGAAGCCCTTGGTTTTCAGCCCAAGGCAGTGGGGCTCAGGTTTTGGCTTTTGCCCTGGGGAATGGGACCCTGGCTTTGGCTTTGGCTCTGGGCCCCAGCAAGTCTCACGCCAGCCCTGGTGAGCCCATTAAAACTGGGTTGTGACCCATTTTGGGGTCCCAACCCACAGTTTGAGAACCACCGGTTATCTAATTGATTTGCCTACCTATCTCACAGGAGTTTTGTGAAACATCTCAGCTTTTAAAGTTGCTTTGAGATCCTCAAATAAAATGCACCACATGAGTTCAATTTGTTATTGAACCATCCAAGTATCTGATGGAACACAGTTTTAGGGCTAAAACCCACAGCGGTGATATCTGAGCATCCTTCCCTTGCCAGAACTGAGAGGAACTAGTGCATTTGCTTGCTGCTCAGGTCAGAATTCCATGGGATGATCTGAGATGCACTGATCCTGCTTCACAGAGAAGCAGCCAGTGTGCCTGGCTAGTGTGTTATGTAGATAGCAGTCTGTGTGACAACTGCATCTTGGCTGACATGTCAGGGATTGAACTGGGGACCTCCAGCTGTAAAAAGCACAAGCTTGCTACCTCTTGAGTTAATAGCCCAAACTCTTATAGCGAGAGGCTGTAACAACTCACCTTCTTTGTATATCAGGCACCTGTAAGACACTCACCATGCACACTAGTTGGCTTAGTCAGCAGTTTGATCACACTCCCTATTAGGCAGTCCACTACCTCAAAGGACTGTGGTGTCCTGACCAACATGGGAGAAGGTCCACGTTCCACAAACTCTCAACTGGAGTCCCACCCTGCTGTGTACAGGGAGAAGGGAAGATGCTCTGTAGATCTTGTCTCCCTTAGTATTCCATCAAGCAGAAGGCATGCTTCATCTCTTTATTGCCACATCCTGTACAGCAGGATGATACCCAAGGTTCCCTGTGCATGTGAGTAAGGACTAGTCATATATTATTTGTGTTCTGTGCTTTCCAAAAGTTGTTAGCAAATTACCATGTAACCCTTGATTACCCCTTATGCCCTCTCTTTGGAGGAAAGTTTTGGAGGCACTAGTCAAAGGTTATTTGTAGAGTTGTTCTAAAAACATTGCTAGGAACAGGGGAAAAAGCCTTTCAGAAACTAATACCAAACTTCCAAAGATATGATCCATTAAGGAGGGCAAAATGAAAAGGTGGTGTGGCTAGTCTCTGTACAAGAGACAAGATTTTTATGGTGGCGAGACATCTTGTGAGTTTTATGTAGGTTTCCCGATCCTGGCCTTGGCTCTCCAGAGAGGTTTAACAACATTAATGCCCTCTTGCTTGGCAGTATTTACCATCTACTTAGCAGCAAAGAGGTTTCAATTATTTAAAGGTACATGAGGACATGAAAGCCATTAGGAATGGACAAAGCCTCCCCGCCCTGAGATATTTCAGTCTTCTCCAGGCCACCCCCAAATCCATCTTGTACTGCTTGTGACAAACATCTGAGACTAGAGAAGTGATGGGAAGTGTGCAGCATAAACTGGAAGGAGGAGAACTGCTTATGCATAAAGTTAGAGCTGAATTTCATGTTGAATAACTTTGTCAGAATCCATCAGTGAGTGGGATTAGGCACCATCTCTAACTGCAAGGAGAGGGAATCTGGATCTGCAAAGGCTTGTGAAGGAAATAATGATCCTAAAATAGGAAAGGAAAAGGAGGATTGGCAGAAGGTTGTTATCTAGCGCTAGGCAAACCTCTGAAAGGATTCAGAGCTCAGGTTTGGTACAGATAAACATTCTAGATGATGCCCTCTGCACCTTTCAAAATGGAGCTGGTGATCACACTCTCCCATGGGATCTCCTGCCCAATCGCACTGGAAATACTATGAGATCTACTTTCTCATGATGCCTTGGCATATCAGCTCCTGATATCAGGTGCAATCTGCTGCTCAAGAGACTGAAATTGCTGAGGGAACCCAAATCCATTTTCAAGCCCCCAGAAGTGGTTTGCATTGAGTTTTAGGTGAAGGTTCAAGCGATTGGAGCTGGCCCAGCCTCCATATTACCTGCTCTTTGGGTAAATAAAGGAGTTAAGTCCTCTGGGTTGTCAATTCAGCACCTTTTATGAGCACGAACTTCACTACAAGAGGTTTTTTTCAGCATAGCTTTTAAGGAGAGCTGACCCTGCATAATATAGGCATGGGCACCAGGAGGCGATAGTCCCACATTCTGTCTTTTCAGCTGAAGACACATTTCTTGTTGTTTCATTGATTCCATCCCTTTGGTGAGCATTTGATTTTAGGTAACTCCTGTTCATCTCCAGGAAAGTCTCGAATTTCTCGGCGTTAGATCCTGCTAGTGCAAGGATTACGTCGTCAAATGCAACAGCCACAATGTGTTCTGTGACAGTTAGCACACAGCCTTGGATGCAAGGACTTATTTTAGCCAGGAGGAATATTGGTCAGGAGATCAGTGGGATCCTCTCTTACTATTGTCTAGGCAGGTCCTGTGCTAGTTTCAGCTTCTACCTATGTTAGTCTCTAAGGTGCCACAAGTACTCCTTTTCTTTTTTCAGAAAGGATGGTGATTTAGCATCTCAGCTGAGGTATAGCATGTCTCTCTCCTCTCTTCCTGAACTGCCATTTATTCTTGGATCTGAGCCCAGTCATAGGGCAGGACTACACTTAAAATGCTGCAGAGTCTAAGTGAAGATGCTCTCCCATTGGCGAAGATCATCCACCTCTGAGAGGTGGTAGCTTTGCCAACAGGAGAAGCTATCCTGTTGACATAGTGCTGTCTACATAGGGGGCTAGGTCAGTGTAACTACGTCACTCAGGGATGGCATATGAACCCACAGCGTCCTACAAATAAAAAGCAACTTTGGTATCTGTGACATAGCTCCAAAGTTACCACCCCCAGCCATGTTGCTTTGTGCTGTGGTCTCATCAGCTTTCCTGAGCCAAGCAAGGTTCGCCTGGGTCTGTACTTAAATGGATGACCTGTAAGCAGTATCTGTGCCATGCTGGTGAGGTAGGGCTTGCCTATACATGGATGTATTCAGGAGCAGCTCCTGATTAACTCCATGCGTGGACACACTTATTCTGCAAAAAGCGTGCCTGGTTCCTGTTTAGCTTAACCTGGGAACAACTCCATGTGTAGACAAGCCCTACAAAAGGAGAACTCCTCTCCCTGAGACTTGTCTAGAGTAGGAGTTAAAGGCATGATATTGCACTAACAGGTGCTAACTAGTATGGTTTAAAAGTCAAGTGTAGACTGCCTTTACTACATGCTGAAATGGTCGAGCTAAAGCAAGTGACAGGTTTCAGAGTAGCAGCCGTGTTAGTCTGTATTCGCAAAAAGAAAAGCAGTACTTGTGGCACCTTAGAGACTAACAAATTTATTAGAGCATAAGCTTTCGTGAGCTCACGAAAGCTTATGCTCTAATAAATTTGTTAGTCTCTAAGGTGCCACAAGTACTGCTTTTCTTTTTGCTAAAGCAAGTGGGGAGTCTGGGTTTTAATTTGGCCAGCTTAGCACATGTTTGCCATACAACTTGCCTTGTGCTGACTAGAATTTTAGACTGTGATGGCTAGATCAAGCTATCTACCAATACACCTTTAAACCCTAGTGTCGACGCAACCTGAGTGAGTGGCGGTCTAGTGTCTCAGGGCATGCTGCTGCAAGAGGCACTGTTGTTCAGATGTGATGTAAACTCGTGTTCCTGTCCACTTGTGATATTAAAGACCCCAGGCAGTTCTTATGAGCATGGAGATGTTAGCTCTGGTGTCGTGGCCAAATTCCACCATCCTGTTTTTCTAGCTTCCTCCTGCAGTTTCTTTGTCCTCCCTCCCCTCCCACCCCAATTGCTGTGTGAATTGCACCGAGCTGTTAAATACCAGGTGTTTCACTCTAGACGTGGCTGCATTTCACTGGTGGATAAAGTAATTCATTTTTATATCATTTTGTGGTGTGCCTTGGGATCTGTCACAATGAAAGGGAGATGCATAAGTGGAAGGTCATTTTAATTACAGCTTTAACAGGAATGAGAACCTCCTTTGTCATAGCAATAAACCATAGGGAACAACCTGCACTGGCTAGGGATCGAGGAAACAGGCAAGGTGACCAAAGGGGTCTTTCCCATTTCTGTGATCCTATTCCCTATCCATTAGATTACATTGGATGTATTACAACTGTAACTGTCAGAACCAAGGGAGGATTAAAAGCACGCATGGCATGTATAAGGTATACAGCAACTAATCTAGCCTGACGTTTGCCGTCAATCAAAGGATGAGGGAAGATACGTAACCATGCCTCTCGTGAACTCCGGCCTTCTCTCTTCAGTCATGGAGATAAATGTCAGACATCAAGTGTCATTTACGTACAGCCCTCCACTGGCAAACGAAAGAACTGCAACAAAGTGCTATATTCCAAGGCACATTTGCGTTGAATCCAACGAATGCCAATATGACTGACTGACTGTACCAAAATTAGACACCCAAACGTGACAGGCCCAGATTCCCTCCTGCCCTGAGATCTGCTTGGTGGGAGGCGATGAAGGGCAATTCAGGGTGCTGGTTACAACTCTCTGATTCTCCAGCTAGTGGAGCCCTGGCCCCTGCTGTATGTTAGAGGAGCCCATATGCTGATCTAAGTTCCAGCAGGTGGCTATGGTCTGCAAAGGACCATGCAGTAACTCTAGTGGTCAATGTGGCATGAAATCTCTGTTTTCACGGTACCATTATAAAGAGGGCTCATGGCTGAATGGTGTGTGTGTGAGACCCTGGGTGAGACCTCTCCGTGCCTGACTGTATCCATTTGTAGAATGAATGGAATCGTTCTCATACATGGGTATTTGGGGACTCAATGTTTCCAAAACACTCTCAGATTTTGAACTGGAAGGTGTCCTGGAAGAGCAAAGCTAATGTTATTACTAATAGCAGAACACAATTAATAATTATGCAGTCAGCGTTACAAAATACTTTATGGAGAGAGAATCGATCTTAAGCAAAAGAAGGAAGGGGCATGCAAGGGGAGATTTAAAGAAAGGCAGAGATGAGGAGGGGCCCAGATGTTTTCTTTTTTCCCCTTTCCCTTCTTCCTTTTCTCATCAGTTTTATTTGCAAGTCTAGCATCTGTTATGTATGTGCCAGGGCCACCCCATGGATCCATTGCACCAGGGCAGACAGTCTTCTTCACTCAGGAGGATAAAGCTAGGCAGAACCTGGGTGAGTGAAGGGCACTGGAGTGGCTTTGTCATGTCACATTCTCTCAGGGTGGCAGAGGGAAGGGTGGGGGCATCCTGTCCAGCTGGCATGCGATCAGATAGCCATTGCACGTCAATAATTCTTTATTGGATAATGGGCAATTGTTTCAGAGTGGTAGCTGCGTTAGTCTGTATCAGCAAAAAAACCGAGGAGTCCTTGTGGTACCTTAGAGACGAACAAATTTATTTGGGCATAAGCTTTTGTGGGCTAAAACCCACTTCATCGCATGCATCCAATGATGTGGGCAATTGTTTGACGATAAGCAAGAGGATTTTGCCTTGAAATCAACTCTTAGCTCCCTACGTCATGACTGTCATGTCAGTGATTTCATTTTAATACCCCAGTAAATGCCCAGGCTGAAATCCTAACCCCATTGAAATCAATGGAAAACCTCCAATAGGTACAGGATTTCACCCTGATCCTCCAAATATCCTTAATGTCTTAATTATTTACAAAAGGGCTGAGATTTTCAAAGCTGCCTGATGATATTTGCTTGGATGCCCAAATTCCCACTAGTTTGGGATTCAAAGGCAGCTTTTGGGGCATGGGGGAATCAGCCTAGAAGTTTATGACCAGGTAAAGTTATAAGAAGTCCTTGCTTGTCAGGGACAACTGAGTCAAAGGGGACCTAAGGGGAAGGCTGGCTAAAGCAGGGAAAGCCAAGAGGAATTATTGCCCTGTATTTCTCAGTTGATTTGCTTTTGTGTGGATGATAAAACAAGCCACAAGGAAAAGGTCTTAAAATACTTTATTAAAAGGGCTTCATTCCCCTTCCCTGACTGGTGACCCCGCCCACTTACGGGGAAGTAAGTGGTGAATGAGCCTTCAGCTGGCGTGCTACATGTAGTTAACTTTCATCCTACCTGCTGTGCAGGGCTTTGGCGACCTTGGATGACAGGTGCCGTGTCGGAAGCATTACGGTTATTATTGAGAGGAATACAAGTTTTGTATTGAGTTCGACATGTCTCTGCTTGAGCCCAAGTCAGGTTTAAGCTGCCTTGTTAGAACTTTGCAAGCTGCTGGTTGGTTTCACGACTTGAGGGTAGGGAAATCAATCTTCAGGCACAGTTCTTTTAAGGCCCACTTTGGGGACTGAAGTGATACATAGGCCATATGCTGGCCCCTCTGCATGGGGGTGAATTTCACCCAATAGCCATATCACCAACTCAAAACATTCAAAAATCATAAGTCAAGCCCCACAAAATCAGGAGATTTTTTTAAAAAAAAAAATACATTTGAGGTCCTTTTTTATTTGCCTTCTGGTGTTTCAGCATTTAAGATGTACATTTTCAAGCTTTCCTCTCTAGCCATGAGAGGTAGAAACTTTTCTCCTTTAGAGGAAACTAACATTCTTCTGTAATCACATGACTCCACAAGCTGGGGCTTTAAGACAAAACCACGAAAGATAGAAAGAGTTGGCAACATGGTGATAGTGAATTAGGATCTCTGTGACATGAGGGATTGATTCCTAATGCTGTTTTACACATGGCTAAGAGGAAAAGGGCCTGATTCTGCAGTTCTTATTCACATGAGTACTCACGAAGAGGTGGAAAGAAGTAGAGAGAGGGGACAGAAAAGAAGAAAGATGGAGTGAAGGTGAGAATAGCTGAAATAAAGAGACGGGAGAAGGACAGACCAAGAAAGACAAGCCTTTTGTGCAGGTTCATTGGCTGACTGGGAAAAGGCTTTGGGATTGATTAAGTGAGGCCAATTCCTGTAACTGATATTACAGCGGGTCAGGGAGGAGGGAACCGAGCCAGCCATGGCGGTAATATGGGTACAGCTGCCTCTTTAGATTGTGCCACTTTGGCTAAAACAGCATTAGAGCAACATAAAAATGAAAGCGTGTGAGCGAGAGAAGTAAAATTACTTTAATTCGAAGACAGAGGACATTAAAAAAAAAAGGCAGTGATTTGGGTTCTTTTATTCATTGCTAACCATAAAAGGCCCAGACTGCGTTGCCAGTGACTTTAAAATCCAAGACCCCATTAAAACCTTTCCTTGCTAGTAACTCCGCACTTGGAAACTCACTTAGAGAAAAAGAAAGGGGGAGCAGAGGAAAAAAAGCCAATTTAATCAAGGGGGGACTTAGAGCAAAGAGCGGCACTGATCTTACCTTTCTTCAGGGAAAGCTTTTAGGATCAAAGCTGTTTGCCTAAAGAAACCCCATGGAATCGGCAGCGTCCCACTGCCTCCTGCCAGGGAATTGCACCGATTCCAGCTCCTCAAAAAAGGGCATCGCCCCCCATTCTCAGGCATTAAACTAGGATTTATTCCTGCTGCTTGCAAAAGCCCGCAGCTCAGGAGACGGTGGCTTGAATGAAAGATCAGATAGGAGAGAGAGAGAGATCAGTAGACAAATGGAAAGCATAAAGCCTGCAGAGAGAGAGCAAAAGGTGCTTTGGATTAAGTTCCCTTATGATAAATAACAGCCATATTTCTTGTCGTTTGAAGCTCACACTCAGGTATGGGGAGAGAAGCAGCTGCAATGCTATGGGCTGCAATCAAGCAAAGCTAGATCCGACCTGGTCAGTACCTGGTCAGGATTCCAAGGGCAAACACTGCAGGTGTCCGTAAGTCTAGTAGGTGGCACTTTTCCCTCTGAATCCATCCTAATGTATCATTCCCTAGACCAAAACCACACACTTTGATACGTCAGCCCTCTCTATGTACTGCTGCAAATGTCTCTCCTTGCCAGCCCTGCAGTCACTGCCCTCCGTCCAGCTCAGATGAGAGTTATAATTAAAAGATCTGTTCCCTGAGACCCAATGACTTATTGATCTTTGTGTGTGTGTCTGTGTTTCTTACTCTCCAGGGAAATAGAATAAACCATTCATTTTAAAAGTGAGACCTGGGCATGAGGCAGTGACCTGCTCCAGGTTCCATCCCTCGCTCTCTGTTATCACGTGGGGAGCTGTGCGCTGGGATGAGAAAACAGCTCACTGGAAAATGTTCACCATGACATTGTGAGGGATCTCATGCACCTGCAGATGTTCCGCTTTCTCCCTTTCAACTCCCCCTTCAAAACAAGGTTAAAACACAGTGTCCAGGATTGGCTCAGAATGTCCGTCTCAAGAAATTCTGAGTGGGAGCGCTGGGGTGGCTGAGTTTGTATGGCAGAATGAAAATGTATTTTGTACATTGTCAGCTAAGAGAGAAGGAGAAAAAAATCTCCTGTTTTTCTTATTGGCTCCTTCCTTCTTGCCTAAATGTCCTTCTCAGAGCTGCTCTGTGGGCACCTTTGCCTAAGCTCATAAAAGGTGTGATTAGCTCATTTTTAAAGACTTAAGTGGGACTTAAGCCTGGTGTTGAACTTCTGCATAATTGTGAACCGCTCCCCTCTCCCTATCCTGTGTGTCAATTGCAGAAGAGAAATAGATTCCAACTGTTTGGATGTAAACTGGCCATGAAGAAATTCAGGCTGGAAATTAGAAGGTTTCCAATCATCAGAGAGGTGAGGTTCTGGAACAGATTCAAAATAGGAGTTGTGGGGATAAACTTAAAAGTATAACTGGGTTCCAAAAATAATTAGATAAATTAATGGAGGATAGGTCCATCAATGGCTGCTAGTCAAGATGGTCAGGAATGCAACCCGTGCTCTGGGTGTGCCTAAACCTCTGACTGCCAGATGCTGGGACTCGACAACAGGAAATGGATCACTTGATAATTGCCCTGTTCTGTTCATTCCCTCTGAAGCATCTGGCACTGGCTACTGTTTGAGAACAGGATACTGGGCTAGATGGACCATTGGTCTGACCCAGTATGGCCTTTCTTATGTTCTTATTTAATTAGTTTCAAGAGTCAGCTGAACAAATTTATGAGTGCGGGGTTGATTGTGAAGGTGGAGGGTGGGGCTCAACAGCCCTGTGGCTTCAGGTTTATGTATTATGTTCCTGACGCTCATGCTTCTGGGTTTCAGCTGGTCACTGGCAGGGGGTCATATTTTGGGAGGTGTTGTGGGGTTTTTTTTGTTTTTTTTTTTTGTTTTTTTTTAATCTTCTTCCTCTGAAGCATCAGGGATGGTCACAGCTGGAGAATGGGACGTTGGCTGTGGTGGGCCAGTGCTCTGAAGCAACACCGAGCATTCTCTATTTCAGGGAACTGTCTGGCTTGTTCTTGCTCATGTGATCTAACTGATCGCCATATGTGGGGTTGGGAAGGAATTTTTCCCCAGGTCATATTGTCAGTGACCATGGGTTTTATTTTTCACCTTCGTCTGCATTTGGGGGTGCAGGTCACATACTGGGATTATCTGGGTATATCTCACTTAATCACTTCCCTACTGCAGGGCCTTAGTCACTGATGCACATTGGTCCCTCTTAGTCTCTCACTTTGGTCTAATTACGGTTGTTGGGTTTAGTGTGCAGGTCTTGGGTGGTGTCGGTGCCCTGTGATATACGGGAGAGCTGACTAGATGATGTAGTGGTCCCTTCTGGCCTTATATTCTATGACTCCTTTATCTAGCTGGCAGGTGGTGGCGGCTATCCATAAGCAATAACATACCTCACTGAGGCTGGGAGTCATGCTAGCCATCCATCATTCAGGACAGATATAAGAAGCAATTAAGCTCCTTTATGTTCTAAGATAGCTAAAGCACTAGGAGCTACTGTCCAAAACACAGACCACCACATTCAAGGCTAGACAGACACTGAGCTATGTGGACAGAGGATTTTTGCTGAGGGCTGATTGCAAGCACAGGGGGCTGGATGTGTTGAAATCAGAAAGCAAGGAAGGAGCCTAGAGGAGAAAACTCACAAGAAATTAGTAATGTGTCCATGAGAGAAAGTCAACAGAGTTTTTTGGGCAGATTGCTGGCTGGAAAGAGGCTTGGAATTCTGAGCAAAGAAACTTTCCTCCTGTTGTTTGATTCCTACTGCGTTCAGGGAAACAGAATTTTGTGTATTTATTTTGTAAGTAAACAGGATTGCATCAAATATCTGACTCTATCATCAACTTCTCCTAATAGTAACCATCTGTAAGGCCCCAAATATGGGCTAATGATTCAGGATATAAAGGGGTAATATAGCCATCCTGGGTGTTTATGACATACACATCCCTGTGATATGTTTATGAGGCAACAGACAGCTTCACAGTTCAATAATAACATAAATAAAAGGAATGCCCACCTTTTTGCCATATTTGCAATAAGCAGGAGGGGATAAAGTTGACAATGGAATTTTGGAGGCTTTGGCCATTGGGGGGAAAAAATCCAGGCTGTAAAATAAATAAAGTTACAAAGTTTCAAACACATTTTTAAACTTTCCTGCTTGTATTAATAAGGAAAACCCAGAAGCCCCCAAAATGGTCCTCAATGTCTCAGTACTGGTTAAACACATCCAAAGAGATTTAAAGAAGAAAGATTTCCTTTAGTCACTACTTGAGCACTGAATTTTGGCTGAGCCATCCAGACAATCTGTTCTGTGATGGAGATCTCTCATTGAAAGTAAGTGTAAGCAAGTGGTGATGACAGATTTCTTTGTGTGAAGCCTAACCGGCTTGTGGAAGATTTTGGAAGTGTTATTTTGGGATTTACCCTGATGTAATTGGGCAAGCCACAAAATCCAAATATTGTTGTACTTGGCAAGGTATCCCATTATTTCCTCTTAACAAAGCTTTGTCCTTAACTAAAGCCTGAACAAGCCTTCATAAAGAATTAACTTAAGCCACCCTGCATTTCAACAGCCCTTTACTGAGCTCTCTGATGGTTTCCGTTCAGAACTCAGCTTTGCTCAAAGACATCTGCAGAGCATCCGTTTTCCTAGAAAGACTTGATTCCATCTGCTGTGTAGACTTGAAGGTAAGGAAACCCCTGCTTCTGCAGGTAGGACTCAGAGATTATCCCTAATATCATCCCTGGATATAAGTATTGTGCTTACTGGATTCCTTCAGCTTCCAGCTGACTCAGGCTATAGCTGGACTGGGGAAATCACTCAGGTCAAGCAGAAATAAGAAACTGGGCAGTTTTGCTGGAGAAGGGGCTATTGTAGATGTTATAACAGCTGGTGAAACCGCTTCACAAATTGGAATGAACTATTTTGAAAAGTTGGAACTCTCCACAGAATGGAAATCCTGAGTTTCGAGAACACTCATTCTGAGCTTTCCAGGGCAGAGACTTGTTTAGTCCTGTTTGCATGATGCTTAGGAGAATGAGTCTCTAAACCCTGTTTTGGATGCTTTGAGACTACCAAAATAGAGCTGCTAATAAATCATCATAAAAATTAATTTAAATAATAGCCATTTGAGGTATATGTTGTTTTGTTTTTTTGCATTTGACTCCATTTCAACAATTAAAA
The DNA here is from genome assembly GCF_009764565.3 of Dermochelys coriacea. Taxonomy (NCBI): domain Eukaryota; kingdom Metazoa; phylum Chordata; order Testudines; family Dermochelyidae; genus Dermochelys; species Dermochelys coriacea. The sequence continues at coordinate 7,608,164 of NC_050089.1, forward strand.
TAGACACACCTGAGGTGGTTTTGTCAGTTTCCCTTCTTGTCTCTGGTCAATGTCCGGCAGCCTAGAACTAGCACTGCAATATCTTCTTTAACATCAACAATCACCACCACCAAAAAAGTTTGTAGTGGAATTTACAAATGCTAGAAAAATGTATATTATTCTTTGATTTGGTAAAACCTGGTATTTACTAAATCTAATTTTGCACTGAAGTCAACCTGATAGTGACCTTTTAATTTGACCCATTCTCATTGTCCTTTTACGTGATGACTGAAGAAAGAGACATGCCCTTTAGCACACAGGTACCCGAGCACAGTGGGTGAAAATCATGCCCATGCAAAGCACACACTCTCTGTGAACCACTTAAGTCCTCAAAATAGCACTTAAGTGGGACTTAAATAGTGCACAGGCCTTGCTTTGGCTCTTCTGCACAGGGTGAATTTCACCCAGTGATGTCAGGCCAGCCAACTTCATCCTGCTGGTGTCCTGACATTGTCTGCTTTCTCGCTCCGCTAAAACTGCTGAGCTCAAAATTGGGAATTGGTTCCAAGTATGCAGCCGTAAACCTGAAGGAAGTGTGTGTGTGTGTGTCAGTCAACGGGGATGACAAAAACAAAGCAAAACAAAAACCAAACACAACCCTCCTGTCCCTGTATTATTAAGCTTTTAGATATACAGTTTTGATAAAAGCTTGCAAGTAGTGAATTTGCTATCAAGCCTAATGTAGCATAGCAGATTTTATCTGAGCTTGCTAAGGATCACATTTGCAGCTCCTGTGAGGCGGGCAAGTGGGCTCAATAAGCTAGTTTCCACATCCATGATCTGTTCCAAAAGAAGTAAAAGACAATTTTCCTTTTTTTAAAAAAAATCTCACCCTGGTTTTGGATGCATTTGCTGTGAACCTTATTGCCTGATAAATTATGTGCTAAATGCAAGCTATACCATAGAATCTATCTGAGCTGTGTGGACAGAGTTGCTTTGGAATATACGCTGAAGTACTGCAGAGTTCTGGTAGGCATTTTAGATTCATGATCTATTAGTAGTTGTACTTAAACTCTTAATTTGCTAGTGGAATGATCTTTTTGTACTGTGCTAAATCTGCAAGCCCTCTTGCTAAAATGGAAAAAACAAAAGGACGTATGATATCTACCTGAACTTCCACTGAAAGCTTAATGTCTTATGGTTATCTTTATAGTTCCTATTATTGATATTAAGCAAGAATTGATTTCTTCCATCTGAGTTTCAAGACTTATTGATCCAAAAGGAAAGTATTGACAGAAGGGATGGTATGATCAGCATCAGACGTCTGACCAAATGCTCATTGAAACAAGAAATCAGTATCTATTTTAATTAGAGCCAAATTTCACTTCTGTAACTGTCTGTGAATTTACCACAAACAAGTCAGTTTTCTCAAATGTATTCAGTATTTAAAATGATTTGTCCAATCGTTTCTGTGAATAATTCTTATACTGTAATGCTTTCTGAACTTTAGAAACTTGAGCAGTTTCCAATGGATGGCTGAGTCCAATGGTGTATTTTTCTTCCCTGATTGGATGAGCATAACTTTAGACTCAGGTTACCAGTATAAATACTTATGAGACACTTTACAGAATATATTTTTGACTGGATGATAGTGCTCCAGATCTTACTGTAACTTTGAGGCAGGGACTATTTTTGTGTTCTGTGTTTGTACAGCCCCTAGCACGGTCAGGTTCTCATACATGACTGGGACTCCTATGTGCTACAGTAATACAAATAAATAATAATAATTAGGAATGCTTACTTCTCAGAGCTAAATAATAGAAATTTAGACTTGTCACATGATTGCTTTGAAGCTTTCAGGCAATCATGAGGCAGGATTTTTTCTCATGCATGAAACAATTCTTTTTATTTTGGGATCTAGCTCTGTGAGTATTCTCCACAAAGCACTGCTGCTGATCATCCTTATCTGCAGCACCTTTTGTCACTCCAGCTTGGGGACCCAATACACTTTAATCCCGATCTGTCCCAATCCCTGCACCACACAAGCAAACCCAATGCAACTTAACCCCGCTGTTCCACATTAATCCTTCCTGCAGTATCCTTGACTCTCTTTCTCTCTCTCTGTTTCTCTTGCAGCCTTGCTAATGCACCGTCACTATTGTTTACCCAATAGCTCTCCATTTACTTCGGCCCTGACCTGCAACACTCTGGACCTCACAGTCCTGGGCCTTGCTTGAGGAGAAATTGCCAGCCACGCTAGATCAAGGGCTGATTGTTTTGGAGAATGAAAGACTAATACCATCAAACTCATTTCATTTGGGAGTTACCAAGATTTGAACCCCGGATAGTGTAAATCACTTTCTGGGGAGAGCTGAGAGCCCCTCTAAAATTAGCATTCTGAATCCTTCCTATTAGACGGTGCTTACAGCTGCTCTTCGCATGTCCTCTGTGCTAAGTCCCATAAATTTTCCTTCTCTGAGTGGTGTTTAATGAAGAGCCATATTGCCCCTGCTGGGCCTGGAGAAAAGTGTCCGTGATGGCCAACATGTGTTTGTGTGTGTTTAGAAATTAAAGGATGTCCATATGGGATGTTCATAGAATTTGACCCAATGACGAGACTTTTAAGAGAGTGGCAGCGTCTCTGTTTATTGCAAGCCAGTCTGAATTTTTTTAGTCTCCTTCTCGCTCTGCTTTGGTTTGTCTCCTCCTCCCAGATGCAGAAACCTCTTGCCAAACTCTTATCTCACAAGGGCAAAAAACTGTAAAGCATCCAGTCTGTGATACCTTTGGTTTTATTTAGTGTATTATAAAAGGATTTATATGTAGCTATTTCCCCCCAGTCTAAAGGGCACCTGCCTGGCTTTAACTTTGCATTTTGGAACATTCCCATGTTACGCGCTCCATAGCCCATAAACCTGCCCCTGACTGGGATTCTGCCCCCTCAATTTCCATCACCCCCTCCCGAGCCAGCAGTGGCACGGCTGAACCCCAGTGCAGTCCCTCCGGGGTTCCCCACATTGTTCCAACAGGGCCTGTAAATGTACAAGAACATTTAGGGTTTTAAGACAACTGAGGCCACTTTTCATTGCAGGCTGGGCCGCTGCACAGCTTTACAGGGTCATAAAAGCCCTGACAGGAGTTGTAAAAGCCTCCAATTGCACTGCACAAATCCCTTGGAGTATATTTTGAGGACCCCTGAGTTTTCATTTTGCTGCTTTTATGGGGACTCATAAAAGCCACGATGAGTGAAGCCCCCCGATTGGCTCCTCAGCACGAAGGTAGTTAAAATTACAGCCATAGACAAATTGTTCTCCGTCCGGATAAATCAGGGATTGGCATGTGATGGGAAGGAGGAGCCTGGCTCTCTCTTTGCACGCAAAATGCTCCAGTACTTATGCACACAAATGCACAATGCTACCCACCACCACGCTGTGCCTCTCAGGATCCACCCCCCTGCCCCTTTCCACCAGGAAATTATACATCAGGGTTTTGCATGTGATATGAAAGAGGAGTGCTGCTCCCTTTTGCACCCTATATGCATGCACACTCAGTGTCTCGCGCGCGCACACACTCTCTGTGCTGCTCAGGATTTCACACACACACACACACACACACACACACACACACACCCACACCCCTTTCCACCAGGCTCCCATGTGCTCCAACACAGACACAAGCCTGGGGGAGCTCCCTGCTATCAAGATTCTTCTTCTGCACACTCTCCAAAAGTGCCAGCATCCATCCTTGAAACAGAGGGCGGCGCTTCCTAAGTAAGAGGATAGCCATGAGTGGGCTGGTGGGACCCAGCAAGTCTAGCAGGGTTGCAAAGTTGATATTACAGTGCAGAGCGTATGTGTGAGCAAAAGACTTCATTCAGAGCAGCTCACCTTAATAATTACAGGCTGGGACGGTGTATCAGAGCAAAGCCGTGGGCAGGGGAATGGCGGAGATACCTGGCTCTGATGTCAGGAATCTCCGTAGCAATGAACTGTAGACTTGTGCAACCTTTGCACTGCTTTTCCAGCTTTGAAACAGCTTGTCATGGCTTGGGAAAGGGAAAAAGAAAGTGAGAAAAAGGACGTGATCATAAAGGTTCTCTTTGCTGTGCAAAGATAAATGTATCTTATTTCTGTCTCGCTGTATCTTTATATAGTAATTATATCAACAATGGCTGATCAAAGCATTTGTTAAAGAGAAAACTATCTCTCCTTTGCTTTTGTTACTGTTTGCAGCCAATTTGACAGGCTTTATATCTCTGACTACATTTTCTTTTATTTTCCATGCTTGATTTCTCTTTTTTTCTTCCTTCCCGCTTGTTGGCACCTGGCAAGTAGATGCATCTCTCCTTCCCCCTTTCTCCATCTGGCTTAATAAAAATGTTTTTTTAAGCCATCGAGGGGACTGTGAGCTGTGAGTTATCAATCCACCTGTGTCTCTTGCTCTCTGCAGTCACAGCAGGTGGGAACCTGGGTAGCTCTAACCAACATACGTGGCTGGGTAGCGAAGCGGAAAAGTGAATGGGATAGTTCTGCAGAATATTCCACATGAAAGCTCTCAACTCTCCCCAAGCCAGCACCCATTTTTGTTTTGTGTTTTCCATTCTAATTTGTTTCTTCAAATATTTATAGGAATTTAACCTTTCCCCTTCAAGCTCCTTTCCTGAGACAGTCACATATCTGCTGTGCTTTGTGTTTGAAATATATCTATGTATCCTAAAGGGTAACCTTGCTTTTTTCCAGGGTTCCCTTTCTATTGGTTTTGCATATCTCTATGATCTCATTTTAAAACCTTGTTTATGATCTCTTTTCTCCATTGTCTATGCATCTTTATTTCTCTCTCTGTGTTATCGGCTTTATGGCCAAAGGCTTTAATTTATTTGCCATACAATGTCTCTTTCACTGCTGCTTTAGGGCTACAAATTGAATGGAAGATGCTACAATACTATAAATGCTTTACCCATCTGTTTGACAGTGCACAACATTCTTGTACAACAGCTAAGGACAGGATGAAAAGAAGGATTCGGTATCCATTTGAAACCACTTGGGAGGATTTTAAAAGGTAGAATGTAATTACCTGAGTTGGCATTTCATCAAGACCCAGGGATACTGGGTGACTCTCGCAAAGTGTGTCACACAATCATTAGTGCCCATAAGTAGTCAGCACCTAGAGTAAGTTGGGAATATTTGGATAAATGGTCCTTCATTGAGAAATGCTGTGTCATCTAAACCAAAACTATTTGTAAGACACGGTCAGGTTTGATGAATTTCCAGACATGACAAAATGTTGAGAAAAATGTTTTGAAATTGGCAAAGTGAAATATTTCCACATTTTTGAAATGAACATTTTCTCTTTTTCTAGTGGTAAAGGACTTTTTGTTTTGAAATTTAATCTAATCAGGCTGAAAAATAGGAAAAGTCCTAATCAAAAACATTTCCGAATGGTTGATTGAAATGGATGTTTCAGTTGTCCTAAAATGGGTGAGTGGGGGGAAAGGCTTTTGGGTTCACAAATATTTTTGAGATTTAGACTTTTCACCTTGATTTGAGACAGCAAACATTTTGAACTCTCAAAAACATTAATAGGATGGGAAACCTGTTCCCTGCCCACTTCTAGCCAGCATGATGGTTTTACATCTCAGTCAAATAATGTGAGCATTGTATCCCCAGGGTGTTGGTTTGTTATTGATTCAGTGGGAAGAGCACCTCCTACTGAATGAAGAAGGGACTGAACCTATATCTTGGAGCCGAATCCCTGACTCAAATACTGGATCCATAACTAAACTTCTTGGGCATGATTCTGATCTCACTGATCAGTAATTGCACTAAGTCGATGGAGCATTACCATTGTACAGCCAGAGTAAGTGAGATCAGAATCGGACCCAATGGCCACCTTCCCAGTCAGTGTAAATTGGTACAGTACCATTGATTTAAACAGGATTGTCCTAATTTACACAAGATGAGAATCTGGCCCGCTATCTCTATAATGGATCAGACCAAAATTCCCCAAGATATGAGAGAGTCCCTGCCCCGTGGAGCTTACAAACTAAATAGACAAGACAGACAAACCATGGAGGGAAGTATTGTTGTCCCCATTTTACAGGTGTGGAACAGAGGCACAGTGAGATGAACTGACTTGCACAAGGTCACACAGGAAGTCTATGGCACAGCCAGCAATTGAATGCCAATCTACAGAGTCCAAGTCCTGTGCCTTAATCACAAGACCCTTGTTCCTCTCTAGACCCATATTTTCTCCCTCTTGTGTGATTCTGAAAGACACTATAAAATCCCAACCCCTGACCTTTTGTCCCTCACATCCAACCTTTCTCCTTACAGTTTGCCTCTTGGGCCCGTCTTCATCCCATGTCCCACCACCACCTCTGTGCCCGAGCCCAGTCGGCTGCATTGCAGCCTACAGACAACACATGGGTATAGTGTTGGCCATAAGGAGCTGGGAAGCATTCCATGATATTTCCTATGAAAGATGCTGCACAAAAGTAAATTGTATTGTGTCAGCAGGAACATCAGTGGAAATACGTGGGATCACAGCAATTCAAACCCTGTGAAGATGAAGCCTCTGTGTTTTTTTGTTTAGCTTCTGACTAGCTAACTGCAGGAGGATGAAAGGATGCCATGAGCACAGCTCACTGTCTTTTAAGGGGACTTATCAGAATTCTGGATTCCATGGGGAGAAGCTTCAGGCACTTAAAAGAAGCAGATTTGCAATTGCTGCTGTTCCTTGGGCCAGTCTGGAAGAAACCAAGAGATGTCAGTGGCATGGTCTGGAGGGGTAGATCCTTTGATTCTCAGGATTGAGCAGAATCCCAGTGATTCCCAGGGTGGTCTAATTGCTCCTTTGCCCCCCACACTTCTGCTGCTGACTCTTTGCTTATCTGCTGGGATCTCTGCTTCTTCTAGTCCTCCTATCTCCCTCCACGAACCAACCTATTAGTATCCCAAAAGGGATTAGACATTTGTATGGCTAATGAGACCATCCACTGCTAATGTAGAAGGGCTATAAAACTTCATGTGTCAGGCTATAAGCCTATTACTCAGTGTCCAGGGTATTAGGAAGAAACTTCCTCTATGCGTAGGTTATTCCATGATGCTCCACTACAGGGTCTCTTGGACCTGCCTCTGAAGCAACTGGTGCTGGCCACCACTGGAGATGGGATGCTGGATAATGGTTAGGCCGTTGGTGTGCCATGTGTTGCTTTCCATGCTGACAGGTTTTGCTGTTTTGATCCCTTGTGTTCCCAGCACCTGTTCGTTGCATCAGTTTGTTGTCTCTTGTCTTAGATTGTGATGAGCTTCAGGTCAAGATCCTGAGTGTTTTGTTCTGTGTTTGTACAGCACCTTGCTGAATGGAGTCCCTGGCTGGGACACCTGACCTCTACTGCAATAGCACAAACTAACAATAATATGGTAGACAGCTGGCATTTGGCTTTGGTCCTAACTTGAAATGCAGCTAAAACCTATCAGTGGAACATATGCTCTTGGGAAGAAAGATTCAGCAACACTGGATTCATGGCTGCTGTGCCAACCTAATACTTAGAGGCAGTGCCACCAGGAATTGGGTGTAACAATGAGCAACAAACAAATGCGCGAGCTCCTAATGAACCCGGTGCAAGCATCATCCCTCAGTGCACAGAGCAAGCGATAGAGGCCATCAAGATGGCTTTTTAAAATTCCCAATCACATCACCCCTCTTCAATGCATGCTGCTGCGTTTATTTATGCTCCTGTTCCCCCCTCCCCCACTTCTCACTCATGGTTTCAGCTTTCCTTTCTCCAGAAGCATCAACCCCTTTGGATAATGCACCCTGACAGCTCCTGTAACCAGAGCTTTCACTGTCAATGTGCAAGGCTATGTGGGAACAGACAAAAATCCAACTTGCAATCCCTTTCATGGAGTAAAAGTCAACTACATCATGTAGGTAGGCATAACACCTGCATCGGTCAGCCCCCAATGGTGCAAAACCTCAAGAGGCAGAACACAGCCATTGAAATTAATGCAAGATGGCTTGGCTGTTTTTTTTGTAGCTGGGGAAAAAATGGAAGGCAGGGGACATGGGGAGGATATTTTGCAGCCTCGCAGGGCAACAGTGAGAATCAAGCCGTGTGACAGCACCAGCTTTCTCTCATTTCTCACCTTTTTATCCCAGGTGTACAGACCTGGTTGGGTAGAGCAGTTGGCTTGAAAGCTAGATTATTTTGCAACCACCACCATTTATTTATATCTGTGCAAGTAAAAATCATGGGTGATCAGCTCTCATGCTTTGCCGCAGGGCATCAGCTGAGCCCGCAGGTGGCAGAGAGGAATTCTTCACCATGTTGTACTGAATGAGGGGCCAGGTTCAGTCCCCCCCTCCCTCTGTGTCACTAGATACTTGCTGCTGATCAGCTCCAGGATGGAACAATGCTGTGATCTGAGTGTCTCGGTTGTTCCGAGACAGATTTAATGTAAACCACAGAGTAATTGGCCAGAGTTGCTCAAGCACAAAGGGACATGGATGAAAGAAGACTTCCAGAGTAGGCTGAGCTATGCTATAAACCATCATGAAATTAATTTAATTTGTATGATTCACCTTCAGCCTGGCCGACTACCCCCTCCATTGCACGTTGACTCAACATGGATCCTGGCAAAGCTCATCACGACATCTACAGGAACAGGATTTGGCCCCGAAAGCTGCATTCCTTCCCTCTGTGTGCATAGAGCCTGTGTGGAAGGGAAGGTCAGGTTAGACGTGCATTGAAGGTGGAATTTGCCCCCCTCCCAACTCCCAGCACCGATTTCTACTTTGCTGAATTCGCATAGTTTCTGGAAAGATTAAAGCTACATTTTAAAAGTCCCTCTTGTTGTTGTTACTTCTCTCTTTCCCCCTCCTCCCCTTCATCTCCTGGCGCGGCAATCACTCCTCGCTTTTCATCAGGCTCTTTGCTTTCACCACAGAGAGGTTTCTTTGTGTTGTCAAAGCCCCTGGAGCGTCTTCTGTTTTTAATTAAGAGTGAATGAAGGTAACAATGTGATTTAAAACTGGAGAGAATCCACCAGAAGGATGCCAGGGAAGGACGACAGGAGCCTGAAAGGAGCTCGGGTCGGCCCCAAATCACCAGCATAGGGAAGATGTCCTGTAGATCCTGCCACCTGCTGTTTTAGCTGTCCATTCCCCTAGCCCACAGCCAGCTAGGAAGTTTCCATGTTAACTCAGAATGTCCTGGCTTCTGCTACATTGTCTCATTCTGCAGGGTATTTTAACATTGCGGGGAGTGGGGGGGTGGTACAGGTGTGTGAATACACACACATGCCTTATATATGTGTATGAGCTAGATTGTGTCCCATATTCATGGAGAGGAGAAGGGCTTTGCAGAAATCTTGGGCTGCTTCCCAGGGAAAATGCTGTCTGGTCCCTGGCCAGAACCCTGCCAGCCTGAGCCCCCTTCTGTGGTTGGACTCATACAGCCCTTCTGGCTGGAGCATGGTACAAGTGGGGACCCTGTATACATTCATTTGAGGGCAGAGTTAATCCTGTGATATCTGGATTCCCATGGGATCAGGCCCATGTTGTACTGATCTCTGTCAGAAGTGTGTTCTTATAGGCAGAAACAAATATATATGAAATGAATATATTAGAAATGAAATATACATTTCATTTCTTTTTATGCTTTACAATTTCATATAGTGTTTCAGGAGACTATAATATGGTTTGATTTTCATGCATTAGACACACAAACTGCCATCTGTAATGCTTTGTAGTCCCTGACATAAATTCCATTACACTGTTTATTAAAAACTCTCTTCATCACCCTGAATAGTAGGAGCTTGATGTTCCACAGCACCTACACCTGACATTGACAGAGCTACCCCTGTTGACACCAGGATCTTTAGACCTTGAGTCCTTTGGGACAGAAAGTGTCTTTTTGTTCTCTCTTTGTATAGCACCTAGCATAATGGGGTCCTGGTTCATGGCTAGGCAGGGACTACTGCTGTACAAATAATAAGCAGTTATAATAAAAGAGCACCATTTTATCAAATCAACTCCTCCACAGGCTGCACAGCCATGAAATGTGTCACTTTGATAAAGCTGCTCAATAATAGTAATAACGCCTAGCTCTTATATAACACTGTTCCTCAATAGATCTCAAAGCACTTTGCAAAGGATGTTGGTATCATTATCCCCATTTTACAGATGGGGAAACTGAGGTTTGGAGCGGGTGCAGAAACGTGCCCAAGGTCACCCAGCTGGCCACTGTAAAGCCAGGAATAGAGCTTAGGTCTGCTGAGCCGCAGTCCAATACTCTGTCCACTGGCCTCCCACATAAGGAAGAATGTTTCACAAATATGTTGTTAGTTATTTTTGTTGTATTTCTCCTCCGCTGCCTGCCAAAAAGTCAAAAATTCCAGTCAGTTCTTTCATTGTATCACCACCGGGCAGGAGAATTCCTGTCCTAACCAGTAAAGAGGAGTCAGAATCTATGGGCCTTGTGAATGAGCCGTATTGCATTTCAGCAATGGGTCCAGTTTGGTAACGATGATCCAGTTGTTTTGTCTCCAGGAAAGTACAAGTGCTGCAGGGGAAATGGTATCATCTGTCTGTCTAATTATTATATATTGATTATGTATTGCAGCAGTGCTTAGGACCTCCCACCCCCCATCTTTTGGCTCTGCACCTTGCACAATGGGGTTCTGGGCTATGACTGGGGTTCTTAGGCGATACAGTAATATAAATAATAGACCAGAACCCCAGTGTGCTCGGAGCTGTACAGGCAACACAAGAAGACAGGCCCGTCCCCAAAAGGTTTACAGTCAAATGTATTTACAGCAAACCATTCCAGTGGGGATTCCAGGACTGGACCTGGGCCACATGATGATATTAGTTTATTGCAGTACTGAGGAGCCCAGGATTATATAAAGATGGAGCAGTTCACTCCCATTCAGAAGTCAGGGAGGTGAGACTTTATGACCAGGTTGTGACTGGTGTGTGTGTGTTTTCTCCAAGCTGAAGCAATCCAGATGGTAGGAGCCTGTGGCTTCCGACTGGGCTGGACTGTGTGAGTACTCAGCATGCTCCCTCCATCCATTATGTGTTTCACTTTACGCATGCGGTTGGTCTCACTGGGGCTATTCGTGCTGTGCCGTGTCAGGGCTATCCTGCTCAGCACCCCCGAGCATTGAGCTCTTACTCGGTTGAGGGATGATCATTAAGTGCTCCCATCAGGCAGCCATGTTTCCAACATCAGAATCTAGGCACAACCTCTAGGTGTTCAGAAGGCCCCTATCGCCACAGTATCGAAGTGCCAACAAACTTAGACTCTGCTTCTCCTCAGCTCCCTCCGAAGCTGTCTGTTTCCATGGGAATGGGGTTGGAAGTGAGTGACAGCCATCAGCAGAATTGTTAGGGCCTCTTGTAAATTTCAGCAACTGCTGGCTGATGGTGACGGGTGCCTTGTTTCTTCTGAGGCCGGGTGTCAGGGCTTGAGTTCGCTCTGATACGCCCACTGATCCAAAGTGACATCCCAGTTCGTTGGGCCGGTCAGACTTGTTCACTGGGTGCGCAGCCTCCTGCCCTCCATGGAGATTCTGCCCCTGCAGCTGCTTTATAATGACAGCAAATTTTGAAAATGTCTCATCTCTTCCCCTTCTGAAATCTGCCTTTACGTGCCCTCGGAATCAATGGAAATGCCAGTGTACAGTAAGTCAAACTCTGCTCTCAGTCATATCCGCGACAATCCCTCTGAAGTCAAGTGCAAACAAGGGCAGAATTTGGATGGATAGATACTCCACACCCCAGGGCTTAATACAATGAGTCAGATTTCACACTGTCCTGCTCCGTGTCACTTACACCAGTGCAAAATGTGTGTGACATGCTTCCATTCTGCCTGGGCAGCTCATGATTGGGTTGCCGTTAGGGGGAGATTTTCAAAGGTACAAATGGTAGGTGAGGCGCCTAACTCCCATTGGCTTTCAGTGGTGCCCAAGGGCCGTGTGTGCCTGTGAAATTCTCTTTCTACATGATGTGCAAGGCCCGTGGAGTGTCAGGCCCCGTGTGTCCCAGTTGCTGATTAGAGAAGGATCAAATGGGAGACCCATCTCACTAGAATATATCTCTACATACACACACAAACGAAACAACAACTGAATTGCGGGGGAGAGAAAGGATGTTGAATAGAAGTGCGTGTGTTAGTATGGAGAGAGAAAGTGAAGAAGAGGAAGATGATAGGATAACCCCTATAGCATGATGTCCTCGAGAAACTAGAGAGAAACCAAAGTAAGTACCAAAATCCTCTCTAATTGTGTCTGTGGCTCACAATTTTTTGGAGTGAATAGATCATCTCTATAGCCCCTTTCATCTGGAGATCTGGCAGTGCTTTGCACAAATTAACTATTTAACCCCACCCACTGCCACTTTGCCCTCATGAGAACAGGCATTATCCCTGGGGAAACTGAGGCATGGAGAAATTAAGCCGCTTACCAAGGCCACTCAACGAGTCATTGACAATGCTGGCAACTTGCATTCCATGCTGTAACCCTTAGAACCACTCCCTGGACATGGATAACCTTTCCTGCCTTTGCGGCTTATTCCTTGTTTTATTTCCTTTTAGTCTCCTGTCTTTCTGTGCTGGGTCACAGCCTCCTTGTCTTAGTCTCTAGCTGCAGCCTGTTAACCTCAGCTCCCTTCTGAGCAAAACACTCCACCCGCAGTACCCATCTGTCCATCTCCACGCCCTGAAGGGATATGACCTCCTTGCTCTAATACCTCCAGCTCGGAGCTGGCCCAGGCTGAGAACGCACGGGCAGACCCTGCTGTGGCATCTGCTTTCCATCTCTGAGTGCCTGTTTCAGCTTTGGCAGGGCAGTGAAGGCTCATCACACACTCTGGACAAGTGCATTTGTGGATCTTTTTCTGATTTCCAAAATCGCTATTCGAGGGATGTTAAGAACTTGGGCTGGCAATAATTGGATTTGTAAGACAGTGCAATGTGTGATAAAGCGCTTCTGTTGGACAGGATCCCAGATTTCTTCTATCATGCCTATTAATGTGATAAATGTTGCTGTCGCCTCTGATAGGGCCACGTTGGATAATAAGATTGGAATCAGCTTTGATTTCTTCTATTCAGTTGTATCTCCCAGCTCAGCATTACCTGTTGGGCAGCATCCTGGAGAGAGACCGTGTTTGAGGGATAGTGGGTTATACACCTCCACGAGACACCTCTTTGGCAAATTTCCAGGGTCATCAGCTTTCCCTACTGGTGCCCTGACCCCTGCTGAAAACACCAGCGCCCGGAAGAAGGTGGAGGAGGAGACCACACCCTGCTATTGCTGATGGCGGCCTGTAAGAAAGTGGGAGCGGGGGGTTCTGTGCGTCACATGATGAAACCTCTCTTAATTAAAGCTGAAAGCAAACAAATACGAGCCACTCCAAGTGCAGCTGTGAAGCACAAGTCCAATTTGGAACTGAGCAACTGTGAAATTGGACCTCTCAGCCACAGCTGGGGCCGGGAGAGGAGACTGTGGGGTGCAGAGGAAAATACATTGGTGGGGGACAGCCATTATTAATTATTTAATTAGTAGTATTATTGTGGGGCCTAAGACACTGTTCATGGACCAGGACCCTATTTGGCTAGGTGCTGTACAAACACGGAACAAAAAGACGGCCACAGGATGTGTCTGTTTCCCTCCCTCTCTCTTGTTCTGTATCTCAACCTGTCAAATGGCACCCATCTCTGTGCTTTCCTCTAGCCACCCAGCCCCATTGCCGTCCCTGCGGGGGATCCAGCAAGCATACTGGAGGATTTGCCCGTTGCACAGGGATATTCTTGGGGTGTTAGAGATGAAAGATGGAGCCCCGGTGGCTCACTGAGCCATTGTTTACCACATAAGCAAACAGAGATCTCTGAAGTTCTCTTGGAACTTCGGTGTTCAACCAACCCCTTCTGATTGTGGTAGCTTCTAGGATGCGAAGCACAGCTTTTCATTGACAGAGAAGGGGACAGCCCAAGCCCCAGGATAAAATCCGTTCACCCCATGTCCATAGAACAGAGCACGATGGGTCCCAGCAAGTCCTGGAAATTATGATCACTCAGCCTTGGTGTAAAGACATGGTAGGCTACTTTCTAAACCACATGTTGGCTGGAGCCTCCTGCTTCTTCCTCTTAAAGGGGAAAAAATCTTTGTCATTTGGGAATAGGGTCTTTACCTTTTTTTTTTTTAAAGCAGCTTATTCAGTAGCACCCCAATAGTCGTCGGATCTGCATCCCGCTGCAGCACTGCTTTGGTAGGAGACAGTGGAGTAGGGGGCTACCGGCCCTTGGTGGTGATTCCATAGGAAACGCCCTCCTCTCTAAGTTAGTGCTCAGCTAATCCTCCCTCTTCCTCCTTGGATGACCTCGTTGTTGGAGGCGCCAACCATGGAGAATAAATGGAAAACCCAACTCATGGCCCCCCTTGTGCTCATTAAAGATCCCACTGGACTTTCAGCAGGAATACAGATGTCCTGGCAAAGGAAGCTCGGTCCGGCATCATTATTCCCCTTGCAATTCATAGATGCATAGATACTAAGGTCAGAAGGGACCATTCTGATCATCTAGTCCGACCTCCTGCACAGCGCAGGCCACAGAATCTCACCCACCCACTCCTACGAAAAATCTCACCCATGTCTGAGCTATTGAAGCCCTATTGGGTTGGCTTCACTCCTGGTCTCCAAACTGGTGGCATTTTTCAGCCATTGTCTGGTGTCACCGTGGAGCTGGCTGCTCCTTGGGGACAGACAGCTGTGAATCACCTCTCTACCGCCAGCCTGCGCAATCAGGTTAGGAAAGTTTGTGAGCCATGTGAATGAAAGGCACTGTATCAAGGCGGGTGAGCGGGGAGGTTATTGCTATTATCTTCATCAACAGTATTATCATTAGGCACCCTTAGTTACCGTGCAGCTGTTGGCTTCACTGGAGGGCAGAGAATAGCACACACTGCTCAGAAAGCCAGGCAAGGCACCCCTGTCCCGCTGAGTCCCGGTTTTGTAAATGTTGTTTCTATTCTTCATTGACTTCCCGGCGTGTCCTTTCCAATAGCTTTGATTGCCTGCCTGTTTCATTTTGGGAAGCAGGGCGTTTCATGCTCTTCGCTGATTGCTGTGATGGACATAAAAGAGGGGAACCCTGCAGACGCCAAACCAGCGTATTTAAAGAACAAAAAAGACCCCACACTAGCTGCACCGTCTGCAGCTCGGAAGTTGCTCGCTTGCATACTTTAATTGGAGATAAAGGAGCCCAGGGGAATAAGCAGAGATCTAAGATCACAATCAGTTGTTTACTCCAGTCTCTTAGGGAGGGGTGGATGCAGGTGTCAAGAGAAGTCATGTCTTGCACCTTGGTTTGATTGAGCTGTAAAAGAGGCCCAGCTAAGCTCGCAAAGGCTACAAGGAAGATCTATTAGTGAGAACTATGATCCACCAAAATTCACGGCGTTGACAGCAGTGTGGCCTATCCAGCCCAGCACACCCTCACATCATGCCAGAATGTAAGAGTGGGGAGAGGGCTCTTTCCTCTTGTTGGCCCTGATTAGATTGGTCTGTGGAAGCAACCTCTGTCACTGACTGACAATGCTCATACTTGAGCTTCAGTCTTCCAGGGATGGAAGTTCTGTGTCAAGGAGACCATCTAGGCTCAGACCATCATCTAGGCTCAGAGCACCATTTTAGGGCTACATTCTGCTCCGGCTTCTCCTCTGTAGGGCTCCAACCCTTGTGAAGCGCTTTAAGCACATGGGTGGTACCGCTGATGTCAACATCCAAACCTGTAATTCTTAACATCCTTGGGGCTACTAAGCCAAATGGTGGAGCAGGGCCTGGGGCTCTTATCCTTTCAGGGCTGTATCTCTCTGTTGTTCATTCTGTGCTCATTCCTCATTTCATCCCATATGCTCCTCAGATGCACACTGCAAGGACAAGAGATCCCAGAGCAGAACCATTGTCCTAAAAGCAATCTCTTCTCCATGCCACCTGGCTTCATAACCAATAAGTCTGTCCTCATGGCCAGATGTTGCCCTGGCTTTGACATGATATGTTTAATGGAAATTTTGCTGAGTGCAATCAGTGTCAGACAAGCAGAGTTCTGCTACCCCACTTGCCTTTGAGATAACATCAATAAAGAGTAGGACACTATTACGGGGTAACGATTTCCAGCTGCTAGATAAATGCCAAACAAAGCTGAGACCTTTATTTTCAAAGCAGGAGACAATATTCCTCAGTCCCAGTGACTTTGATTCTCTTCATCCCAAATGATAAGGAGAGAGAAATGCAATAGATCCCTGGTGTAACCAGAGTGACAAGTGCTCCTAGTGCTGTTATAGCAGATGCTGCTTCCTGATTGGTGCAGAGAACTGGATCCTTCTGATCTTAGACCAATTAGGAGTCCTTTTCTTTACAAATAAAAAAGTTTCTGTGTGGTTGAAGTTTAAAGTTCGTCACCAAATAAGGTTCTGAAATTGATCCTTGGACCTGCAATGTCTTTGGGAGATTTTATTAAGTTTAAGTAGCTTTGGAGTCCATTTTCTTATAAATGCAAAATGTTTGTCTTATTGTGGGATTGGATGTAATTTCTCTAGCAGGGAGACATGGCCAGTGTAAAACCTGGGAAGCGTTATAAGCTCCAAAGGACTATTTTAAACAATATGCCAGACAAGAAGGAATGCTGGAGACAATATACATGAAGTGGATTTCCTGGGAAATATCTAAGGGCAGGTGAATGCAATTCCCTTCCTGCGCTGCACCCCAGCCTCTGGTTATGCAAAGCCCAGCATTTTGAAGCTATGCCCTGTGGAGAGGGTGATTATCTGCTGATTATCTGTTCCCAGGGATCCAAGATCAAAGGCCAAAACTGTATAAAAGAGTAATTTGTGGATCCATGATGGCTCTTGTTCTGAGCAAAAGTGAGACCACCCCATGGTAAGGTTTGAAGGACTAAATCCTACCTGAGCCCAAAGTTGTATTTGGGGGGTGATCTCTGGTAAGCCCCGTTTAGTATGCATGCAAGTTCTTTTGTTGTTTTAATAGGCTTTCTTTGTAATGCTTTCACTTTAAGAATAAATGTGCTTGCTTAGGAAGGGCTGAGAGGTAACTTTTCACTGTGGGCAATCATGCTGTTGATAGCCTCTGAGAAGAAAGCAAAGCAGGCCTGCTTACTCAGTCTGATTCACCGGGGAACTCACTGTGTGAAGCGGGGAACTAACTGTGCAGCCTGGAAAACCCCTGGTCAGGAGGGAGAGAAACGTGGGTCTCTGCCCAAGAGTGGTGGTGGCTGGGGAGCCTAGAGTGGGTGCTTTTGCTGATGCATGGAGGGGGAATATAGGTATAATTGTCCTAAACTGTGATGCTGGTCACAAATTTGATAGACCAACCAACTAATTGCCAGTTGTCCCTCCCAACAAAATAAACGTGCTCAACTCTGGAATTCAGCACCAGCACTGGTCTGCCAAAGCCAGAGTTTGTTGATTTCAGGGTGCATTGCAGAGCCAGCTTTGTCTCGGGGTGTAGGCTGAGTGGTTGGTGGTTATTGCATTGAAGGGTTATTTTTGGTTTGGGGGGGCTGGGAAGGACAATAATGTGGCCATTGGGCCGGCTGCCTTTTTATTTGTAATGGATTTGTGAATTAGCTTTCTGCCACCCTCAATGTATTCTCCAGATTTCCCCCCTCAGCCCCAAGGGAGATCTGAGCCATCCCCTTGCTTGGGCAACACACCGTTCTGTCTTGTGAATTGTGTCAAAGAGAGCAGGGTCACCTTTCTGCTTGCTCCTCAGTGTAGATGAGGAAAGATGGTCCAACGGTTAACTCACTTAGCCTAGGACTTGGGAGATGTGGGTTTAAGTCCCTGTTTTCCCACAGACATCATCTTATGACCATGGGACAGTCAGTCTCTCTGTTCCTCAGTTTCCCATCTGAATGTTGGGGAAAGTAGCACTGTCCTGCTTCACAGGGGTGTTGTGGGAATAAATATATTAATGATATTGACGGTCAGAGAAATATTTCAGCTAGAAAGACATAAGTGCAATTAACTAACAAGCAGACAGTAATTACTGTGTAACTGCAGTGTGAAGCAAAGACACACTTAATATGGCAGTGAAACACAGCCACAGAGCATTTGTGCCCTGTGATGTTACATGTTACCAAGCAGCCTCCCGCTGGCAAATTTTCTTAAATTAAATCTAGATGAAAACCACGAGGGTTGTGCTGAATGACCCTTAGGAGTTGGCAGATAATAATCCTTTTATGCTGCACTTCCCTTTGCCAAGGCAAAGCTTCTGTTTCTTTAATAACCATCAAGGGCCTTGGTGGTAGAGGGAGGTTCTCTTTGTCTCTGCTTTTTGCTTTTCCGGGAGCTAGGGATCTGTAGTAAAATGCCCCTTTTTATCACCTAAGGAATAGTCCTGGATTGCGTCCTCTTTTCAGCGGCTTCACGCCTGGAGCCTTCGATCTAGACTTTTGTAGTGTCTGCGGCTGATTGCTGCAATTCACCTGTGTTCCAGCCCCATTGCTAAGACCTTCCATGGATAGGAGAACATTCACAAGGACTGCAGGCAGATTACTCTCACACACTGTCACACTTGTACTTAAGTTATTACTTGCATTGGCTTCTTCTTGCCTGGTGCATTGACTTTAACATTGTGCTTTACAAGGCTTTAAATGCCTCGCGAGTGCTTATAATGCCTTGATCATTTGGAGCATGTGTGCTACCTTCTTCATGGTGCATTCATTAAACACAAGACTTTTGGCTGTTCCATGGCTTAAGTCTTCCGTGGTCTAGTGCTATTTTAATTTTGCCCATGGGCATAAGAACACCCCTTCACTTAGCACTTTAGATACCATATTGAAGTTTGTTTGTTTGTTTGTTTGTTAAATGTAGAGTTTTTAATCTGGAGAGAAGTGATATTTATAATTTACCCCATACAGCCTGGTAATTTACATTTGTGTAAAGCTCTCAGAGATGTCTTGGAGATGAAACGTATTATATAAATAAAGACAAGTCTTCGGGGAGAAATAAAGGTTCCCCCAGCTTTCATGGGAATATGTGAAGTTATTAGGTAATTCAAAGGTCCCTTGACATAAGAGAGACGGGGGGCGGGTGGCAGGGCTTGTGAAAATAGGGGTCTAGTGCCTTCTGCAGCTAGGTCGCAGGTTCAAACCCACTCCAGGTTTGTAGATTTTAACACTTTTCAATCCGAAGGTGGCTCATAATTGCATTTATGGTGGGAGCTCATCCCTAGTAGGCAGTAAAAGATGATGCACTTACCAAGGTCTTTGGCTGTGTTTACAGAAAGGCTGCAGCTTCCATGGGTCATGGAGGTTGCAGCACTGTTGAGGTGGTGCCACTGGCTCAAGGCTGTGGGGTACTGTTGGGGAAGCTGGCTGGCATTGTTGTTGCTGTTGTGGTACCTGGTCTAGGGCTGGCAGAGCCTCATTCTCCAGGTCTTTCAGGCTGGCACCTTTCACCGAACGCACATTAAAAAGAAGGGGGAAAGCATTAATATCACAAAACCTACATTTGCTGTTGATTGCACACTTTAGGCGAGGAAGATCACTTCCCTGGATGACTTTCTCATCATGCAGATGGTTTACAGGCACCAATGCAGTGTAATTGGCGAGTTATTAGATGGTTATTTTGCTGCCAGATGAAAAGTGATACCCAGTGTTATGCTTCCGTATACTCCATCCTGAAGCACAATGGGAAACCTTCTCTAACCCTCTGTGCCCTCCTGTTCTGCGCTAAACACTGCATTAGAAAAGGGTAAGCTGAAATTGCTTGGAGTCGATGTGCTGATTAGTCCTAGCTGCTGTCCAGGGCCTATAGGGTGACCCCTTCATACAGTCCAATAGCAGCCACTGGAGGCAGTGGAAACTGGCCCTTGTTCGGTAGCTCTGATCCATGTCAGCTGAGTCCAGGGGCCAGGTAATAAAGGTGAGTCCCTCACTAGGTACCTGGACACAGCCTGTAGCCATGAGCCTCTCAGCCTGGGTCAACAAACTCAAGCTAGAGGGGCCAGTGCTCTAAAATAGCTGTGTAGACAGTCCTTTGAAACTGCTGCTTGGGCTCTGAAGCCGGGGGACCCTGAGCTGCAGGCCAAGCTGTAACTTCAAAGCTCTGTCTACACGCCTATTTCTGGAGCAGTAACGCAAGCCTGGATCTGAGGCTCCCTGCTGCAGGCTGTGGAGATGTACTCACGTGAACTCCTGGATGTCTAATGAAGTGCCTATTCTCTTCTCAGTGGTCTTAGGAGTCTCCAGGGAAAGGGAAGGCCAAAGGACAGGTGTTTTGAAAAGAAGAACATGCAGTTGTCAAGCCAGCTGGCGGTGTAATGATACCCCTGGTTAGGTCAGCTGCAGTGATTGAACTCTGGGACCTCTGCATCTGCAAGTATGAGACTCTACCTTTGAGCTAAAGGATGCCACAACTGTTAGCTTGCACGGCCTCTCAAAGGGACTTTTCTCTCTTCTACTCCAAGTCCAAACCATTTGTGGTAACTCAAGATGGGCTTGAATCCAAGTCCTCCATCCAAACACCATAAACCTTTGGGGAAGTCCTAATCCAGAATTCAACTTTATGGGCAGGCCATGTCTTTTTAACGAACCGAACCCAACTGTTTGTATATGAGCCCCTAGGGACTTTGGCACTTGGCTCCATCTATGGTTGCAACAATCCCTAGATTCCTAGACCAGAAGGGACCACTGTGATCACCTAGGGCATTTCTACACTATGGGTTAAATTGGCATCGCTGTGATCAATGCAGTGGAGTTGTTTTAGCGGGTCTGATGAAGACATGCTAAGTCAACAGAAAAGCGCTCTCCCGTCAATGTCTGTACTCCACTTCCCCAAGAGGTGGAAGCACTGTCAAACGGGAGAGCATCTCCGATAGACACCGCTGTAAGTCGATCTAAGGTATGTCGACCTCACTTACGAAACCGACATAACTGAACTAGCGTAACTTAGATCAACTTACCTCATTAGTGTAGACCAGCCCCTAGCCTGATCTTCTGCATAGTACAGGCCTAAATTAATTCCTTTTTGAACTAGAACAGATCTTTTAGAAAAAATCTGCTCTTGATCCTGTTGAATCAAGAAGTAAAATTCTACTTTGTGACCAACTTAGTGAGAAGGGGGAAGGTAGGTAAGACCATCAAAGCACCTAGTTTAAGATTAGCGATGATCACTAAAGATGATCCATCTAAAGAACCTGGCAATGGTGATTCAAAGGCTGACTTTCTTTCCACTAAGTCACTACTGAACCCATGGATCAGCATGGTGTGAGGGGATCCTGGGCTGTGGCAGTAATAACAATATACTGACCACTGGTGGTCACTAAAGACTCATGGCACTTGTCACAAGGGTGGAGGTGCTAACCCTGCTGCCCTGGCCAGTTCCAACTCTTTTAGGGACAAATTCTGCCCTTTTCCACTGGTGTAAACCCTTAGTTAGTCCGTCGAGGTTAGTAGTGTGTTCCAGATTTACAGTAGTATAACTGAAAGCAGAATTTGGTCCTTAATTACAATTTCCCTTTTAAATTCTCCTGCTTTATCAATAGAAAGCACCGTTCTTCACTTCCTGCCCTAGACTGTTTGCAGAGTAGTGCTGCGCACTGCTAAACGGCTGCTAGAATTCTGCACAGAGGTGGCTGCGTGTTTGTAGTGGTTAAAGTGATCCCTCTGTATCGCTTGAGTATAATTTTTCTCCATGCGTGACGAAATCCTGGCTGCCCCGGGGATGAAAGGCACTATAGAAATGAGGACATTTTTAAGAAGAAAATATTTCCCCAGGCCTCTCCAAGGACAGCCCGACCAGGTGGGGATCAGGTACCTAGACAGAAACATTTAACTTAGCTACTTTACTTCTCTATAGACTTGTTTTGCATCCACCGTGGTGGCCTCTGAGATCAGTCAGATACTGCAATCAACCAATACACCAAATAGGCACCGGCTCTTGACCCTGTTGCCTGCCACTGCCCATCACTTCGGCCTATACTGTGCCTTTAGGCACAGGCCAGAGTATGGGGCAGTGTGCAAGCTGCATGTAGCTCCAAGATTCCTTGTGACATGGCATCAGCCCTCTGAGTCCCAATTCCTCCCTTTCCCCTCTCTTGCTCTGGAGAAGCAGGGGGAATGGGCTGGTAATATTTGTTGCTACTCTATCCCAGCAGTAAAATCCTTCTCCTCCCTCTGTTACATTAGCCAGTGAGAAGGGGAAAGGGGGAAGCGTCCAGGCTCAATGATTCTGGTTAGCCAGTAAAGCTCTGCCCATTCCTCGCCCACCTGCTCTGGGGAGGAGCTAAGCAAAGGTGTATCCCCCACTTACTTCTGCACACCTGGACCCAATGCCCAGGCAAGCTGTATAGGGATATCAGAAGGGTGTCTCTGAATCTCTTATGTGGGCATCTAGTCTATGCCACAATCTAGCCCTCAGTAAGCCTTCATGTATGGGACCCCACTTGTAGTGCTGGTTTTGATTTTTCCACTGGGGGAAAAATGTGTTTTGATGGAAAATGGCTTTTTGGTATTTTTTTTTAAACAAAACAACCAACTTGGGGGAAAAAAATCCTGTGAAAACAGCACAGAGGGGCAGCAGGGGAATACAGGGCATCAAAAATAAAAAAAAAAAAGTTTCACTGGAAATCTTGGGGTGGGGGAAACATTTTTTAAAAATGCAGTGAAAAAGAATTAACATTTTCCCACCAGCTGTACCCCAATTCAAACAACATGCTTACGACAACCATTTGTATTGGACCAAGCCAGCCAGCAAGCTTGGCTATAGAGCTGGTTAAAATTTTTCATCTGAAATTTTTTGACACAAAAAGTGCAGATTCAGTGACAATGTAACATGTAGCAAATTCTCGTTGGTTTCAGCAAATTGTTTGATTTGTTTTCCAAATAAAACATTCTCAAATAATCCAAAAAAATTGTTTTGATATTTTCAAAATGATCTATTTTGATTTTTTTTTTATTTCAGCCAACTTTTTGTTTCAAAATTTCCACTGGCTTTAAAAAAAAATGTTTATGGATGAACATTGAAACTGGAACAAAACCTTTTGATTTTGCCAAGATGGAATCTTTCATTTAACGTGAAACACAACCAAAAAAGTCTTTTGATTTGTTGAAATTTTCTAACATTTTCATTTTTGTTCCAACTGGAAGCGTTTTTATTTTTTTTATTTTTCAAAACTTCAGATGAACTAAAAAATCTGTTATTTGCCCAGCTCTATATGAGAACCAATTTCTGATCCATCTGTTGGTTTGGGGGATCTTTTTGTATATCATCCATCTATTGTCTGTATAAAATACCTTCATACCTTGCTGATCAATCAACTGATTTATTTTTCTTTCTTTCTTTCTTTCGTTCTTTCTTTCGTTCTTTCAACTGCTCTAATTATAATGTAGCTCTTATGTAACTAACATGTGCAGGTAATATTGTGATTATAGAGAGAGAGCCATATGGCCCTGTGCCGTCACTTTCAATGTTGTTAAATCACTGAAGCGGATAAACTTCATGTCCGTGCACGAAGTAATTGCACAAAACTAATTTGTGTTTGCAAACAGAAGTGAAATTAGGTATGTAAATAAGCAAAGCTGCAGACTAAATATTATAGTGGGGATGAAGGGAGGGGCACGGGATGTGGAAAGCGGAAACAACTTCATAACTGCAAAGTACAATCAGTGTACGAGACAGAAATGGTAAGTGTTTATAATGTGCAGATAGCTAATGCTGTGAACAACCATTAAAATGTTTCAAGCTATAAATCCTGTGCATCTCTCTCTCCCCCTGCTCTGTTTCTAGCTGGAACATCATCTTTGTCATTCAAGATGTATGTCTATTTTTAATGTCATGTGTTTGAGGGGACAGAGACAGGGTTTAACCTCTGTTAGTAGTTTTAAGATTGTGTTCCACTGAAAATAAATACACTACAGAACATTTTCTAGCTTGGTATGAAGCAGTGTGAATAATTAACGCTGAAATATGCGTGGAATAGAGCAGTGCAAATAATTGATTTCTCGGTTGGACAGTCTGAAAAATAAAATAAAAAACATTTTGAATCAACCCAAAATTGCGGTTTTTTTGGTAACATTTTTAAGTGAAGTGAATATTTTGAGTCAAATGAAATGTTTTGTTTGAACATTTTGTTTCATTTTTGAGTTTTATTTTTTTTAAAATGAAATTGAAGCAAATTCAAAACAAATAAGTCTTTTTGAATTGAAAAATCAAACTCTTTCATTTTGGAAATGGTGAAATAGAACATGTCATTTTTTTCAGAATTGTTTTATGGGGGAGGGTTTCAACCAAAATAATTTGCTGAAACTGACACAAACTCGCAAAATGTTTTGGTCAACTCAAATCTGCATTTTTCGGTTAAAAGAAATTAGAAAAATTTCACCTTGTGAAACCCAAGCATGTTTTTGATGCATTGTTCTTTGACTGGGACAGTGGCCCATCCTTCATGCCTGATCAGGTACCGAGAGGGTTTGAGGCATACCTTTGCTTCCCTGCATCTGCTGCACATGCTGTGAGTAGCTATGTAGGGTCAGAGCTCTCTCCTCGTAGGGAATGGGTGGAGCCAAGATTTCTCCCCGGCCCAGCATGCTGGGAGATGTATACTGCATCAGCTCTTGGGCTGGTGTATTGTTGTTCTTAAATATTTATATTGAGGAAGCATCTATGAGCCCCAAACATGGACCCCGTTGTGCTAGGTGCTGTATAAACACAAAACAAAAAGACAATGTGTGCCCCAAAGAGCTTACCATGTAAGGCACATCTCAAACGAGCCTGGAGCAGAGGGGGCAGAGTCAAACAGATGGTAAGTCTCTTGATTTGCAGTTTGCTTCCTGGTCTGCTTCTGGAGCAGCATAACAATGGGCTAACCTTTGTGCAGGGCTCCTGGCCAAGCCATGAAGGAGGCCATAGTTTGGGGCTAAGGCCTCAACTCAGCAAAGTGCTTAAGCACGTGTGCAATTCACATTGATTTCAGTGGGACTTCTGGAGGAGTAAGGATGGCATATAGTGTTAACAAAGAGCTGTGCATGTAATCACAGGAGCAGTAATAAAACCCAGAGGAGCTGATATTCACACAGGACCGTTAGGTCAGTTAACGTTGTCTCCCACCAAAACCATCTCTCTGCTGGATGTACAGTGAAAACTTAACTGCCAGGCTTTGGTTTACCTGAGCTTTTGCAGAATAAGGTTCTAGGCCATTGTAATGAGGCCAGTGCATAATCGGTGGAGGGTGTCAATGGCACAAATGCTTCAGAGAACATAGATGAGCTTACACAGAATCATAGAATATGAGGGTTGGAAGGGACCTCAGGAGATCTAGTCCAACCCTCTGTTCAAAGCAGAACCAACACCAACTAAATCATCCCAGCCAGGGCTTTGTCAAGCCTTAAAAACCTCTAAGGAAGGAGGTTCCACCATCTCCCTAGGTAACCCATTCCAGTGCTTCACCACCCTCCTAGTGAAAAAGTTTTTCCTAATATCCAACTTAACCTCCTGCACTGCAATTTGAGGCCATTGTTCCTTGTTCTGTCATCTGCCACCACTGAGAACAGCCGAGCTCCATCCTCTTTGAAACCCCCCCTTCAGGTAGTTGAAAGCAGCTATCAAATTCCCCCTCACTCTTCTCTTCTGAAGACTAAATAATCCCAGTTCCTTCAGCCTCTCCTTGTAAGACATCTGCTCCAGCCCCCTAATCATTTTTGTTGCCCTCTGTTGGACTCTTTCCAATTTTTCCACATCCTTCTAGTGTGATGCCCAACACTGGACACAGTACTCCAGATGAGGCCTCGCCAGTGCCAAATAGAGGGGAATGATCACATCCATCGATCTGCTGTCAATGCTCCTACTAATGCATCCCAAAATGCCATTAGCCTTCTTGGCAAAAAGGGCACACTGTTGACTCATATCCAGCTTCTTGTCCACTGTAACCCCTAGGTCTTTTTCTGCAGAACTGCTGCCGAGCCATTCGGTCCCCAGCCTGTAGCGGTGCATGGGATTCTTCTGTCCTAAATGCAGGACTCTGCACTTGTCCTTGTTGAACCTCATCAGATTTCTTTTGGCCCAATCCTCTAATTTGTCTAGGGCCCTCTGTATCCTATCCCTACCCTCCAGCGTATCTACCACTCGCCCAGTTTAGTGTCATCTGCAAACTTGCTGAGGGTGCAATCCACGCCATCCTCCAGATCATTAATGAAGATATTGAACAAAAGCGGCCCCAGGACCGACCCTTGGGGCACTCCACTTGATACCGGCTGCTAACTAGACATGGAGCCATTGATCACTACCCATTGAGCCCGACTATCTAACCAGCTTTCTATCCACCTTATAGTCCATTCATCCAGCCCATACTACTTTAACTTGCTGGCAAGAATACTGTGGGTATCAAAAGCTTTGCTAAAGTCAAGGAATAACATGTCGACTGCTTTCCCCTTATCTACAGAGCCAGTTATCTCATCATAGAAGGCAATTAGATTAGTCAGGCGTGACTTGCCCTTGTTGAATCAGTGCTGACTGTTCCTGATCACTTTTCTCTCCTCAAAGTGCTTCAAAATTGACTCCTTGAGGATCTGCTCCATGATTTTTCCAGGGACTGAGGTGAGGCTGACTGGCCTGTAGTTCCCTGGATCCTCTTTCTTCACTTTTTTAAAGATGGGCACTACATTAGCCTTTTTCCAGTCGTCCAAGACCCTCCTCCCCCCCCCCCCCGATCGCCATGAGTTTTCAAAGATAATGGCCAATGGCTCTGCAATCACATCCGCCAACTCCTTTAGCATTCTCTGATGCAGCGCATCCAACCCCATGGATTTGTGCTCGTCCAGCTTTTCTAAATAGTCCCAAATCACTTCTTTCTCCACAGAGGGCTGGTCACCTCCTCCCCATGCTGTGCTGCCCAGTGCAGTAATCTGGGAGTTGACCTTGTTTGTGAAGACAGAGGCAAATAAAGCATTGAGTACATTAGCTTTTTCCACATCCTCTGTCACTAGGTTGCCTCCCCCATTCAATAAGGGGCCACACTTTCCCTGACTTTCTTCTTGTCGCTAACATACCTGTAGAAACCCTTCTATTTACTCTTAACATCTCTTGCTAGTTGCAACTCCAATTGTGATTTGGCCTTCCTGGTTTCACTCCTGCATGCCTGAGTAATATTTTTATACTCCTCCCTGGTCATTTGTCCAAGCTTCCACTTCTTGTAAGCTTCTTTTTTGTGTTTAAGATCAGCAAGGATTTCACTGTTAAGCCAAGCTGGTCGCCTGCCATATTTACTATTCTTTCTACACATTGGGATGGTTTGCTCCTGCAACCTCAGGAAGGATTCTTTAAAATACAGCCAGCTCTCCTGGACTCCTTTCCCCCTCATGTTATTCTCCCAGGAGATCCTGCCCATCAGTTCCCTGAGGGAGTCAAAGTCTGCTTTTCTGAAGTCCAGGGTCCATATTCTGCTGCTCTCCTTTCTTCCTTTTGTCAGGATCCTGAACTGGACCATCTCATGGTCACTGCCTCCCAGGTTCCCATCCACTTTTGCTTCCCCTACTAATTCTTCCCTGTTTGTAAGCAGCAGGTTAAGAAGAGCTCTGCCCCTAGTTGGTTCCTCTAGCACTTGCACCAGGAAATTGTTCCCTGTGCTTTCCAAAAACTTCCTGGATTGTCTATACACTGCCGTATTGCTCTCCCAGCAGATATTGGGATGATTTGAAGTCCTCTATGAGAACCAGGGCCTGTGATCTAGTAACTTCCGTGAGTTGCCGGAAGAAAGCCTCATCCACCTCATCCCCCTGGTCTGGTGGTCTATCGGAGACTCCCACCACGACATCACTCTTGTTGCTCACACTTCTAAACTTAATCCAGAGACTCTCAGGTTTTTCTGCAGTTTCATACCGGAGCTCTGAGCAGTCATATTGCTCTCTTACATATAATGCAACATATGTGTGACCTAATGGTTATATAAGGTGAATAGGTGCCAGGACTCTTGGGTCCTATTCGCAACTCTGCTACTGCCTGGCAGTGTGACCCTGGGAAAGTCTCAGCCTCTTTTTACCCCACCTCTAAAATTAGCATCATATTTGTCTCCCTCTGATGGGTGTTTGCAGATGACCGTAAAACACTTTGAGATTCTCAGATGGAAAAGTGCCATCCAAGTGCAATTTTTATTATTGTTGTTTATTACTTTGTACTTTCTCAGCACAAAGGTGGTGGATCTCAATCTGTGTTAGAAAAAATAGAGTTTTAAAAAAAGAAGGGAGGGAAAAACCAGAATGGTAGTTTACCAGATGGAAAGGGGCAAGATGGCTCACAGATGAGACTCCACTTTCAATATGGTGCAATATGACAGTGTAAAATAGATACATCAGTTGATTAAATAAATACTGTATAAAAATAGATGTGGTTCCTATAGCCAGGCATCACTCCTCTTTTGTTTCTTTCCAAGCTTGTACTTCAGAGCAGGAATACAAGTGTGAGTCCGGCACCCCCCCCCCCCCCCCCGGACTCTGCAATGTGTTGTCTCTGTAAATTCTGCCTCCATCTGGATGGCAGTGTTTTGCAGTAAGTGGTGCACGTGATTTGACTACAGGTTCTACAGTTTTTTCTTATTTGGACAAGCAAACAGCCCTCTAGAACGCCTGCCCACTTACCTTGCTGGGTGTGTCCTTACCTTAATGCAAAAATGCAGAGCTCTGTTCTTTTCTGTAAATAGTATGTAATTCAGTAGCATTGCAATAATATATATTATAGTATATAATAATAGTGTGTGTGTGTGTGTACACACACACACACACATACCACCACCACCCACGCTGCTCTATGTGTACTGTGGATCTTTCCAAGCTTCTGCAGCGTGATCTGTTACAGGGAATGACCCATTTGATGTTTCATTTCTAGGATGTATGGTCTGCTGTCATCTCTCAGGCTCCTGACCCTTCTGTAATGGATCGGCATGGGAGGGAAGTTAATAGCAAATTCTGTGATGGCAATGCCAAGGGAGGTTTTTCCGATCCCTCTGGCCCACCTTGCTGGAAGCTCTCTTCCGGTAGGTGAGTGAGAACGTGTGTGTGTGTGTTTACAAGCGTGTGTGCACGTTCGGATGGGGTGTGCATGGCTGTCCTACATGGGTGAGCGTGGCTTTCATTTGAGAGAATGTGGTTTGTGTGTGTGCACCCACAACATGCCTGGGAACCACAAAGCATACTAACCAGCAACAGCAGTGAGAGAAGTTGGCAGAGTACAATTTGCAAGAGAGGGGCCTGTCTGGTTTCAGGTCCACCTTTGAGATGGCTCCTTCGCCCTTCACCTCCATCGCTTTGACAGTCCAAGGAGAGACGGCTGGTGGCTGCGTAGCAGGGTTACCCTGCTCTTATCTGGGTGCATTTCTGGAAGGGGGTGGGCAAGTATGGCTGAAAGTTTAAAACCGAGTATCCCCACCAGAGAAAGGCATGAATGAGCCATCCCCTGCGAGTGACCAAGCCTTGAAGAGAGTAAATTACTTTAGTCTTGCTTATTATTCACTTGATCCAAAGCCCACTGATGTCCATGCAAAGGCAACCGCCAATGCTCCTTGCCCTCTATGCCAAAGTCCCCCAGGTGGCTCTTGTCACCCTTTTATGACTGGAGCGGCTAGTCAGTTTGAGGTCCTGAGTGTGCACCCGTGGGGATCAGGTCTTTCTTTGATGCAGTTGTGTATATTTACAAGGAATGGACAAAGGCCTGAACGCAGAGGGGACCAAACAGCTGGAAATAGCTTCTCTTGCTCACAGCACCAAGGCCACTCTTCTCAGCTTGTGCCCCTGACCCAAAAAACGCCCAGAGTCACCCACCGTGTTTTCAGCTGCTCCTTCAGCCTGTTTCTCTCTCAGAGGGTTTGTCTATACTTGAAATGCTACAGTGGCACAACTGCAGATGCACTACTGTAGCACTTCAGTGCAGACACTAACTACACCAATGGGAGGGGTTCTCCTATCGGTGTAGATAATCCACCTCTCTGAGAAGTGGTTGCTAGGTCGATGGAAGAATTCTTCCATTGACCTGGCACTGTCAACACTTGGGGTTCGGTTGGCTTAACTACATCACACAGGGCTGTGGACTCTTCACACCCCTGAACAATGTAGCTGAGTCAACCTAACTTTTTAGTGTAGTCCAGACCTGACTCTGTTCTTGTTCTTGTTGTTCTGCTCTGACCTCAGTTTCTGTGTGGCTTGTCCTCCTTTACACCCCTGCCCTGACTTGTCTTCACACATGCCCCTGGGCTGGTTCACACCCACCAGTTTTAGGTTGGAGATTATGTTGATAGTTATGTTAATTGAAGGGCACGGTCACACCTACCAATCTCAATGGGATTTTTAACTAGACCCGAAGCAAGGTTTCACCCAGCTCATAATGTTATTTTACCCTCTGCTGCTTGGGGAAATTAAACACCAATAGCCCTGCTCTGAGCCAGGCGTGGTGCGGGGATCCCTCCCACAGGGATCATCTTGCCACGCTCATGCAGAGCCCACAGAGGATGCTACTGTCAGCCTAGAGGGGGCATGTCCCTCAGCATCCAGCAGCAGGAGTGGGAGGAGTGCCAGTGGCCACTCCCAGCCCCCTCAACCCCAATCCAGCTGGGCATTCTGCCTGCAGAGCACCTCATGCAACCTCTGATCATCCACTGCTGCTGCACCTCCCCACTAACAGCTCATATGGTTAAAGGCACCGTTCAACCCCGGCCTCAGTTTCTCCATGTAGATTGAGGATATATGCCAGAGATGGGGTTAGGATCGCTTAGCTAATATATGTAGAGCACGTTGCAGTGCAAAGCTTTTGATTATAAAGTGCAAAGATGCAACTTCCAGGCGAGCAGAGAAGGGCTAGTCTAAGGCTGACTTGTGCCCCGTGCTGTGGTCTTTTTATTCTGTTGTTATCCGAATGTTTTAAAAAATGGGATGGAAAAATGGAAGTGAAGGAGGGAAAATTAATGATAAACACAGACAGAAACACTGTTACAGGCAGATTTGAGAATCTGAAATCACCTCAAATGTAATCTGAAATTACCTTGAGTGTCTTTAGACAGACCTATTTTTCATCACAGGACATTAATATACTGACTTGTAGGATTTTTCGGCACAAACATTTCTGTCACACACTGGTATGGAAGTGTAATCATCATCAGAGTGCTGGGGTGTGAGAAGCGGCTTGGCAAGTGGGGACTGGGAAAGCAGTGTGATCAAATATAGCGTAGTTGAGCGTCAGGACTGCTGGGTTCTGCATCTAGCACTATGAAGCTGTGAGAACAGGGGATTAAAAGTGAAAACTTCTGGGCTTTCTTTGTAGTGCTGGAATATGGTCACAGTGTTAAGTCAAAGAGCGAGAGATTGAGAGTCTATGTGTCTATGGGTACGTCTACTCTGCGATAAGACTCCTGGCTGACACAGGTCAGCTGTCTCGGGCGGTGGGGCTATAAAATTTCTGTCTGCACATTCAGGCTCGGGCTGGAGCCCAGGCTCTGAGATCTGGTGAGGGTAGATTGGTTCCAGAACCCAGGGTCCAGCCCAAGCCTGAATGTCTACACTGTATTTTACAGCTCTGAGTCAGCTCACCTTTTCTAGCAGTGTAGATGTGTCCTGTAGTGTTTTGTTTGGTTCCCATTAATACAGTATGTGAGCACAATCTTTTAATGCGTTTGTCCTCCTGGCAGCCCTGTGAGGCAGGGAAGTGCTAGTATCCCCATTTTATAGATGGAAACTGAGACACCAAAAGACTAAGTGCCCTAACCACTAGACCCTCCTTCCTCTATCAGTCATTCTGGACTCCTCAATTCTGTTCATCCTCCTGGAAGGGGAGCCTGGTCTAGTAACTAGAGTAGGGGACTGAGAGTCAAGATCCCAGGGTTCTGTTCTTGGCTCTGCCACTGACTGACCTGGTCAAGTCCTTTAACCTTCTGGCCCTCAGCTTATCCACTTTACTTGTCTTGTGAGAGTAAAATTGTGTAACACGCTCAGGGATCTCCAGTGCTATAGAAGTGGACAGTGGGAGACTAGCAGTTCTCAGTGTTTAAAATCCCATTCTTGTCCCTAATTTCTGCGTTCATCATTAATAGTGTGTTATTTATTGGAGATGTACAGATGCTTTGTTCCTCGCTGCAGAAGAAGCAAAGGCAGGAGTGGAGCCAACCCTGAGATGTTTTCGTTCTGCGGGTCAGATTGTGAGGCCCTTACCTTGGGGAGCTCTGGTCAAGGAGGTTACTCATGTGCATGGCAGTTCACCATCGCAATGGCTCTGCCCTAAATCAGACAGCCCGGTGCAATGGGTGGCTCAGAGCTTGAACCTGTCTTGGAGCAAAGCAGGGCTGTTAGTGGGTGGCTGAGAACTGACTGGCTGAATGTGGGCTATTGCTGGTGGGAGGATCTGATTGGAGAGGGCACCATGGAGTCACGGGGTCTGTGCTCCACTTCACCGTGCCAGGGCATTGTGGGTAAGGCTATTGGATCATGATACAAACAGCAGGTGGGAGCCAGTGGAGGGGAATGCCCTGTCTGAACAGTGAGTCAGAGGCGGAAGAACTAGCACGAGAGCCGTTGAATCGTTCCCCCGTGTGAGGATGCTGGGGAGCGGGAGGGAGAACCAGAACCACATTGACCTTTGACCTTTTGCCCAGGCCTGTGTTTTAAAGGCTAAGGGGGATATCTGTGCAGGTCGAAAATCAGGTGGTGAGAATCTAAGCACGTCAGAACCGCCTAGCAAGCTGTCTTGCCGCCTGCAGTCCTTACTGTAAAATCAGTTACTGCTGGTGAGTGGGAGAGTTGAAAGGTTAGGACAGGGGGAGAAGGAAGCAGCTTGTCCCCTTCATTTGGTAGCAGCAGCTCTGTGGCATTTCTGAAATACCCTGAGACATGCACAGATTGAGCCAGGAGTCCTTCTGGCAATCAAGCTCTTGTGTCATCCCCAAAACAGCCACTAGAGGGCTCTGAAAGTGGCGGAGAGCAGCACCCATGAGGCTGGCAGGGAGAATTATTCACCAGCTTGCAAGTGACTCGCCTCCCTCTTTGACAAATTAAAAGCCTTTCCTATAACCTAATGATTAATGACTCGTGCATAGAAATACTGCTGCTGCGGCTAAAACATGTCAGCAGCCGGCCTTCCCCACGCACCGCCAGAGCCGCGCTCTGCCCTGCCCCGAGGGGATGGCTGTCCTTGTAAAAGGAGGCTGCGTGTGGAACAGATCGGTCTCCCAAGCCTTACCCTCGAAGCCCAGATGAGCAACTTGCTTGTAGGGCAATGCTTGTTCTGCAGAGGAGGGGCAAGTTTAACCCTGAGCTTGCTGGTATCAGAGAGGCCCTTTTTATGTCCCCATTCGAAGGCCAGATGGACTTTATTGTTCTCCACGCCCCTCTGGAAGGAGATTTAATGACCATTTGTACTTCCGCGGCACTTCCCGTCAAAGGCTCCAAAAGTGCCTTGCAAGCATTAATGAATCAAACCACACAACAGCTCCTGAATGGTGGGAAAGCATTACTGACTTCAGGATACAGATGGAGAAACAAGGCACAGATCCACTGGTTCAGATCTACTCATAATAGGCCAAATTCAGGGTGCAGAGATTCCTACAGAATGTGACTGGGCTGAATAGTCATTAGGAGAGGGAGTAAACTAAGTGGCTGTGTTGGTGTAACTAGTCTTTGTCTCCCTGTAGTGACTGGCTCACATAAAGAGGTTTATCAGTCGGATGCTAATGTATTGAGCCTTGTAGCTCAAGTTGCCAAGGCACCTGTTTTTAGTACTGAAAGTCCTGGGTTCACGTCTCCCAGTAGAGTTGGTCATAGTGGTATCTAGTGTAACTGCACAGGTGGGGAGCTGATAGTGAAATGTTACCACAATGCACTAGGAAGTGACTCTGGAGCCGTAACAGAGCTGTGACCGTGGATGCACTCTGGCACCTTTGGTGACTAAAGGAATTTACTCCTTGGCCTGCAGCCTCACATTCGGAGTAGTGAGAAGTGACCTTGGCTTGCAGATCTGTGAGCAACTGTTGAATTTTGATATGAGTAAACAGGCAGACAAGTGGGGCCCAACTGGATTATTCAGTCACATACAGCAGCGATGGACCCAATATCAGAATCTGGCCAGTACACAGCAGAGGAAACATCACTCAAAATACAACCTCTTGCCTCTCTCTTTCCTTTGCTTCTGCTCCCCCTAGTGTTCCCAAATATGTATTGTGTCTTCACACTCCTGATCAGGACGTCAATGTTTTACAGCTCTGGGGTTCGGGGGGGAATTTATCTTCCCCCCCCCCTACACTCACACACCTTTTTTAATGTATGGAGGGAAAGGGGGGAGGGGTAAAAAAGTGAGAGAAAGCTGGAGTTTTTTCCCCATCAAAACTTTTTGAAAATTAAAATAAAGAAAAACAAATTGAATATTTTTGCACCAAAAAACAACAAATCTTGATTTATTTTTTATATGTTTTTACCTCCCCCCCAAAAACACCCCCCAGAAAATGCATATTTTTGGGGAGGAGGAGGAGAGATTTCAACTTCCCATGTTTTGACCAGCTCTGCTATTCCGTTAGCATTCGCCACAACAGAATCACTCATTTGTTTCAGTCCATGTGGGTTTTCATGCCCTGGATTTGTATTTAGCTTTAGCGTTCGAATGCACAAAACCTGAAGCTGAACTTAGCTGTAACCATGCAGCTTTACCTGCTCCCCCTGAATGGGATGGCGCCCCTTGCACTTTAAAAGGGACAGGACTCAGGTGCAGGAAAAGAGAAAGAGGATCATTAACGAGTCTGCAGGACGTGGGCAGACCACACTAGTTTGCAGACCAAGCCACAGCTTTTACTGTACTGTTATCCCATGGGCTCTGCCTAACTCATGACCTGGTTGAAAGAATCTTGGAGTGGGTTGCTGGTCCACACTATAAATCTAGCTTCTGTTCCCGGTGCTCTCAGCCAGCCACTCCACTTGCTGCCCCAGTGCTTGGACACATGCACACCAGACACATTCTCTACCCCCTACAGTCTCTCGGGCCATGCAGCACAAAGACCTGGCTGCATGGTGTACCACGGTTGCATGCCCTCTCTGCTCTGCCCATAGAGTAGCCATGGCTGCATTCCAGAGCGATGATGGGGCTGGCTTGAGCACAGGTGCTGAGGATGGTCTCTGGTTTGTCGGAGGGAACAATGCCCCTGTTCTCGTCCCGCACAGAATGGAAGGTCCTTGTGTTTGTCTTGGAGCTCAGGCTCTGCGGGAGGCTGGCTCTCCTTCCCACTGGTGTCTGTTCCCATCACTGCCTGGTGATGGAGACCCAGGGGTGGGACTGGAAGGAGGTGTGCGGGAGCAAGTTCCCCGACTCTCAGTGGCATTGGGTGTCGGTTGCACTCAGCTCAGCATGTATCAGGGTCACTGAACATCTGGCCTAGCACCAGGATGATGGAGCTGAAGCTTTCCCACAGTGGCTCTGGGAGACCATGAGAGCCAGGCGCTGTCTGTGGGCATGTCTACACAGAAAAGCCTACCCGAGCCTACTAGTGCGGGTAACAACAACAGGAACAATAGAGCAGTCTGGGCTTCAGTGCGGTTGGTACGAGCCCGGCACAGACCCTGTGCATGTACTCGGCTCGCTAGCCTGCTTTGAAACCTGTCCTTCAGTGCTTCGCTGCCACTGTTACCTGCACTAGCTGGACTCAGGCTAGCTCGGGTAGACACACTCTCCTCCTCCTCGCTCTTGATTCTGCCAGCTGGCAGCAGTGGCATAGCTACCCTCCCACCGACTTTGTCGAGACCCTCACCTTAGTCACACACAGCCACACACAGCATCCAAGGACCCCATTGTCTCATTTTGTGGGCACAATGGGCGCTCTGGCAAGCTGGCCTCCCACTTCCCCCAGGGGATGCACCACCTGGAGCCTATGCCCAGCTCTGGCACAGACTTGTGGCATGGCCATCAGCCATTGATTTCATCTGCCCGCACCTCAGCTGCCTCCCAGACATGTCCAGTTCTGATGCGGGTAGCACAGCATCCTCCACCAGAGGATTCCGAAGCAGCCGGCAAATGTCCATGAATCAAGGCCGGTGATGAAGGCGTCTGGAAGCTTAATTCCTGTGCGGTGCTCCTGTGCCCTTCAATGGAAACCGCTAGAGAACGGCAAAATATGGTGGTTATAAAATGTGTCAAGGAGGAGCAAGGCCGGATTCATCACAGGAGGAACGGGGCTGTAAAGCACAAGAGGAAGATGAGACCGAAGGAGCCAGTATGTCCCCACAGAGGAGTGGATGTATTAAATAAAGGCCCCATTGTTTTGACTAGTTAGGTGGTGCTGTAGATTCAGCCCCAAATATGGTGCCTGTCTTAAGTCCTTATCAGGCCTCCATTCCCACAGTATCTGAGCCCCTCACAGTCAAATGGATTTATCCTGATAACACCCCAGGATGCAGGGCAGTGCTATTACCCCCAGAGAGGAAGGAAGTGGAACTGACTTGCCCAAGGTCTCACACATTCTTTGGCAGATTAGGCAATTGAACCTGGGTCATCTGAGTCTCAGATGAGCAGCCCCGCCGCTGGTGCAGCCTTTGATACATAGGGTGTGCCTGCACTGGAGCTGGACAGCGGAGTTTCCAGCTGGCACAGACATACCCGGGCTAGCTCTGATCCAGCCAGTGCACTAAAAACAGAAGCGTAGCTGCAGCAGCCCGAGTGACGGGACGGGCTCGCCGCCTGAGTGCGTGCCTGGAGTCTTGGATGGGATCATCCTTGGGGTGACTAGTCCATCCTGCTGCCCAGGCAGCCCCGGCTACACTACTGTTAGTAGCAGGCGAGCCCAGTGAAAACTGGCGTGTGCAAGTCTGCTCGAGCTGGAAATCATGCAGTGCAGCCGTGTCCAGAGATGGGCACACAAGGCTCCTCTGTCCCCCACACTGTGCTCTGATGAGCAGAGTTTGCTGTGACTCCTTCCCTTGTGGCTCAGTGGCTGGGGATTGAATCATGTTGGGTTCTATTGCTACCCTGCTTGGGAAGGGCGCGTTCCGTGCCTCTGATTCCCAACGCAATGGAGATAGACACATGCCTTCTTAGGAAAGGTCTGCAAGATCAAGGGATGAGGCGAGTTAAGTATTGTTATATTTATTGTTCCTGGCCCGTGCGTATGGGGCAGAAACTCGGCTCCCATCTACTTCCCACCCATCTGCTCACAGGTCAAGCATCAGCCATGCAAACCGTGGCTCACCCGATTATACATTGGAGCTACGCCCAGATGCAGAAGGAGGTTCGAATCCTCTGCCCTGCCTGCTGCATTAGGGACAGTCTGTCCCCTGGAGCGTTAGCCAAATCAATTGTTCCTGGTCTGAGGCTGGGGGATTTAAGGCCAGAGCGCCATCTTCTCTCCCAGGGATAAAGCCCTGCAAAACAGAGGGTGCGCAGGATGGAAGTGGCAGCACCAGCAGCTGCCAGTGAGTTGTGGACAATTTCAAAATAAAATTGGTTTTCTGATGTCATCAAAGCCTGGGCTGTCAGAGAGGTATGTACCCACAAGACGGTGACCTAGCAGTTATCAGTGCCACCGGAGATCTTTATTGCTTCCATCACGCTCGCCCGGGATGAAGTTTTGCCTCTGTTGGTGGCATGAGCCTTCAGCGACCTGACTCGCCTGGGCACTGCGGTGCTGTGGGAGACGCTGCAGGGACAAGGCCTGCCGGGTCAGGGAGGGGGGAAGGTGTCATGCTGCACCCCTGGTGCAATCTGGCACTTCAGCGGGTGTCTTAGCTGCTGCCTCCCCCGGCTGTGGATCCCCTGTGTCTCCTCAATGCAGCTCCCCATCTGTCCTGCGGGCACTGCTTGCTGTGCAAGACAGAGTGTTCAGGGAGCAGAGGGGACGGGGGAAGGAAGCCAACAGCAGCTTGTTTCTGTGCCGCACCCTGCCCCTACTCTATCTCCCCATCACTCCTTACCTCCCCCTCTGCTGCATCAGGGATGGACAACAACCCAATTAACACTGCCCTGGGAACCATGAGCCCAGCACCGTGACAGACGGCATTCCAGTTGCTAGTAATTAGCTCGCTCTTGGTACCCAGCAGGAGCTCCTCTGACAAAGTCACTGCTTTCCCAGAAACGAGGCTGGCGAATGCAGAGCTCATGCAAGCGCAGGTCGGCCAGCAGCTCTGCAGTTAATAGCACACAAGGATAGCTGTCTCTGTCAATCATCTCAGGCGGATATGCAGGAGAGGAAAGAAGCTCTCTTCCTAACCCAACCCAACACAGCCCAGCCCTTGGGAAGTGCCAGGCCAGAGCCTGGGCTCCCTGTCACAGCCCGCTGGGCAGCATTGCAGGATAATAATTTGCCACCCAGATGCCAGAGTTCCTTGCTCAGACTTGAATCAAGCCAAATCCCATTCAGGTCAAGCTGGTCTGAACGTCATCGCTGAAGCAAAATTTCAGAGAAATAGGCTGCTTTGTCGACATGGAAATGTTTCACGGCGACATATCCTTCGGCATGAAACTTTTGGGGGAAGGGTTTTATGTTGGGGAAAAACAGGGATAATTTGTGCTGGGAATATTTCTCCCCCCTCCCCCCACTTTTCTCTTGTATGAACAAGACATTGGTTAAAAGAAAAGGAGTACTTGTGGCACCTTAGAGACTAACAAATTTATTAGAGCATAAGCTTTCGTGAGCTACAGCTCACTTCATCGGATGCATCGGATGCTCGAATAAATTTGTTAGTCTCTAAGGTGCCACAAGTACTCCTTTTCTTTTTGCGAATACAGACTAACACGGCTGCTACTCTGAAACAAGACATTGGTTGTTCCCTCTTAAAGAAGGTAACAATTTGCTGAGGAAAATGTGAAGGAAGCAGCAGTGCCAAGAAAACAAAAGGGAACATTAAAAACCAAGCAACTCCTTGAGGAAAAGAGCCATTTGGCTTAAGGAAGGTTCCTTGAAAATCTCTAAGACGTCAGTCCCATGGGAAGAAAAAAAGGCTATGCCAAATTCCCCTCTAATCCCCGCGACAACAGGAAAATTGGCCTGGTTGCCAAACTTCCCCAGAGCTTGTTTTGCTTCACTCCTGAGGTTTTGCAAATGCTGGCATGCCGGGAATTTTAATCGGGACTTGTGACATTGTTCATAGTTTTGTTTTTATTTCTGATTGGAGGGGAAGGGCCACATTTTGCCCTTTCAAAACAAAAAGTGCACCGTTCCCATGCCCTCAGTCATGTTGATCGAGGTGCCTGCCTCATGTAAATGGCACTTTATCCACTGGAAGTGTGATTCCCATTACCAGGGCCTGGGTCTGTCATGCTTATCAGCTGAGCGAGTGAGACAGAGAAATGTATCTGGTCCTGTTAGTGCCAAGAGAGTGATAGACAATAACATTTTGAGGGGAGACGAGGCAGAGGAGCTGATGGACAGGAATTAAGACACCGAGTGGAAGAGTCAATCATTTATTCACTCCCAGTTTCATAGTCCAGGGAAATGTTGTTTGTTTTTGAGTTACTGTCTGTTTCTTTTTCTTTTTCTTTTTCTTTTTCTTGAGTCAGTCCAGCAGAATTAATTTTCTTCTCCCCGCTCTCCCATCTCACTTATCAGGGGGTAGCCATGTTAGTCTGTATCCACAAAAACAAGGAGGAGTCCGGTGGCATCTTAAAAACTAACAGATTTATTTGGGCATCAGCTTCCCATCTCACAGAGTTTCTGTGTGCATCACTCCTCATTTGTAATTGTAATAAGTTCCTGTATGTTTACATTCCTAAGCTCTGTTATGGCTTTTGAAAACCCCCAGAGAGAGAGAGAGAGGTCTCTGTAATCCGGATGCAGGGGTTGGCCGGTGTGATGCATGGAGTACAGTAGGATGGGCTGAGGCCACAGGAAATGGTAGTTTCCGGTGCCATGTGCCACAGATTTAGTATATTAATACTGCTATTGTCTTGCGTCTATGCCTTGAGTGATCTCAAAGCACCGTACAAACTAAGGTCTATTTTCTCCTTTTCTTGGGTTAAAAACTGAGATCTGGAGGAGAGGCTATAGTTCAGAGATGAATAGTTCCTGGGGAATTGCAGTTCCATAGTGGTGTTGGGATGGCCGTGATCACTTTGTTAGGGGTGCCGATCTTTTATTATTTACTTGGGGTAGAGCCTAGCGGCTCCGGTGCTGGGTGCCATACACACACACATCATGAAAATATGGCCCCTACCCCAAATAACTTGCTATATAAGCGCATGATGCGAGATAACAGGTAGATGCAACAGACAGACACAAGATAACAGCCAAACCGTTATGATCAATGTAATAAGCAGTGGTCGCCAGTTACTTGGCTATCGCCAAGTGTTTCGCAGGCATCCCAGCAGAGATGGGTTTAAGGAGGATAATGTAGTGGCTTTGCCGATGTTTACAGGGATCTTCCCCTGTGCATAAGGGATGGCACAAGAGAAAGTGTGAAGGTGGTTGTTGGAAAACTTGACAGCTGGGCAATGAAGGCTGGCATCATATTGGTCAATGTATCCTGATGAGCGTAGCATAAATGCGCAGATAGTTAGAAGGCCACAGATCATAAAAACATAGAAGATGAGGGTTGGAAGAAACCTCAGGAGGTCATCTAGTCCAACCCCCTGTTCAGATCTGCTTGGGTAGAGATCAGCAGGAGAAAGAGTCATTTCTGGGGAGCTCACAGAAATGTCATGGGAACTTTAATGACCACAAGTAGCCAGGGCCCCAGGGAGATACAAATCAGCTCTGTTTTCTGTATGCATGATCCTGAAATTACTCTTTTTCCATAGGGGTCGCCCTGGGCATGAGGATTATAAGGTAATGAGTTAAACTGTTGGCTTACAGCCCCACTAAAAGCACATGGGCAGGGAATTTGCTTTAAAGCTGGGAGGAACTTTATTGGCCAATAAATTAGAATGCATAATGGATCAATTAAAGGGGAGTGTCAAGCCAGGCTGCCGAATAAAAACCAGTAAAGGTCAATCTATAAATAGAGCATTATGGGATGCACCACAACAGACAGCGGGCAAGGGAGATGAGCAACAGCCAGGGCTGGTCCAGGGGCTAATGCCGGGGATCACAATCCCTTCCCCCCACATCCACCCCAAGTCCTTACACTTCACGGGATGTACAGTTGTTTGGGAAAGCCGTCCCATCACATGTGAGTGTTGCTCAATCTCTTTCTGCAGGTCTGTGTGGTGAACAAATGGCAAGGGTGCTTTGGCATGCATCCCACAAAGGAGATAGTCTCGCTGGGGAAGGGAAAACACATGAGCAAACAGTAGTCCTGAATCACGTGGGTGAATGGAGATATGGAGAATGGATTCAATGGGAGTTTTGTTCCCGATTCCCGTGGGGCCAGCATTTCACCTCCCAGCTTTCAAAATCTGACATTGAATGGCTTGATGTGGCACTAGGCCATGCATCTGGCTGACATCAATGGGAGACTTCCCGCTGATTTCAATGGACATTAGATCAGACCTTGATGGAGCTAAGCCCATGTGTTTGGGCTCAGGTCTGATGTGTGGAATCGCCAACAGTGAGCCGTGATGGCGCAGAAGTTAGAGGTCACAGCAGGAAGGCGAGTCTGTGTGGTGTATGTATATTTATGGCAGGTTTCGAAAACATCCTGAACTAAAGGCAATTGCACCTGATATTTCATATTTTCCACTCCTGGATCCACTTGCCATTAAAATCCAGTGATTGTGTCTTTACTCCACAGATTTCTCGCCTTGGCTGTGAACCCCTTGGTAAAGGGGGCTGGGGAAAGCCAGCCACAAAAAATTGCACTTCTTCATTGTCCCATCTCTTGAGACCAGTGCCTGAGGAGGTCCTGCCCTTGGAGTCGACCTCCTCCCCTGCCCACATGGCTGGTGGGTCACTAGCTTCCCCAACTTGATCGTGTTGCTGTCCGTGGTCCCTTGCTTCAGATCACATTTACCACTCTGTAAACCCAATGTGGCCCCGTCAGAGTCCAAGTGCCGCTTCTCTGGGATTTACAGC
Source organism: Dermochelys coriacea (assembly GCF_009764565.3). NCBI lineage: Eukaryota > Metazoa > Chordata > Testudines > Dermochelyidae > Dermochelys > Dermochelys coriacea. The sequence continues at coordinate 7,650,113 of NC_050089.1, forward strand.
TGGTGTAAATTGGCATGGCCCTGCTGAAGTCCGTGTTGTTATGCCACTTGGCACCAGCTAAGCAGCTGGCACAGAGATCAGCATCTGACCCCATGTAGGAATGGTCTGGTTGAAAAACCACAGTCTGCCCTTTGGCATGGTGGATAGTCCTTCCTGGTGGTCTTAAATGGGGGCCGTTTTTGTAGAGGCACAGCCTTACCTGTGGCTAGGTGGAAGGGAGACCAGAGAACTCTCTCTCGGACTGGGTTAAAGGCTGATTTCTCCAGCAGGATAAATTGTCTGCAACCGTAAGAGAACTCCCATTGAGTTCAGTGGGGCCAAGATGTCACCCTTCATGTCTGACAATGGGTGGCCAGACATGAAGATGCCCTTACGCAGCATAAGGTTGCTCTGTGCACGTGTCCTGCATGTTTCCACAGTTGAGACCTGAAGTAGGACCGTAGCAGCCAGCTACTGAATTAAAACAAGAACTTCTCCACCTTGCCTGCAGTTGGCGTTTGCTGAGCTTGTCTCAGCGAGAGGTTGTTCTTTCCAGGCCTTGCAGCTTTTCACCAGCCAGCACCACCGGCCTGAAATGCACTCTCTAAAGCAAGCACATTCACAATTGGTTTTCCTGAGGAGAATCAATAGAATTCTGCAGCTTTTATGGGCAAATCTGCTGCTTCCAAGGAAAGGGGGAGGGAGCTGAAAGGGAGAGCTGGCAATTGGAGAAATGAGTTGGAAGAGCTCATTTCCCCACAAGCTGTGCAAACTCTCTTCCGTTGATCAAATAAATGTACGTGTGTGTGTGTGTGTGTGTGTGTGTGTGTGTGTGTATTCCCTCTGCAATGAACTCCCCTCGTAGTACTAGTTGCCTTTGTTCATGGTCTCCAGGAGTCCTGGCAAACTACAGCTGGCAAATTGATGGTCCTTTGGCGTGCACACCCCCAACACGCACCCACCCACCCACCCCCTGTTGGTGGTGAATTTCGTCCCTGTAGAAATCTCGTATTTCCAGACTGCATTGAAAAACAAACATGAAGAGTATTGCCATTGATTTGCAGAAGAGATTTTGAGTAACCTCCCCAGTAGCTGTAGTTTCCCTGGGGATTGGGTGTGGGATTGGGGGTTCATGGTCCATATCGGACTCAGGTTGGATGGCCACTGTTGTTAGGCCACATTTACATAACAAGTTGGTGTTCTCAGCCCCGTCGGTTGGTAAATCCAGTTTGTGATTCCTTCGTGTTGCATCTGGCCTGCTTCTTGTCCTGCACTCCTACCCCATCTACCTCCGAGAGAGTAGTCCCAAGATCCGAACCATGTGAAATTCAAACCTGGATCTTACCTCTTGATCACAGATCTGTCTCTACTAACTATACACTGACAATGTATATGTCATCTTGGGTGAAATCCTGTCCCCTCTGAAGGCAATGGCAAACCTCCCAGTGATTTCATTCGTTAAGGCCAGGATATCATCCCTTGAATCTGAACTGTGGTCATGAGAGTCCTCTTCACGATAGACTTGAAGCTCCTTGGTGCATGGTCCCTGGCCTTTCTAGGTGTTTTGAAAAGTTCTGTGTATGCTTAACAAAGCTCTTCAGATACAACAGGGACAGGTGTCAGCCATCACAAGCAGCACCCAGCCCACATCATAAGCAATCGCAGCAGAGAGGCCAAGGACTTCAGTGAGCCATGGAGCCTGAATACTCTACTTAGGGAAGGTCCTCTTGAGAAGCATCCTGATAAGGAAGCTTACACTGCTATAGCAGGTGCTGTCGCTACCCTGTGGGTAACTAGAAGACTTGAGTGCTGTATTTTGCAAACATTAAAGTCATCCCCCGACTTCATCGGGTTCGGATTGGGCTCTTCTTAAAATAACCATTTTCTCACTTAGACCCCTCCCCTCAGGGCACATCCTGCTTTGCCCATTCCCCTGCTGGGCGTGTCTTCCTGGAAAAATACAGTTGCATCTCTTTCTCTCCAATGAACTTGGTGTCATTTTACAACAGGAGCTGGAGCTGTTTCTAGGTGACTTGGCACATCTTGCTGGTTTGATGCATCATCTGAGGGGATGGCAAAAGTGGGAGCCTAGCAGGGAGAAAACACAAATAATCAGAAATAGATTTTTTCCTTCTTTTTTTTTCTTTTCTTTTCTTTTGAATGCAAATTTAAAAACAAGCAAAACCCCTCTTTCTGGCACCTGCTCACACAATCTCAGCAGGATGGCAGCTGCATCAAGGAACGCCAGGCAAGGGGAAAGCAAAGGAGTAAAATTATGAGGGGGTAAAAAACCAAAGCAGTATTTAATGCACAGCAAGGTAGAGCTGGTTGAAAGGGAAATATAAGGTGAGCAGAGTGTTTTCTGTATCATTTCTTGTGGTGATTTAGACTCAGGGTCCATCTTGCCCTGGGAATCCTGTAGCATCCCGTCACGATGATACACATACTCAGGCAATTCTCCTGGTGAAGTCAGCAGGCCAAGTCCTGAGGCCTGTTCTGAGTAAACACTGAGGTCCAGATTCTTAGCTGGTGTAAACTGGCCTAGCCACACTGACTTACAGCCATAGAGTTTATGGCCAGAAGGGATCATCTAGTTTGACCTCCTGTATATCCCAGGCCACCAACACCACCCAGACACCCCCACACCAGGCAAACCATCGGAATGAGACCAAAGTAGTACAGACCTCAGGAGACTAAACTATTATCAGTGATACTGATTTATCATGGGCCTTTTCTTGCCTCCATGACCACGGTGTTTGAGCGCCTCACAATCTTGGATGGATTTACCTCGCAACACCTCTGTGGGGTAGGGCAGGGCTATCCCCTCATCCCATTTTACAGATGGGGGACAAAGGTGCAGTCAGGCAAAGGATCAGGTTTTTAAGGGATTTAGGCCCCTAAGGATGCAGATTAGCACCTTGTGGGATTTTCAAAAGCCCCATGTACCAAACACCCATTGATTTCAAAATTCAAAACCAATCACTGATTTGAAATTGATGGGACTTAGGCACCAAGGAGCTTTGCAAATCGCCCTAGGTGCCTATCTGCATCTTTAGGCGCCTAAACACCTTTAAAAACCTGGCCTGCCCAAGGCCACAGCGGAGGTCTGTGTCGGGGAGGGACCTGAACCGAGGTGCCCCAATCCCAGGCTAGTGCCCGAGTCACTGGACACTCCTTCCGGTTTACAGCAACGGAGGAACAGTTGCTTGAGCGTCCCCGTAATGAGTTTGAGATTTGAACGGAGGGACATTTTGCCTGGCAAAGGGTGGAGTGCGGATTAAAGGGAGGGCTGTACCGGGGGTAGGTGAGAGATGAGGCCACCGCTCCTGTGCCCTCTGTCGGTCCAAAGCAGGTGCATCCAAATGCCTCCTGCTCTGCTCTGTCCATTAATCATGCTGAACGCCAAGAGCTAGAGCTGGGTGACGCTTCACTTAGAGCTTGCTTACTCACCTGGGCTATAGATGGAGGCGGGATGGTCTCTAGCAGGCTGGCAGAAAGGCCATCAAGGGTCCAGAATCTTGCCTGTGTGGTTCAGTGCAAATCAAAGAGAGAGAGAGAGAGAGAGAGACACACACACGTTTTCTTTGTGTGCACAGCGTTTAATCTTGTCCCCCAGCAGCAAGCCTAGAATCACCATGCAGGCAGGAAGCCTTGTTATGGAGCAGGCTGGCCTTGGCTCTCCTTTCATACGTGCTGCATATGGACAGGGGCCCCGTGCTGTGCTCCCCCCATCGGACAGCAAGCTGCCGTGGTAAAGGGCAAGCGTCTGCTGCTAATGAGACACTCCCCTCCCGTCTTGTGAAGATGCATAAGGAACAGCTGACAAGCTTGCTGGCCAAATCCTTATTGGTGCCGAGCCCCTGCAGATCCTGGTGAAACACAGCTTGAATGAGAGTGAGTGAGGATTGTGTAATGCCTGTGTAACGCTCACGGGATTTGACTTGTTGGCTCCCATGAGAATTGCAGGGCTCAGCACCGCTCAGGATTTGACAGTCTGCTTTTCCATTCTTGAAGGGCACAGCTGCATCTGGCCAGGCCATCCCTGGGGTAGCAGGGGCAGTCTTGGGCACCTTTGGCCAGGACAGCCTGGAACAGGGGAATTCAGCTGCTAAGAAGCAAGATCTCTACTGTTGTGCCGATGGCCGTTAGCACTAAACAGGGAGAGACATGAAATACAGAAGGACGTGGTGCTCCTTTGGGTGATGCTTTCATTCAAGGGTGAGGATGCTCTTTGCCAGCCTGGGAAGCCTGGCAGAAGGGGGAGCTGAGTGCTGGTCCAGGGATGCCTCTTGTTCTCTTTAGCACAGGAGAGCTCCTGCCCCATCCTGGCGCTGAGCAGGGAGGGCTGATTATTGCCCAGGTTGAGATAGAGGAGAAGGTGGGCAAATCTCCCACCCCAGCTGCAGGACTGAAGAGAGGTAAGGAACAAGGGTGGGGCTATGTTGGAAAATTCCAGAGGGTGGTAGGAGGAAAACGTAGAGAGAGAGGCAGTCCGGATCTTCTTGCTTTTCAATGCACCTCTCTCTCCAGCCAGTATCTGGGCCTTGGAGCAGTCCACCGTGGGACAAGAGACTTGGAGAGTTTTGTTAGTTTCAGGTGGGGAGCCAGCCATGTTCATGGAACCAACTTGTTCTTTTAGACACATCCTTACTGTGTGAATGTAGCGAGGGACTCTGCTGCTCTTATCTGGTCTTTGCTCTTAAGCCGCTTAGAACAGATGGGTCTGGGGCTTCTTGCCAGAGACGCTGCACTGGAGGTTGATCTTTGTAAATAACACACCCAGGGCCTTAAATTCCCAGATGAGCAATCCAGGAACTCAGTGTCATGCACGAGAATTTGGTCTGCAGCATGGGTCTGATTTGAAGGCTGCGGGACAGTGTGGAAAACCAGGAGAAAGGGGGAAGGTGGGTGGAAAAGAACAACCATGGTACTGCCTAATGAAGACAGGGCAGGGATTGTGCCCAGAGCCAGAAAGAATGCGTTGATGGGCAAGCCGCCAGAGAACCACAGGGGAGAAGTGCAGGAGGGTGGCATGGCCCGCAATGCCGAATGACTTTGCATGCTCTTTGGGGCAAAGAGGCATTGTTTTGTTCTGTGTTTGTACAGCATCTAGCATGCTGGGCTCCATGAGCAGGGCTTTCTAGGTGCTGTCTCCATACAAGTAAATAATAGTACACATGGCTTTTGTTCTGCTGCACTGGTTTACAAACAAAGCAGTGCAGCCCCGTAGCGGTGAGGTCGTTTGACTAGCAAATGGGCAGTTACAGTGACATTAGCTGATCCCCAGGGTGAAAGAGAGTCTTCCTGTTACTGCACACTCATGGCAGCATTCCCATTGGGGCAATATAAATCAACCTTGTGCTGGCATAACGGCATCAGCACTGGGGTTTTGACACCACTTGAACCACATTGGTTTCTACAGTGGTCCAAAAACTGTGCACAGACCAGGCCACAGACTGCTTTATTCTGTTCTGCAGGGGATCTTACCCCACCTGCATCACTGAGACGGCTGAGCACCTTCCTGTCGTGCAGTAAGCCGCGTGACTAATAAGGCAGCTCATGTGCAGTTCGTTCTTTCTCTCATCCTCACCCCAGGGGGGGGATCTCTGTGTGCCATGCAGGGCTGTGTCTCGGTAGGGGTTTTAGCAGTTATTGCTGAGATCAAGGAGGGAAGAGAGCCAGTGTCACCAGCTAGGAAGGGTCACTGAATAAACCCAGTACAGCAGCTTCAGTGATAAGCATGTTCTCAAATCCCATTTTGACTTCAATGGTACTTAAGCATGCGCAAAGTGCTTTCCTGAGTAGGGTTGCTTGTTCCGAATCAGTGTCAGAGAGCAAGCTATAGGCTCAAGGGACCATCTGTCATCTCAAAGTACTATGAAGTAGCTGCTCATTGCAGTGCTGTTTCCATGATGCTACACAGAGCACTGGGCTATATATCTATATGGTTTGAGAACAATCTCTCCTCAGGTTTGTCTCGTGTATGGCAGCTGCTCCCATAGTTGTGTGGTCACCTTGGTAGCTATAATTCTGCTTCATGTCAGGACGCGATTAGTTTGGTTTTAGCATTTTTTTCCCCCCAGCTTGATGTGTTGAAGCTGGGCTGTTTCTATGGTGAATCAAAACACTTTTGGCCAAGATTTTCCAAAGCTACTAGTGGTTTGGGGTGTCCAACAAAGACACCTTAGAGGGCCTGATTTTCAGGATGTGCTGAGCCCCCGCCCTCTGAAAATCAGGCCCCTTTAAAAAGTTGATTCAACTCGAGCACCCAAAATCACTACAAGGCCTTTATGTAGATTAGATTCCAGAAGGTGTTGTTTGTTTCTGAGAACTCCAAATATGCCAACTAGTTTCATTCTCCTGGGGTGATTTTCCTCTCCAGGTGTAGGGAATTGCGAGAACTGGTTGGAAATGTTTCAAAAGTTTGGCATTTCAATTAACAAGGGAGGAAGATGGAATCCACACAAAAATGTTTTGCATTATCTAGCCAGGTTTAAAAATTACATTGTGGTAAGTTTAAAAAAGAAAGAAAGTGCAAGCCAGAATGAAGATCTAGCAGGGAACTGTAGTTTGTCCTCTAACAAACACCACTCGTTTTCACCTTGTGAGTGCCGCAAAGCGGAGTGGATGGCTGGAGCCAAACTTAATGTAGGCTTCCCCCATATATAACTCTGCCAATATGCCTCAGTTGTGATCTGCAGTACTCTCTGTTGTTCCAGTCCTGGGGCCTCTGCTTGGTTTTCCCATTGCCCCCTCCGTCCTCACTTGCAGAACCTCATTGATTGTCCAGTCCTTAGTCCACATATGTTCTATCATTGGCTCTCCGTCTTCACCCACAGCACACCCTGATCCTGCTGTCCTGGGACCATCCACTTAATTCTACTAGTGAACTTCAGTCCTGACTTTCAGCAGCCTCGGGCCACAACCCAGCTTTGCTAATCCACGGTCACAGGCATTTGCAAATGATAAAACAACTGCCAACATTTAGGGCCAGCTCCTCAGCTGCCATAGACGGGCGAAGCTCCACTGAAGTCTGTAGGGCTAAGCTGACATACACCAGATAAGGATCTGACCATAGGTGCTGACTTTTCTTTTTTCCCCGTCGGTGCTCCACCCCCGCTCTGCCCTGAGGCTCTGCCCCTTCTCCCAAGGCTCTTGCTCCGCCTCTCCCTGTCCCCACTTCACCCCCACCCCCAAGGCCCCACCCTCACTCCACCTGTTCTTGCCCCCTCTCTCCCGAGGCCCTGCCCACCCACCACTCTCTTCTCTCAACCCTCCTCCAAGCACCTCCCCCAGCTGCTGAGCAGATGTGGCTGGTGGGTGCTGAGCACCCACTACTTTTTCCCTATGAGTGCTTAAGCCCCGGAGCGCCTATGGAGTCGGTGCCTATGGAGCTGACCCAGGGTATAACGAGGCTGGTTCTGGCGGGACCCAACTGAGAGTGCCAATTTAGGACAAAGTTCTTCAAGCAGGGCAGTTACAGCCCAAGGTTGGGGTTTTTCCATCTCTAAGGCAAACCAAACCAGCCAGATGGAGAGGATTTTGGTTTTACCCTGCTGGCTAACCACAAGTCACACAAGCAATTCCCTTAGACACTCCAGTTTCCCAGTATCTCCACCAGTGGCACTCGTTATGGGGAGGAATGCTTATGAAAACCAATACCCCAGTAAAGAAAAAAAGGTTCTCTTGATCCAAAGGACCAAGCCCCAGACCCAGATCAATATACAAATCAGATCTTACCCACAAATCACGCTGTTGCCAGTCCTTTAGAATCTAAAATCTAAAGGTTTATTCATAAAAGGAGAAAGCTATAGCTGAGATCTAGAATTGGTTAAATGGAATCAATTACGTACAGTAATGGCAAAGTTCTTGGTTCAGGCTTGCAGCAGTGATAGAATAAACTGCAGGTTCAAATCAAGTCTCCGGAGAACATCCACAGCTGGGATGGGTCTTTCAGTCCTTGGTTCAAAGCTTTAGTGTAGCAAAGTCCCTCCAGAGGTATGAAGCAGGATTGAAGACAAGATGGAGGAGCTGCAGCAGTTTTTTATAGTCTCTTGCCATGTGGCGTCTCTTTCTTTGTTCCAAGGACAAGCTGTTCATCATATGGCCTGGAAAAACCTCAGAGTTCTGTCCACAGGCATGTCCCTGCACACCTTGCTGAGTCCCCAGGCGTGTCTGCCTTCTCTCAATGGGTCAGTTGTATAACTGATGGTCCTTAATGGGCCATCAAGCAGGCTAGGCAGAGCTGACACCAACGTGTCTGGGGTGTCACCCAGAAGCATAGCATAAGTTTGAAATACAGACAGTATAGAGCCAATATTCCTAACTTCAACTACAAAAATGATATACATATACAGATAGCATAATCATAATCAGCAAACCATAACCTTGTCTTAGACACCTCATTTGATCCCCTTTATATAAGATTTGATACCACTACAGGGCCTTGGTTGCAACAATGATCTATATGGTCCCAGTTTATGTCAATAACATCACACAGGGCTTAACAAATGTTTTACAATAGTTTTAGATACAAGGAGATAACTGAGGTTCCACTTAGATAGTGTGTGTATATGAATAACCAGAATGTGTTAGATTTACCTACTTAATTCTTTAGAGGTTGCTGCCTGCCCTGTAGCCATCGGCTATCCCTGAATAATACACACCCATTCCAGCTAACTCAAGAGGACCTTGGGCATCACCAGGTTGCTAGAGCAGTTAGGAGGGTTTATTTGAGTAAAAGATGTTATTGATTTGTTTGGGCTGCATTCAGACTGTGTGGTCTCTGGAAGTCAGTACCGCCCAAGCCCTGTTCTGTATACACAGTAATTACCTTGTAATGTATTACAGCTAGAAAATGAAATGCCGACTCAATCGCACTCATGGAGCGAGAGAGCAAGAGAGAAGGGGAGCATAGGTGGTGGCTGAGAGAAGCACATGCGGGGTTTAAAACGAGGGTGGTGGAGGAGGAGGAGAGCAAGTGGCCATGTCCTGGTGTTCAGCAATCCAAAGCCCTTTACCCAGGGGAGTAAGTAGTATTATTTGAAGCTGGGGAAAACTGAGACACAGAGCCTTGCTCAGATCACGAAGCTAATCAGCTGAAGAGCCGAGTGTAAAGCCCAGGTCTCCTGACTTGCTCTAACCACTGGATGCACTGGTCCAGATTCTTAGCTGATGTCAAACCATGTAACTCCATTGAAGTGTCCATCATTACTGGTTCTGTGGATGAAGGGAAAGCAGTGGATGTATTGTTTCTTGACTTTAGCAAAGCTTTTGACACGGTCTCCCACAGCATTCTTGTCAGCAAGTTAAGGAAGTATGGGCTGGATGAATGCACTATAAGGTGGGTAGAAAGCTGGCTAGATTGTCGGGCTCAACGGGTAGTGATCAATGGCTCCATGTCTAGTTGGCAGCCGGTGTCAAGTGGAGTGCCCCAGGGGTCGGTCCTGGGGCCCGTTTTGTTCAATATCTTCATAAATGATCTGGAGGATGGTGTGGATTGCACTCTCAGCAAATTTGCGGATGATACTAAACTGGGAGGAGTGGTAGATACGCTGGAGGGGAGGGATAGGATACAGAAGGACCTAGACAAATTGGAAGATTGGGCCAAAAGAAATCTAATGAGGTTCAATAAGGATAAGTGCAGGGTCCTGCACATAGGATGGAAGAATCCAATGCACCGCTACAGACTAGGGACCGAATGGCTCGGCAGCAGTTCTGCGGAAAAGGACCTAGGGGTGACAGTGGACGAGAAGCTGGATATGAGTCAGCAGTGTGCCCTTGTTGCCAAGAAGGCCAATGGCATTTTGGGATGTATAAGTAGGGGCATAGCGAGCAGATCGAGGGACGTGATCGTTCCCCTCTATTCGACACTGGTGAGGCCTCATCTGGAGTACTGTGTCCAGTTTTGGGCCCCACACTACAAGAAGGATGTGGATAAATTGGAAAGAGTACAGCGAAGGGCAACAAAAATGATTAGGGGTCTAGAGCACATGACTTATGAGGAGAGGCTGAGGGAGCTGGGATTGTTTAGTCTGCAGAAGAGAAGAATGAGGGGGGATTTGATAGCTGCTTTCAACTACCTGAAAGGGGGTTTCAAAGAGGATGGCTCTAGACTGTTCTCAATGGTAGCAGATGACAGAATGAGGAGTAATGGTCTCAAGTTGCAATGGGGGAGGTTTAGATTGGATATTAGGAAAAACTTTTTCACTAAGCGGGTCGTGAAACACTGGAATGCGTTACCTAGGGAGGTGGTAGAATCTCCTTCCTTAGAGGTTTTTAAGGTCAGGCTTGACAAAGCCCTGGCTAGGATGATTTAACTGGGACTTGGTCCTGCTTTGAGCAGGGGGTTGGACTAGATGACCTTCTGGGGTCCCTTCCAACCCTGATATTCTATGATTCTATGATTCTATGATCAGCTGGAGATGTATCCCACTGTCTCCCCTGAGAAATGTGAAGGGTGAGTGGTGGAGTTGTAATAAAGCTCATGAATAATTTCAGACCATTGATGGTGGCAGCATGGTCCAGAGGGCAGAGCACTGTGCTGGGATTCACGACACCTGGGTTCTATCCTCAGCTCTGCCACTGATCTGCTGTAGGACCTTGGGCAAATCACTTCCTTTCTTTGTCCCTTTGTTTCCTTTGACTGTCTTGTCTATTAGATTGTGAGTTCCTTGGGACAGGGATTGTCTCTTACTGTTTATGTACAGAACCCAGCACAGTACAGCTGTAATACAAAATCATAATAATTAATAATAAGCATTAGCACAGACTTATCCCCTGAGAGTGTCCTAAGCAATTCCTGTTCCCCACTGGACCAAAACACTGCCTAATTACACTAAAGTAAATCCATAGTCACTCCATTAACTGAAGTGGTCTGACTCCAGATTTACCCTAGTGACAACGGAATTTGTCCCTGGTGTAAACACTTTCCATCTGCTTTGACACCCCTCCTCTTTATATGTAGTTCAGCTAGAGTCAACAGACTATTAAAAGATGAGTATTATTTTATAGCAATAATTGACCTTGTATTGCACATAAGGCCTTTGCTACAGCTTCCGGGCAGAGCTAGGAAGGTGGATCACCAGTCATGTCTTGCCCTTTTCATGACTGGAGACTATCCCAGACGCTTCCCTGAACAGCTGATCCCAACCAGTACTTGATGGCAGGTGTCATTAGGTTGCTTTTAGGGAACCTGAGGCTCTGCATCTCTGGGTGCAGTTGTCACTGACAAAGGATTTAGGACCTCAGATTGGGACCTGTGCAGCAGAAGCAATTGAGATCCTGTTCCTGGGAATTCATCAGGACGGATTCAGTTCAGTTACACCACTGGGGAGGTATTTGGCACCATGCAAATTTCCTGAATAGTGAACAGCAGGGAGGAGGGGAAAAATATGGATCCTAGCATCTTAGAGAAAGGTCTGATGGGCGGATTAGATGGTGGATTTTGCACCCCCAGCAGTGGTCCCGCAGTGCTCAGTCGGGAAGACTTCTGCTTGTGCAGCTTTGAGGCAGGCAGAGGGATTCCCTTTGGGGAAGGATTCCCTCATGAGAGAATGGGTGGATCTACACTGCTATCTGAGGGGTGATTGCACCGTGGGTGGCTATAACTGCGCTAGCATGGCTTAAAGTAGCCGTGTAGCTGCAGCGGTGCAAGTACTTGTACACCGGGGATCCCGGGCACCAACTCGCCTTGCTGATGCTCATGTCGCCCCATGGACAGTGCTGCTTTCAGCCAGGAATGCCTGCCACAGCTGCAATCACACCACAGACTGCAGTGTAGACATACCCAGGGAGTACAGACTAGTGGGTTGGGGGAGAGGGAAAAGAGGATTTGTTCAGCACAGTCACACAAAGCAGTGGTGAGTCTGGCCCCAGGAGTGGAACGCGAAGATTCATCCATCCCGGGCAGCTGCTCTCCTGGCTACACACAACCTCAGTCCCTTTAGTAGCCCTTTCTGAGTTAGGTTTCTGGTTGATCTTAAAACGTGTGCATTAGTTTGGAAAGCAACCCCAACAGCCCAGAGCATGCTGGGTAATGCTCTGCAAAGCGACTGGGAAGGTGGGCTGAGCTATAGCAGATGGAGGGGGATCTTGAGGGGGCTGGAGAGATGATGGGTTAGGAGGAAAGATTAAAAGAGCTAAATACGTGCAGCTGGGCCAAGCCACACCTGGGGCGAAGGGGGCATGACAAGATCCCACAAGTGCGTGATGATTGCAAAGGACACTGGGCACGTAGAATTGCTGTCTTTATGTTCTGTGTTTATACAGCACCTAGCACAGGGGGTCCTGGCCTGTGACTGTGATTCCTCCATACAAATCATAAATAATAACAACACAGCAGGTGGGACAAGAAAGAACATTGGGATGAAACTGAACTAAGGCAAATACAAGCCGGGTATAGCAGTCTCTCACGTTCAAAGGCAGAGCTGGGTGGGAAATCATCTGGGGAGGGGAATTTGCTGAAAACAAAATATTTTGGGTTTTCACAGAAAATGTTCTGCAAAAATAGTGGGAGTTTTTATCAGAAAACTGAAAACCAGGAAAACTCAGGTGTGTCTACTCAAGCGGGATTCACACCCTGTGATTGCTGTATAGACATAGCCAATGATTAAAGTCAATGGAACTATGCTGATTTAGACCTGAGGAGCTGGCCTGTGGCCTCTTATGAAAAGTTTTAGCTCTCATTCCTGATTCCGTATGTCCCCAAACAGCACCCCTGTATGTCACAAAAGGGAGTGGAAAACCCCCATCTTTCATCAATCATATTCATCTTCCTACACGGTTGCCCAGTATGTTTGTTACCATGCTGTGCAATGGAGTTTAGATGCCGATCAAAAGGCATTCATTCGATCACACAAGCAGAGATAAAGAAGCCACAGATTACAAAGGCTCTCTTTGCTTTCATTGTTTAGCAGAGTATAATCAGTACGTAGTTGGAATAATGTGTCTCTGTTTTGCAGGAGGGCTGAGTTCAAGGCTACCGTACCATGTTCTTGTGTGTATGTTTGTTTTCTGCCTCTCTATACCGAGAGAGGCAGTGCTCTCTGCTGGGTATGTTTGTACACCAGCAGATAATGGCTCCTACCATACACCTCCATTAGAGAAATGTATGAGTCTCACCTTTCCCGTGGAATAGGCATAAGACTGGCAAGGAAAGGGGGGCAGGTGAGTTAGTTAATCCTCCAGATGCATTCCAGTCTCCATGACTAATGCAGTACCCATAGAGAACGCCACAATGAGATGTTCTCAGATGGGCTGTTCTCCCACAAAGGAAACTGCTCTAAAATAAACCATGCATGCACGCAGATTGTTGAAATGCCATCACTCATTAGGGAACCTTTCCGTGCCATTTTCACACCCAGCATTTCTGAGGAATACAAGGGACAAAAAAACTAAAATGAATCAGCAACTCCCTGGGACCCAGGGGAAAGCAAAAGCAATGCTCCTCTCTCTGCTGGGCACGCGGCATTATCTGTCTGTCTGATTCTAGTCTCCTGAACGCTCCTCTTCCATCTTCACTAGTGCTGGAGCACAAATAAAGTAGGTAACAAGAATCTTTCAAGTCCATTAGAAACACAGAGGGAAGTAGTCAATGTTAGCCAAAGAGAGAGAGGAAAAGAAGAAAATGATACGGATGAAGGAAAGCCATCCGCAGGCTGCTAAGAAGGTGCTAATTGAATTAAGTTTTAGAAATATGCCACTCCTTCCAGCGCACATTTGCAAACAGCAAAGCAAGAGTGTGAGTGAAATTTGCTGAGTAAATTATTTGCTACGAATTATTCACCAGGCTTGTACATATCTGCAACTGACAAGCTTCTTTGGGGACTGCTTTTCTTTGATGCTGTTATTGATTCCCATGGGGAGGGAGAAGAAAGACACCTGTGGAAACATGTTGTGATTATTTTTAGCTTTACAGAAGCAAGGGGATTCGGCCAAATAACAGAATTCTGTTTGCGTTAACCCCTTGTCCTCCTCCGTAGAAGAGGCTGTGTAGGTCTCTCTATCTCTCTCTTTTTGCTGCATCTTCTCTTGCAGCAGGAGCCTAGCTGTTCACAATCCGCTGGAGATTTTCAGAGCAAGTGAATATGCAGTTAGTTTTCAATGATCGCCCCCTGCAACCAGCTCTGCAGACCCTGTGAGAGCTGGCAGCTGGAGCAGTGTTAGTTAAAAATCCCTCCAGCTCACCTACATTCTGCTAAGCATGCAGCTGCAACCAGGCAGGGTGCGGCATAGATACTGAATTGATTCTGACTGATGTGCTTCAGGGTTTCAGTGCAGTTCGCATGACAAAATAGCATTTAGCAGGATCAAGTGATTCAAAGTGTACAAGGAACAGGGTGCACACCTCCTGGGTGTAGTGTTCTGTCCCATCTAGTGGCACCCAGACCACTTAGAGAGAGAGAGACAGAGAGATTAATGAGTCTGCTCTACAGCCTTAGCTAACAGCCAGTTGCTCATGCACTTAGCTCCAGAGGTCCCAGGTTCACTCCCGCCCATCTGTGTTACAGCTACACGGGGTGCAGGGCAATGAAGAATCAGGTCCTAGGGCATTTAACTCCCACGTGCCTCAGTTTTTCCATATCAGGGTTGGAGAAGCAAGGGAGGGCTCTGTCGTGTTTGGTGCTGTACAAACTCAGAGGCAATAACAAGTCCTGTCTACCTCTGTATCTCTCTCCCAGTGGAGAACAGGACACTTTTAGGCTCCTGGGGATGTGGTGGGTTCTGTTGTTTGTCAGTGTATGTATAAAATACACAGTCCCCCACCCCCCAGCACAGCACTGCTTAGACCTTGCCAGAGCAATGGGTAATGAAATGCCTCAATATTATAGGAGTCCCACCTGCTGCCAGGGGAGGGCTGGGTATTTTAAAGCACAGGTGCCAGCTGCAGCCCATTTACAGCAGCCGGTGAAGATCCTTCGGGATCTGATTCAAACCATGGCAGGTGCTGCCCACTCTGCTTGCCTTCAGCAACCTCTGCAGTACTTTAAATCATTCGCCTGGCTCTCTAAACCTGGTCAGTCATGCTCCGAATCCAGATGAGGGATGATTCTGTGCCCCAGCAGGCAGTGGTGAGCTGGTGTTGCCAGTGCATAGGACTTGCCGGGTATAGCCTTGAAGTTATGATTCTGCAGTGAGGATTTCCCCCCCCCCCCTCCCTTCTGGGTGGATTTTACTTCCTCCAGGTTTGGCCTTTGTCGCACGGAGAGGGCTGGGATATGCATGACCAGTGTAACAGTGTGTGTTCTAATTGGCTAGGAATCAGTCCTGAAATGTCACAGGAAGATTTATACCTTGGTGTAACCTCTCTCTCTAGGCGCTAATTTAGCTATAGGCCACTGGATAATGGCTCATGGAGACAATAACCCATGATTCCTAGTGCCCCTTTTCTTTTTTATCCTGTGTGTGCTTGGCAGGTTCCCGAAGGCAAAAAGACGCAGAAGGAATAAGATCTAATGATATCCGATGAAGTGAGCTGTAGCTCACGAAAGCTTATGCTCAAATAAATTTGCTAGTCTCTAAGGTGCCACAAGTACTCCTTTTCTTTTTGCTGATATCTTCTTGCCACCTTACAGAGTAATGGGTGAAGGGGAAATGCTGTCAATGGGATGCTCCTGTGAAAGTTCCCAATAGCTGGGAGTTCTGTTCCTGGGTCGAAAGTGGGGTGTGACTCTGCATGAGAATGTCCCTAGGAATGAAAATTGAAGCGGGACTCTTAGTAGCAGTTCTCATCCATTTTCATGTTGGCAGGCCTGGGAGAAAGCTGGGTGAGCCTCTGAACCACTGCTAGTCTGAGCACAGGTTTTCTGGGACGAAAACCCAGGGCATTAAGCCACGTTGAGTACCCTAACTTGAGTCCTATTGTGAGGTGGAATTTTTTTAGACAGAAACAACTCTTTGGTGGGTCTCTAACAATCTTTCAGCATGCAAGCTAAGAAGGACCTCGCTCCCTCCCCCCCCCCCCCCCCAGCATTGCCAGCCTGATCCTGGGGATGTATTGGCTACTTGCAAAGAAATATCTGGAAATGTATTGCAATTAGAGCTGGTTGAAACTCCCGGGAGGTGGGAGGGGGATACTGTTTGCAAGGAATTTCTGTATTTTGGACTCTGCTTTCATTCTGGTTTGGAACGAGCAAATTTTACTGAAATTTCCTGTGAACTGAAGACCCTGTCCCCCCAAATTTTTTCTTTGGAACCATAGTGTTCCTGAAAGCAAACTGATTCTCTTGTCAATTTCACAGCTGCTATTGAGTGAATGGCGTTGGTGAAACTGAAAAAAATAAAGTCACTTTCACTCATCTTGCTGCCTGTGGTCCCGCTACAGCAGGGCTCTGGGGGCTCCTGCCATGAAGCAGGGAACCTATCAGCCCCCGAAACATGGGCTCTGGTGAGGACTCTGGGGGCTGGCAGGCTCCCTGCTATGGAGAAGTGGACCCTACAACGCCAGCAGATTTCTCGTGGAAACCAGCCTGTGTTTCCCACAAAAGTATCCTTGAATTTGTAATAGATTAGGTGAAACATTTTGCTTCAGTGAGTCAGCCTTTTCCGATGAAACCTAAATTTCATCTGAAAATTTCAGACCAGCCCAAATTGCATTAGATCTGTGGCTGCCTAGGAACGTCCGATGTGTCACTTGGTGGTCCTAGGCACTTCATGGTGACAGCAAGAATAGAAAAGCCCAGGTCCCTCTTACTTTAACTAAAAAAAATTTCCATTAGTACTTTAGAGCAGCAGTGTATTATCTCTGATCTAACTAGTACTGATAGTTCTGATTTAGTGAGTTCTATCCAGACAGCCCTAATTTAGGTAATCCCTGAACTAGGTAGCCCTGATTGAGGTCGCTGTGTGTAATCAATGAGATGTTTTTTGTCAAACAAGAATATTTTTACCTCCCCAACTGAACCAACAGTATTGATCTTCCTGGTCAGTTACATATGGACCATCCGCATTAATCTGATTTAATAGGGATTTAGCTGGCAGTGGAATGAACCTGTTGCTGTTATAATCTTGTTTCAACAACACACAGCTGGTTTTTAAACACTACTTTTCAGCCTCCTCCCCTAGAATCCATTTGGATCAGATGATTTTCTAGCCAGTACTTTGCTTTGTCTTGCAGCTTTTCCATGTGTCTCTCATGCTGGTCTCGTCTCCTAGAGTCATTGCCGCTAGAACGGCCAACATATGCACAACCCAACGTGTCTGATTTCAAGTCTCATCATAAACTTGGGAAACTCAAACTGTGTTCACTTATTTATCTCTCATTTATAAAATGCCTAACAACACCTTGAAGTGCACAGATTAAAAAAAAGTGTGTCATCACATGTGTCAATACCTGGAGGAATAGAGCGTGAGAGGTAAACTGTCGGATCACTGCAGAATTTCAGTCCCCTGCCATCAGTCCTTTCTAGAAAAATTTCTAACTCTTACAATGTGCCCAGAAGGTAAGCAAAACTAAGCTCTGTTGGACTAAAAGGAATGAGCGTCATCACCAACCATTGGGATATTTGCATTCAGAGGGGTGTGTGTGTGTGTGTGTGTGTGTGTGTGTGTGTGTGTGTGTGTGTGTGTGTAAAATGTATGTATGCAAAGAAAAACCTGGACAGAATGGTGACCAACATGCAATCTGAGCCTGCTTCAGTCTGCAGAAACCCTGAAATGAGCTCCAAGAACGGCCCCATTCATCTTCTTTCAGAAACCTGAGGCTGTCCCAAGAAGGAATGGATACAGGGGGGTGGGGCCGCAAGGGACCCTGTGCGTGACATGCCTGGGACAGCGGATTGTCTTCATTAGGCCATGGAACCATGATGACACCAGAGTTCAATGGACTGACAGGTTTTTCTCCACCTCAGATGACGGGAGTTTGTGCAAGGTATATGAGTAGAATAGGTTCTGAGGTCCCACACAATATTTGTGATGTTCCTGCTAAGGGTTGGATGGTGCATGAGCCACATTCAGATTGGATGTTAATTCAATTAACTATGATCATCTTTATACCAGGGATGAATTTGACCCACAGTTGCTCTTGTTGTTATTATTTCATACCAAAAACTGCACTAAGGTGCCTTGTGCATATGCATAAAACTGCAGTCTTTATTCACACCATCACATGTCATTTTTCCCACATTGCTCTCTCTCCGTGTGGTGCCTCCATCACTTTCAGCACCCCTGGGTTGCTATGTACAGAAGAGGCGAAAGCCAGAGTAGGACACAATTTTAATTTGCCCAGTGACTGGATCCGCATTTACTGCAGCGTGCTTCCACCAGCTGTGCCGATATTTCCCGCACAGCTGGACCGCTGCGCTGATGGCAGGCAATGCTGTTCTGTTTTACCTTGCTGCTGAATCAATGGCTAGCAAATAAATAAATATGTATTTGTCATTTGCTTAGTAACTTGATTGCTCCTGAAAGGCATTTGACTGTCAGCATTGGTGTTTTGGAGGCCTCTATTTATTAGCTAAATCCTGCAATGATGGGTGCATTAAATGTGGAAATGATGTAGATGGGAGAGAAGTGTATATCCAGATGGATAGCGTGGTCAGCAGCATTGTAACCGGTCTCTCTACTGCATCAATCTTGTTCCGAAAGCACCATTTTTAGGCATCTTTGGTGCATGCATTTCCATTTCTGTGGCCTTTGCTGAGATGGCCGTCAATGGGGCCCAGAGGACAGATCACTTTGTGATGTGGACGCCTCCCCACCAAATTGGTCCTGACTCTTAATAGAATGTTAGGTTTATTGTGCACCTGGGGAACTGGGCGGAGCTATCGGCAGCACATGAGGAGTCTCATCCAGTGGATCAGTGGCTTGGGAGTCAGTGGTTTCTCTCCAGCTCTGCCGCTGACTCACTGTGCGACCATGCGCAAGTCCCCTCATCTATCCATGCTCCTAGTAAAATCAGAACAATGGAACTGACCCATCGTTGGGCTCTACCGATCAAGCATGCTAATCACTGCTGTTGTCAAGATGCTGCAATGTTCTGTAAAGACGGGCTGCACCTGCCGACTGTTCAGAAGCTTAAGCTAGTGCACAATGTGGCCACCTGCCTACTGCGTGCGCATCTCTCTGGGAGGGCCCTATGCCAGTCCACCAGAATCTGTTGAATTCTGGGTTGATTTTAAGATGTTGATTTTGACCCAGCAAGCCCTAAGTGGCTTGTACGGCAAGACCCTCTTTCTCCTTGTGCAATACTGTTGGTATTGGAGGTGTTTTTACTTGGGGGTGCTTTGATTTAATAGACAAGGGCCTGACATCAGGACATTCTCTTTGAGCTCCCTTCCGTGTCGGGATTAATCCCCATGTTTGAAATAGCCTGAATCTGGTAACTCAGAAGGCACGAATCAAGGCTCATGTGTTTTCCCAGGAGTGGGTGGGCATATAGAGGGAATAAAATGGGGTTTTGAGGGTTAATGGGATGTTGTTTTCCTTCGCCTGTCAGGGCTGAATTTCGCTAAGGGTCCAGAGCTAACTGCGGGATGTATAATTTCATAGGCAATATTTGAATTCACACCCAGGAGCCTAGAGCTACGTTTGGACAACGTTCATCTTGTCTTTAGAAATTGAAATACAAAAAAACCTCAAAAAAACCTGCCACCAGGTCAAAAACTAGAGCTGGCAGGGGGTGGGGATTCAAAATACTGAATTTTGATGGGAAAAGAGGAACATTTTCACACCCCCATTTCTTACCCAGCTCTCATGCAAACCTTCTGACAGGCGGGCTGATGGCAAATTTCTGTGGTGCGTTAGCAGCAGCTGGAGGAGACATGTTTCAGGAGAAGGGCTGGTGATGGTCTTTTCAGATGGCTGTTTTCTTGGGGTTGGTATCCAAGGCTGACCAGCTGTCATGGCTTCTTCTTTTTATAGCCTCTTGGTGTTAGCCTCTGTGGCCTAGATAGCTATCCTAGATACGGTACAGCCCCCATCACTGTAGCATCAGAGCATGTCACAGCATCCCTGGGAGGCAGGGCAGTGCTGTTATCTTCCTTTGACAGGTGGAGAACTGAGGCCCAGAGAAGCTAAGCAGCTTGGCCAATGTCACAGAGGAAGTCTGTGGTGGAGCAGGGAATTGACCCCAGGGTCTCCTGAGCGCTAGGCTACCACCCTAAGTATTGGATCATCCATCTTTTTTTGTCCTTCAGTCACAGCATCACAGATCAGCCAATGGTAGTGTGCCCTGATGATCCAATGGTTCGTTCTTTTGTTTTATTGGTTGAGCCATTTGTTGATTGATATCCTGCATTGAGAGGCTAGAGGGGCTAAGTGACTTCTTCTCCGAGGTCACGTGGGAGTCTGGGGCAGAGCGGAGAATTGAACCCACATCTCTGAAATCCCAGGCTACTGGGACCACTCTTTCATCAGTCCCACCCCACTCGCTTTCTTGGAGCAGGCCAGCCAACCCATCTGCAGGCACCGCAGCTAGCCAGTCAGTTGGTTGTAGGGCCATTCACCTGCACGGCAGAGAGAGACAAGAACTTGAGGCTGCCCTTCCTGAAGGCCCCCCTGGGAGACAGAGGCTGCTCTTGGCAGCAAAGGAGTGATTCCATTTTGGGGTCTTTTGGTTTTGTTAAATACCGTTATCTTGGTTGCCATGGAAGCAAGGCAAGGGAGAGGGAACAAAAAAGTCAGGGAGGTTAGAGCAACGAGACACCTCCTACCCTCAGTTTGTCAAAGATGACTAAGGGTTCTTATTTTCCCCCAAGCTCTAGCATGCCACTAGGGCATAGAAAATTCGGAGGATTATTTGTAGCATACGTTACAGGCGGGACCCGAGCAGGAGACATCTCTCAGCTTTTAGCAATTAGGAAGGCTGTGTGATGACAGCTCCATCAGATTAATAGATGCAAGAAGGAGATGCAAGAAATCAGAGCCAGATGAGTGTCAGTAAAGGAGAACTACCTCTGAAGTGACTCTTCCTCCTGATTTTAAATAGACCACAGTTAAGCTTGAGAGTGGCGGTGTTGTGTGTTTCGAATCTGCTGCCTCTTCGCTGTCTGCACATCTCAGATCTCCCCATATACTCCTTACCTTGTACAAAAGACCAGGATTTTTAGTTTTGATTCCAACATTCAGTGGATGGATGTGCCCAGAGGTGGGATATTGGACTTGATGAGCCAGTGACCAATCCCTCTGGAGCACCTGGCATTGGCCACTGTCAGAAGACAAAAAGAAAAGGAGGACTTGTGGCCCCTTAGAGACTAACAAATTTATCTGAGCATAAGCTTTCGTGAACTACAGCTCACTTCATCGGATGCGTGAAGCTGTAGCTCACGAAAGTTTATGCTCAAATAAATTTGTTAGTCTCTAAAGGGCCACAAGTACTCCTTTTCTTTTTGCGAATACAGACTAACACGGCTGCTACTCTGAAACCTGTCAGAAGACAGGCTCCTGGGCTAGATGGACCTTTAGTCTGACCCAGTCTGGCCTTTTGTATGTTCTAATGATTGGCAAATCCTGTGCTATATGTGCATCTCCTTAGATTTACCTGGGCTTATCACTTCCTAGGAAGAGGGGAAGGCCCCTGTGGAGCTCTCTAGATGAGCACCTTTCCCTACGTCACAGCCACTGTGGTATTAGGGTGAGGGTGCTGCATTGGTCTCCCAAGTCCCCATTGTCTAGATAGGCTTGTTACTTTCGGCTCCTGCCTTGATCGTGGCCCAAGGATCATCAGGAGGAATGCCTGAGAAGGACTGAACTCTTCTAACTCTTCTGGCTTCATCTGAGTTTCACGATGTAATAGAAGATACGTGATGGGGACTCTCTTCTGAATTCTTAAGTTAAAGGGCATTGAAACCAATATACTGGACTAGCCGGATCTTTGTGACAGCACTGAGGAGACCTAAGATAAGTCTCGGGAGCTGTGATTTTGGAGATCCAGGGGACTTGACATTGTGATGTGAATGTGAGGGGCCAAATCAAATGCTGTACAGGAACAGGGCATGGTCATCGAATGCCCATGCATGCTGTTCAGTACACGGGCTCAGAATCTGAGCTCCATGGACTTCAAGCCACAGCGCCATGTCAGGTGTGTGTACTTATTTATGTTAAACTCTCTCCTCCCAACCCGCCCCAAGGAAAGCTCAGCTCACCCACATCAGCAGCTCTCGGGCAGGTTCACCCCTTTGTTTGCAATCCACTTTGCCAGGTGGGTGGATAGAGGCACAAGGGGGTCAGAGGGCTATGACTCAAAGTCATTGCCTGAGTCACTCCCCCTGCCCACCCCGCCGCCCAAGCCTTGCTCAGAAGACAAGATCCCTACCCCACCTGCCTGTCTCAAAATACCATTCCCTGCCCCCAGTGCTACTCTGAACACCACTCCCCTTTCTCCCTCTCTCTCCTGCCACCTCGCTTTCCTCTATCTTCCTCTCTGCCTCTCCCTCTCTGTCACTTTCTGCCCATCATTCCCTCTTTCTCAAATAACCATAAGGCCAGATCTGCATAGCAGCTCCTCTGACACCCAGTGTCAGCCAAACCAGTCGTTTGCAGCAGGGTGCAGAACTTGTCACTGAGAACCAGTAAGTTACCAGACTGTGATAGGTATTTTTTTTCTTTGAATGGATTTTACTTGTTCTCTGTTTGGCCTTTTCAGTGGAGAGAACAGTTTGGAAACACATTACCCACATAGCAGAGTGTGCTCTAATTGGCTGAAAATTGGTCCTGAAATGTCAAGGAAAGATTTATTTCCCAATGCAGACTCTCCAGGTACTAATTCTTCTATGGGCTGCCGGATAATGGCTCCTGTGCACAATAGCCCAGAGACACTAGTTGGAATACAGGGCAGTAATTGGGTTGAAAGGATTTAAAATAATTAAAATCACATTCAGGGAAGGGAATGGAGCTCCCTTCCCCCACACAACCCTGAGTGACTCACTTTGTATTTTATAAGATACTGCTGGAATATGACTTATAATATTCTGGCAGTTGTGCTAGGAGCAGGGCTACCCAAGAGGGGGCTATCCTGAATCCATAATTCTAAAAGTCTCACATCCCACCAATCTGATGGATTTCTAACCTACCATGAAGCCCTACATGACCATCAGACATGGTCAATTTTGCTTCCAATCATCTGTTGATGGGACTTTTACGGCCTGCAGCACTGTAGTATCTGAGCACCTCACCATCGTTAATATATTTATCCTCACAACTGTGCTATTATTGGGAAACTGAGGCACGGAGAGGCTAAGTGACAAGGAATTGAACTCAGTTTTCCTAAATCCCAGACTAAAGCCCTAATCACTGGACTGTTGTCCACCAGTGAAGTCTTACTCAGCCTCTCTTTCTCTGTTTCACCAGTGTTCAATCCACGAGATTGGAAACTTTATCAGTGCAGCCAGCACCTCCAGTACTCTGATACCTGCTCCATACAGACAGTGCTCCCTGGCAGCACTGAGAGCAGCTGCAACAATAGACTATTGTAGTCTATATCGGTTTTTACACTGTGCTCATCACTGTAGTATCTGAGCGACTTCCAGTAGTGCATTAAGCAACGGAACTACACGTCTGTCACAGGATGTTTGTTCTCCCATCCTGTCCCCAGCGGATGGGAGGGGAGTGTCTCATTTGGTAATGTTTCTCTTTAATATAAGTATACCTGATGGTATGTGTTTGTCCGAGAAGGCAAGGTAAAAGAAATGTACCTTGCACTTCAACTGGAAAGTGGGGAGATTTGTGATAGTTCCTAGTTCCCTTGTGCCAGAGCAGCAGAGTTGTCAACCGAGGTCCATTGCAGAGTTTTAGATGAGCTTTTGTTATCCTGGACTGAAGCCATGGGAGTTCTTTGAAGATGAGGACTAAGATCTTGAACTTGGTTAGAAATTCTCTGGGAAACCTTTGTAGAGATTGAAGGATACGTTGGATGTGTTTGTAGTAGCCTGTGTAGCTGAGTCGTGTAGCTGAGTCATGTGGCAGAGTGCTGAACCAGCTGAAGTTTTCTAACTGCTGACAGCTTCGTGTTGTAGTCCAGCCAAGAAGTGATGACGGTGTGAATAACTAGAACCAGATCTTTGTACGCCAGAAGGGGACAGAGTTTCCTAGCCAAGCAGAGCTGGTAGAAACGTTAGTTGTGGAAGCTGCTATGTGAGAGCTCAGCGAGGAAACCAAGAGTACTCCTAGACTATGGACTGAATTGACGAAGTGTCGGGTATGTATCTTCATCAAGGGAGACCTTGCTGTAGCTGCAATCTTTTTAAAAATACTTTCTTCTACCTAAGAGCAAGGTGGGTGGAATTAGCACTGAACTTGAGTCACACAGTTTGGTTCCAGATCTGAACTCTTCCAAAACGTGGGGGCATTTGGAGCCAACACATTGATTCAGCACATTACAGACATAGGTCACACTTTATAATCAAGGCACTGTCATTACGATGTAGTTGCAGTGCATTTATGCTGAGGTTGTACCTTTTGGCACCTGTTTAAAAAAAAAACAAAAAACAGAGAGATAATGATGCTGACCTCCCTTTGTAAAGTGCTTTCCGAACTACTGACAAAAAGCACTAGACAAGAGCTAGGTATTATCTATTATTAGTTACCTCTAATCCACATCACTGAAAATCTCAAAATATGAGTGAAAATGCCATTAGTATTTATTTGTATAGAGGTAGCACCTATAAGCCCCAGGCATGGACCAAAACCCCATTGTGCTAGCTGCTGTACAGCCACAGAACAAAAAAGATAGCCACTGCCCCAGAGAGCTCACGGTTTAAATGTAAGACAAGAGACGCCAGATAGGGACAGACATGGAAAGAAGGGGCAATACTGGTCAGCATGATGGGCAGTCGGCTCAGCACACCACCTGCCTAACAGCAGAGTTTTTTGTAGGCCTCATGGCAAAGGAGAGTTACAATGTAGTGACAAAAGACGACATAATTAGCATACCTGGGTTCTAATAGTATATGTATTGAGGAGAATGCTAACGGGTAATAAAGGTATTATTGTTGGTCCAATAAAAGATATTACCTTACCCACTGAAGGGGGTAATAAGTAATTCAGTCATGTAGTTAACTCCCCAGCTATAAGAAAAGGAGTACTTGTGGCACCTTAGAGACTAACAAATTTATTAGAGCATAAGCTTTCATGAGCTACAGCTCACTTCATCGGATGCATATAAACTAGTTGTAATATACTAAAAACCCAAAGCACAGGGTATTCAGGCAGCAATTGAAATGTAACTACACTGGAATTATGGTACATTTTAATAAATTATAACCTGGGTACAAGAGGAAGCTATAAAGTTTGCATCTGGATACAGATCCCAAATCTTTCAGTATTTTAATCCAGAAATTGAGCTAAGGAATTTTATTGCAAATCAGAGCCATATACCTCTAAAATGGGCAGAATCGAAACCCTGGGTCCAAATTAATGTTGCTGAATTTGGATTTGATTATTCCTAGAGTTTACGTTTGACCTGTTAGAGAAACAGCGCCCTGCTTCTCCGCTGAAGTCAATAACTAAATTCTTGTCAAAAACATGGCACCGGATCAGCCCCTGTTGTACAGCTGATCAGAATGTTATCTTGTGACTCACGGCTAAGGGGCCAGCACTGCTCGTCTTTTGTCTTTCATGCTTTATATCTGCAGCCATCATGAATTGACACCTTTATCTGGCTTGAGGTGCCACCATTTCAGGTATTAATTTCCCATGAGCTGCACAATGCACCCCAGGAGCCTTTGAAAGGATTGTGGAGAAAATGACGTCAGGAAACTCACCGATCGTAGGGAAAATATTATGTCCAGGTTTAATTGGCAATGATTGTTTTGTCTCCTATACAAAAGCAGCAAATCCCAGAAGCTGGTCAGGAGCACAGCTGTTTATGGTGAACAGAAAGAAGCTGCTGCTTATCTTCTTGTAGCAACCTGTCTCCAGGAGATCACGGCTTAATTAACTCCTGTGTTATCGAGAGTGAAATTGTACAGACGTTGTAAGAAAATAAAATAAAAATAAAAGGAGATAAAGGGGAAAGGAATGAGTTGGCCTGGGAACAAAGCTGGGTCTGCTCTACTCAGAGAGTCCAGGCATGTGGCCGGCGTTAGCAGCCCCAGGTGGTGATGGAATTTGCACGGTGGGCTGATGGGGTGGGGCCACATCGGGAGAGCGGCTGAGCAGCTTGAGCTCTGACTGGCAGGGCGGGCTGGCTGGGTGTTGTTCTGTGAGCATAGATTGTTGCAGAAATATAATCAGAGTAACAGGCCTGAGTCAAACCTGCTGAAGTCAGTGGAAGGATTTCCATTGTCTTCCACGGGCTTTGGATCAGACCCGCTGTAATTTGAAAGGCCTTCTATTTCATGAACCGCGAAAGCCAAGAAGAGCAGCCATACCTCCTTGGAAAGCTGAGATTTCTGGCTTGCCAGAAGCATGGAATTGATGGAAGATATCACACCTTAAAATGGTCCCTTGGAGTAGATAAAAAACCCAGGCTGATTACCAGAGAGGCACAGCGCTTTCCTGAGCCAGTCCGCCCTTGCCCTTTGACTTCAATGGGACTTGCAGATGATCAGCACCAATCAGGCTTTGGCTCATTATTAATAATTCAGTGGCATCCATCAATGCAACTGCTTAAAGTCCAATGGGAGCAGAGGGCACTCAGTACTTCCCAGAGCAGCTCAGCACCAGACAAGATTGAGTGCTAAGGGCCTGATCCGGAGACTACTGAACTGACTTCAGTAAGCTTTAAATCAGGCCCTAAGTTCAGTGCCCAGTGGCACCAGTATCACGTGGGTTCGTGATACCTTTGGCACAGCCCTTGTGGTGGTGGCATTCGTTGGCTGCCAGGGAGAGGGGACCCCACATTCCCAGCTGGAGGGGGGTGATGGCAGAGGCACAGGGGCTCTCCATTGTGAGGTGTGAGGTGTTGCTGAAGGAAACTGCAAAGTGGCATTTCAGCAGAGGACGCAGAATCACTTGGAGAAAGCGGAGTGAAATTTAACAACTCTTCCCCATTCAGCTCTCAAAGTGCCTTACAGTTCAAAGCCAGTGTGGTGCTAATATATTTTGAACTAAGAATGTTCATTTCTAGCTAGAGCATTTTAATAAATAATTTTTCAAAAGAAGAAAAAAAAAAAGTCAGCGCAGACCTGTCATCTGAGGCCAATTCCATTTAATATCCAGCCTGTTGACTGACAGATTTTTTAGCAGCATAATTAGCATATATAGCCTTAAAAGCTTTCATCAGTTTCTCAGATGTCCCCTGGTTTACGGATTCTTTCCTGCCGCTTAATATTATTATTCCATTGATATTTACTTAGCTTGGCTCAGTGGGCACAGTAAGAGAGAGGAAGGTGGAAGCAACTGTTCTTACTGCCATCGCATGCCAGGGCGTCAGGCTGTGGCGTTGCAAGGACTTCGCTTCTTGCCACCCCTAGTGTCTACTTCCTTATCCCCATGAGGGCCTGTCCCTGTGCAAGTCCTTTGAGGCCTGTCCCTCAGCCAGGTCACCTGAATGTTCAATCCCCTTCCAGGGTGATAAAGGTCAAACTATACATCCAAATAAATATCCAGATTAATAAGTCTTCTGCCCCTCTTGGGCTACTCCATAGTCATCTGCTTTTGCCCCTACTACTGGGCTCTGCAGAGTGAGGGAACTGTCCTTGCTCCTCTCTCCTGGGTCTGGCCCCAGATTGAGCTTATAGTTCAGTTTAAGTAGTCTTCTCCCTCTGATCACTGTCCCCAGCTGTCCAGCCACAGGCAAAAGCTGAGCCTGGCTTCTCTTAAAGAGCCAGCCAGCCTGTGACAGAAAATCAGTCTGATAACTGTCCTCCTAGGATGCATATATGGTATAAAAAGCAGTATTCCTCACCCCAAGCTTTCAAAAATGAGTCCAGAGTCCTAAAATCATGAGATTGCCTTAAAAATCATGTCTAATTTGGGGTTCGTGTATGTGTGATAAAAGCTGAGATTGCCATCTAATCACATGACTCCAGGAGCTGGAGCATGACAAAAGAACACTAGATATTGTGAGATGCACAATTAAAATCACAAGAGTTGGCAACACCAAGTAATGCTCCTCAGAACTGTTGCATGGAAGGATGTGGATTAGGGCCCTTTCTCCTTGGGCGAAATTCACTCCTCTGTACAGCTCAGCGTAAGGGATATTCATGCACCATATCCCATGTAAGTGCTATTTTGAGGTTTTAAGTGGCATGTAAATTACATCTACTCCTCATGTTTGTTGTGTGCATAGAGGTGGATTTCCCTCTTTAATCAGAAGTTCTCCATGTCTCATTGTGGCAGTGAGTCTCGGAGCCTGGGTCAGCTGAGTAAGGCTGCTGAGGCTTGCGGCGTGTGGGGTGAAACATAGCAGTGTAGATACTGGGCTCAGGTTGGAACCTGGACTCTGAAACCTGGCAAAGAGGGAGAGTCTCAGAGGCCAGACTCTCGCTGGAGCATGAACATCTGCATGGTTATTTTTAGCCCTATAGTGCAAGCACCTTAGAGACTAACAAATTTATTTGAGCATAAGTTTTCGTGAGCTACAGCTCACTTCATCGGATGCATTCAATGAAGTGAGCTGTAGCTCACGAAAACTTTTGCTCAAATAAATTTGTTAGTCTCTAAGGTGCCACAAGTACTCCTTTTCTTTTTGCGAATACAGACTAACACGGCTGCTACTCTGAAACCAGTGCAAGCACTGCGAGCCCAAGTCAGTTGATACAGGCTCTGAGTTTTGCTGCCAAGGGTTTTTGCTCTGTTTTGTTTTCCTGTGTTTGGGAAGGGTCCACACCGAGGTCCCAGGTCTGAACACCCCAGGGTTTGGAATCTGAATCCCAGACCTGGATCAGAAGCTTCTTAAGTCTATAATGACATGAACAAATTGGAGAGAGTCCAGAGGTGAGCCAAAAGAGGTTTGGAAAACTATGATGGTCATGAACAATGAGGAATGGTTGAAATAACTCAGCATTTATAGTCTAGAGAAAAGAAGGCTGACGGGGGATATCCATCTTCAAATATGGGAAGGCCTGTTATAGAGGACAGGGATCAATTCTCCTCTATGTCCAACAAGGGTAGGACGAGAAGTCCTCAGCTTAGTTTGCAACAACAGAGGCTTAGGCTGGATATTAGGAGAAAACTTTCCAGCTCTAAGGTTAGTTAAGCACTGGCTCAAGTTACCTAGAGTGGCTGTGGAATCCCATCACTGGAGGTTTTTAATAACAGGGTGGACAAACACCTGTCAGGGATGGGCTAGGTTTATTTGGCCCTGTCTCAGCACAGAGGAGTGGAATAGATGACATCCTGAGATCCCTACCTTTCTATGATTCTATGGATCAAACCCACTAATCGGAATCCCTTCTCCCCACCAATGACTAACCTTTGTAGGGTAAACATCTGACCAACAGGGTTTTTTTTGGTATGGACCCATCTCTGCTATAAAGTGAGTTTCTCTCCAAATTAATCCTCTGCAAGGATTACTATGTTAGAAGAAGAACAGCCAGCTTTCTCCAGCAAACATGAATTAATTAATGAACCCTCACAACATCCTCTGAGATGCATAAATATTATCCCATCTGCTTTGAAAATGGGGACACTGAGGCAAGAAGGTGCAGTGCCTTGGCTTGAGATAGTGACTTTCCCAAGAGAACCGGTATCAGGGCTCAGTTTAGAACTCAAAGGTGTGATCCTGCAAAGCTCACTCAAGTGAGTAATAATAATACCTCGTGCTTTTCATCAGTGGATCTCAACACACTTTACAAGGTGTTTATTACATCATTATCCCCGCTTTATAGATGGGGTTAATGAAGCACAGAGGTGTGAAGTGATTTGCCCAAAGTCACCCAAAAGAGCCAGGAATTAGTGTCCAGTGATCTACCCACTAGGCAAGACTGCCTCAACTCATTCCCGTGAGCAGCGACTTCCAGATAGGAAGCGCAGACCATTTGCCCATCGCCAGAAGCAGACTCTTCCTAGATCAACCTTGTCCATCCCTTCTAAGTGCTGTCATTTCAGTAGTGATTGCATGTAAGGGCAGGGGGTTCTTTGTAAGGGGAAGAAAAACCTCCTCATACTTCTGAATTTCATTCCCTGTGGCGATAGGCAAGAGGCTCTTCTCATACAGTTTCTGACAGCAAGGCTCTGTAGCACAATTACAGGTGCTTGGGCTTATTATGTACCACATGTTGATGCATTAAAGTAAAGTACAGGCTTCTCAATTCTTCTGTGCACGACGGAGCCAATTTGGACTGCAAAGGCCCTCCGTTCCTGTTGGCTCCAGGGAGCCTGTGGCATATACAATGCAAATTGCCTGCACAGAAGAATAGAGCAAAGCGCAAGTGTCAGCGTTTGTTTCATCTCATTATTCCTTTTGTGGCACATCAGCAGCAGATGCTTCGCTAGGTGCCCCCCAGATGCACAGACGCGAAATCCGCACCTTCCGCCCACTCCATAGCAGATTCGGCCCCTGCAGCTGACAGTTTTGACAGGGTGATGTGCGTTGGCATCTTCCCACCACCAGCTTGGAGCTGGCCCTCTGCAAGTCTGTGGGGTCTACAGTGGCTTGGAATAAGGTTTGGAGCCTGTGTGTAGATTATTCTTGGCACAGGCCAATTTCCCTTTGCCGCTATGGTGGTATTTCTTATCTCCAGTTCATTGCTGGCTTGCAGCTGCTAACTTTGAACATGCTGTGGCTAATTATTATGGAGGCACTCCATAGTTGAGGTTTGTGTGTAGAGTGGGAGTGAAGCCCCCCTGCTTCACACTTTCAACACTGAATTGGGTCTCCCTGTTTGCGGAGGACAAGGGACCTTCCCATGTTGTCTGGGTAAAGTATTCACCAACTTAGGCAGAGGAGACATTTAAATTAAAACATGACCTGTGAGGGAAGTTTCGGGGGTGGGAAAAGGGTTTGTTTAGTCTGGAGAAGAGAAGACTGAGAGGGGCTATGATAACAGTTTTCAAGTACATAAAAGGTTGTTACAAGGAGGAGGGAGGAAAAAAATCCCTTTAACCTCTGAGGATAGGACAAGAAGCAATGAGCTTAAATTACAACAGCAAGGTTGGACATTAGGAAAAACGTCCTGTCAGGGTGGTTAAGCACTGAAATAAATTGCCTCGGTACGTTGTGGAATCTCCATCACTGGGGATTTTTAAGAGCAGGTTAGACAAACACCTGTCAGGGATGGTCTAGATAATACTTAGTCCTGTCCTGAGTTCAGGGGACTGGACAAGATGACCTCTCGAGGTCCCTTCCAATCCTATGATTATATAAAAATTATGGCTGGCCGGAAAACAATAATTCTATTTCCCCCCCACACCAAAAAAAAGAGGTTTGGACTTATGTTTTCATTCTGCATCAGAACAATAACTAGATCTTTCCAACTTTATTTGTAAAAAAACAGAGATTCCTCCCCAGAGTAGTCAATAGCCTAGTGGCTAGGGCACTCACTGGGGATAGGAGAGGTTTAAGTCCCTACTCTGAAGTTGGATTTGTTACAGTGCAGGTGTTCAGAGGTGGGGCGATTCTTTCTGGATTGGACCAGAAATTCCGTCTTTGATCCAAGAATCCTTCCCAGTGAAAGCTGAGCTGAAACTGACATGTTTCCATGAAAAGTTTCAGTTCTGGTTAATCACCATTTTCTGTTGGAAAAAAAAAAACGTTTTGCTGAAAAATTCCTGCCCAGCTCTATTTAAAAATGCTTCTTTCTGAAATGTTGCTCGGCTTCCGTCCCAAGGCTCCTTTACCTGAACAACCACAACATCCCATAGACTTCAAACTCCTGGCACACACACACGTCAATAATATTGTGGGCAAAGGCCATTTGTCAGTGTTGAGGCTGGGATAGTCAAAGGAGACTAAGGGCATCAGACTCCCAATTCCCATTAAGTTTCAGTCCATGGGAGTTGGGTCCATTAGATCCTGTTGGAAGTCTCAGCCTTGCTAATGTAAAGAATTATTCTTCTTACTTGGGAAAACCTAAGTTTGGCACAGCTAGGTGAGCCAATGGAATTTCTCGGGTCACTGCTTGCACTTCTCATGCTGTTAGCGTGCTTTATTCTGCCAATGCCCCTGAGGTGTTGCTGGGCCAGGCTGTGCAGCGGAGGGTACAGGGAGGTGGGAGAGAAGGGGTTCGGGACAGCCATGGTGGCCCGAGCGACTTGTGCTGTGATCCATAGATGCTCTTAGGCATCCAGCTACAACTGAAAGAGTGGAGGGCAGAGGCCACCGCAGCAATGAAAGGACAAGATGTTAAGTGAACTTTCAGAACTCATTCAGTTTTGAGTTCTGAGTAAGGACTTAGCTCTATTATATTTCTATTCTATTCTATTCTATTCTATTTCTATTCATCTTAGCTCCGATGAAGTGAGCTGTAGCTCACGAAAGCTTATGCTCTAATAAATTTGTTAGTCTCTAAGGTGCCACAAGTACTCCTTTTCTTTTAGCTCTATTTGGAACGCATCTGCCAGTCCCTACTTGGGCTTACGTGGATGGGGCTCCGTTCCTCAAAGGAGAACGCAATGGGGCTCCACCGGCAGCCATCCTTTTGCACACAAACATTTTAGGCGCACAAATGTCCATTGTGCATGAACAAATCCCTGTTTGCATGCACCACAGTGGGATTTGAGGGGATGCATTTGGGGTGAAAAAGAGAGCCAAGCACAAGCCTGTGCACCTCTTAAATCCTTAAAACCTGGGCTTGAAAGTAGGATTTTCAGAGCCAAAAGCATGGCCTTCTGTCACTTGAGCTAAAGAACTTAGCCTTGCAGCTGTAGCAGGCTTTTTCTAATGTGTGTGATTTTAGCCTTAAGAGGCCCACTCAAGATCAGAACCCTGCCCTGTGCTGGGTTCTGTACATACACACAGTAAGACACTGAAGAGCTTACAATCTAAATAGACAAGGAAGGAGAATTGTCCCTATTTTAGAGATGGGGAACTGAATTCCCAAGAAATATGGGTCACATAGAGAGACTGTGCTAGGGTTGGGAATTGAACGCAGATCTTTTGAGTGCCATAAGTAGAAGGCCAGCCAGTAGAGGAGGACAATGACCCACACATCCCTAGCATGTGTGACTCATAAGCCTTATACTGGTCCCCAGCAGAGGGGTAAATTTCACCTCGGCCTGATATGCATTGCTGAAAAGGCAGCTATTGCTGCTTGATTCACCCACAAGGTTTAGTTTACAGGATGCAGGCACTTTAATTTCAAGGTGAGAGTGGGTGATAGGGTTGACATTCGAGCTGGAGCTATAGGGCTGAGGATACAGGATTAGTGTCAGGGCCTGTATGGCACACAGAATTAAGAAAGCAGAGGCAGTCTGTGTTTATGATTCAGGTTTGTTAGGGGATTCAGATACTGTCATTCTTATATAAGGATATACTTAAGGATTAATGGCAGGAAGTCCAGCATTAGCAGCAGAGAAATGGGTGTTAGTGAGATTAGAGGTGGAGAGTTTATTTTGATGTTCGTGGCATGAGCTTCCTCGGGAGACAAGGGGCTCCTAGACAGCCAGGGAATCCGGTATTTTGCAGGAAAAGCAAACAATCTGCAAGTCAAAATGGTGGTTAGAACACATTGATAATGAGGTGAATTCTCCGCTGCTATGAATCAGCAGAGCTCCAGTGAAATCAGTGATCTTCCACTAGCTAAGAACCTGGCCCACAGTAACCAACCTGTTTTTAGCCCCTTTTCTCCATGTGCAGAATATTCACAAGCAATTTGTTCACTGTGTGAAATTATTCAACATTTTTTTTTCTCTGCAACATTTTTGTCTGAGCCCATGGTTTGATGGCAAATGGCTCATTGCAAGTAGGATAGATTTTCTATGAGAGCTGCATCACTTGCTTGCAATTGGTTGGATAAACGTACACGGTGTTGTTTCTGCTCCCTGACTGGATGAGTGCCTGAGCATTTCTGGCTTCAGATATTCTCTGGCGGACCAATTTACCTTTCGGTTCCCACAAATTTTGACTCTGTCCGTGAATGCGTGTGCCAATAAACCTCGATCAATTGAAGCTACTTCTCTTAAAAATGGAAGCATGTTTTCAATGATCATTTTCTTTTGTGTGCACCGTTAATCAGCTCTGTTGGCAGAAAGAGAGTGCTGGATTACCCCTATTTTGCAGGAAAAGCCTGTAACCTGTGGTCTAGGCTCCTGACTCCTGGGGAGAAGTCTCTCTAATGTCGCTGTTCATGCCTGAATGATATTCTTTGATTAAGCCATCCCCATAGCATTCTTGTGCTGACTCAAAAATAGAACCCAGTTTTATAATTGTCAAGCCAAAGAAAAACTAAACCAATCCCATTACTCATTGTCCAGCCCCCCAGTACTGTGAGCAAACCCTATTGCTCTTGACATCTGAAGGGGGTGGAGCTGTCATCAGAAGCCCACTCTGTCCTAGTTCCATATCATCAGGTGACAAGAAGGGAAGGTGGATGTGCAAAGACGGAGGACAAAGGATCCGGGGTGGGGCGGGGGAGGCTTGATTTCATTCTGCCAAAGACTTTCTGTGCAACCTTTAGCAAGTCACATCCCTTCCCCATCTTGACATTGATGGCGACACCACACTTAACTAAATGGGCCACTGGCCTTGGCCATTCCTCCGTTCCTATGGTGGCCCTGACGTTTATTGTGCTCTTGGTGGAAAGCTTTTTGGTGGAATCCAGACTGTGGACGCCCGCATAGTCAAACAGCATGGTGGGTGAATGACTTAGTTTTGTTTAACTAAGCCAGAGCAGTAGAGAGTTTCCATTACTTATGCACTTCCTGAAGCTGAAACAATTGCTATTATCCCCCATAACATTGCATGACCTACATTTTTACTTGAAAGCCTCCAGCTAATAGTTAGTTTGAATTTCGATTTATAAATAAACACGTTCGTATTCCAGTAAATCAGAAATCCAACTCACAACAGACAAAGTTCCCTCCCCTGTGCCCTGCTATTTCTTTTGCTTTTTGTTGTTTGTCTTTCAGAGGAGGTGGGGATTTTGCTGGTGTGAGTGAAGAAGGAGGAGGGTTCGGATGTAATGAGACCACTGGGCATTTTCCTGGAAATCTGCAGGCGCCTCAGTGCTTTGGAGATTTGTGCCATCTGGATAAAGAGGGTCAAGCTACACGTTGGCAGCAATTAGCCATTGTGACATGGCAGGACAGCTTGACTGCACTGAAGGAGCTGCAGAGTGCAACAGATTAGTAAACAAAAATACCTAGCAGAAGGGGCCCAGGTTGGTCAACTTTCAGGGCATAGTTGGCAGTGTTGATGCCTTTTATTTCTCTAGCTGTCCATCTGTGTAGCCATCCACCCAGGCACTAGAGATGGGACAGCATCGGAAGGTCTGGAGCTTTTGTTTGGTTTGGGTAAGGGCCCAAAAGCTCCTGCATAGTTTCTATGGATGAGATTATCATTTCAGCTACATGTCTACATAAGGGATTTTGAGGGCAGGAGAACCTCCTGCCCTGGTGCACTTGTGCAGGAGTAAGTTGGGGGTACTCCTTCCCCAACATGTGTTAGTAGAGAGTCGGTGGGCAATGCACACAGCTATAGCTGCACTTGCTGTGGCCAGCACAGCTGAGAACGCATGGTGTGTGGGTGTGGGGTAGTGACTTACAGTGGAGTGGACCAGGAATAAATTGCCACTTCCTTGGGAGCAAGTGGAGAGTGGAAAGGGAACTGAAGTTCTCTGAGATAGTTATTTTGCTATGATATTACTGGTATGGTGCTGGTAGGCTTCCTTCCCTACAATGAGCTGTGTCCTTGCAACAAAATTGAGCCCTAAACTATCAAGATTTGATGCAAGATTGGTCTGCAGAACTGGGTTGGAAAACTCTGCTATCATAGTGATGGGAGTGGTAGAAGACATAGACTAGAAGAGACTTTTCCTTGTGGTTTGCAGTATTTTTTACTTCTGTTTGGGCTGAAAATGCCATGAGATCTGCCTTTCATGAATGATGTATTTCCAGACCTCTGTTGCTGGTCTTTGCCAGAAATGTCAAGTGTAGAGACT
The DNA here is from genome assembly GCF_009764565.3 of Dermochelys coriacea. Lineage (NCBI taxonomy): Eukaryota > Metazoa > Chordata > Testudines > Dermochelyidae > Dermochelys > Dermochelys coriacea. Next base: position 7,686,010 of record NC_050089.1, read on the forward strand.
GCCATGACAATCATTACTGAGCCAAATCCTGATGCCCGTTTTGAGTCATTAGTCATTCAGACTGGCACTGAAGCCAATGGGAGTTTGATCTGAATATGAGATCCAAGGCCTGGCCTCTTGTCAATCCTTTCTGCTCAGCTGTAGAGTGTGTGCTGGGTTGATGCAGGTGGCAAATGAAAAATTGGATTTTGGTTCAAAATTGGGTAATTCTTATTTTAACGGAACCGGTTGGCCTATTGCTACCGGATACATGTTTATACCCACAACTTATTATATTGGCATAGTCCAGAAGGCTGCATATTGCAATGTTTTCAATCGTTAATGGGAGTATATTTTTATAAGGATAATATCTAGGCGACACAAGTTACTGCACCGGGGACTTGATCCAAAACTCTTTGAATTCAGTGGAAGTCAAGGGTCTGTGGACCCTGCTTTCCTGCCTCTAACAGTGGTCATAGAATCATAGAATATCAGGGTTGGAAGGGACCTCAGGATGTCATCTAGTCCAACCCCCTGCTCAAAGCAGGACCAATCCCCAAATGTAGAAATCTTGAGACGAATGCATAAAGCATCCATAATGCACCCGACTACACAGTGGAAGTAATTGTCATTCTAACCCAAGCTGGTGATCAGTGTACACCTTGAAGCAGACAATTGCTAGCCTTTGTAGTTTCTCTCATGGAAAAAAAAATCCAAGTCAAATGTAATAAGGACGAGACCAATAAGGTTCTACAGAAATTAGTCTGAAAAGCCTATAAAATTGAATGGAGGTTGAGATGCCTGTTGTGGAATTCTGTGGATGGGTTTAAGTATTTAATAGGACAGTTGTTATTCTCTATTAAAATCTATAGGTTTCCCACCAGATGTTATCCTAGCTCATGCAACTCCAGATACTGTTTTTATTCAGAGAAATGTCAAATCCTTTCTTGAAACTTACTAAGCTAGTTGCCTCAGCAGTCTCCTGCAGTAGCATGATCTATACAATAAAAGCATCCCTTGTTTTCTTTCTCCCCGTTACACGTTTTTGTCTTTTTTAATGTAAAAAAAGTTTTAAAAAAGAAAACAAACATGAATAGTTCAGATGGGGGATGGGGCGACAACATTTCTCCTGAGGCTCACTGAAGTTAGGATGACCAGACAGCAAATATGAAAAATCGAATGGGGTGGGGGGTAATAGGAGCCTATATAAGAAAAAGACCCAAAAATCGGGACTGTCCCTATAAAATCAGGACATCTGGTCACCCTAACTGAAGTACAGCTATAGGCAGAGAAGTATCTGTGCAATTGGCATTGTCTTTGCCAGTGTTCATGGACTTGGTCTGATGCCCATTAAAGTCAATGGGTGTCCTTCCATCCTGTGAATATTGCTTCAGGCCCTGCTCTCTCGTCATGGCTCCCAGATCATATTTGCTCTGTTTACTGGTCAGAACCAGAACTGAGCAGGAACCAGGAACATTTTCAGAAGTTCCACAACCTCCAAATTTGTTTTTATTCTGCATTGAGACAAAAGCCACGCATTTTGAAATTTCACACCGAATGATCTAAAAAATAATAATTTCAGGTCAATGAAAAGGTTTCATTTTGCTTTTTGCTTGAGAATTTTATGTTATAGTCTCCTTTACAATAGAAAATAAAAAAAGCTGAAATGAACATTAATTTCAAAATGGAAAACGGGATGGTCCCATTCCAATAGTGCTGAACTGTTCCATTTGGATGGATTTTTTTCTAAACAAAAGTTCATCAAAATCAGCACATTCCCATGGAGAGGTTTCAGAGTAGCAGCTGTGTTAGTCCGATGAAGTGAGCTGTAGCTCACAAAAGCTTATGCTCAAATAAATTTGTTAGTCTCTAAGGTGCCACAAGTCCTCCTTTTCTTTTTCCGTGAAGAGTTTTGGTTTCAATAAAGTGGAATTTTCCCATGGAAAAATGTTTTGTTGCTCAGTTGTCAGCCAGCTCCAGTCAGAAAGCCATTGAATGATAGAACCATAGGGTTTGAAGGGACCACAAGGATCATCCTGTCCTGTGGTTCTCAACCAGGAGTTTGGGGCCCTGCAGGGCCATGAGCAGGTTTCATGGGGTCTGCTAAAATAAACCATAGGGCAGGGCCAGCGTTAGATTAGCTGGAGCCCAGGGTAGAAAGCCAAAGCCCAAGCCCAAGCCCCACTGCCCAGGACTGAAGACAAAGCCTGAGGAACTTAGCTTCCTGGGACCCCTTTTGGCGTGGGGCCCTGGGCAATAGCCCTGCTTGCTACCCTCTTAACAATGGCCCTGGTTTTTATTTTATTGGACACTCAGAGAAACAATTGTGGCACAGTTGTGCCATGGAATTTTTATAGCCTGGAGGTGGCCTCCGAGAGAAAAAGGTTGAGAACCCGTGATCTAGTCTAATCCCCTGCCAAGATGCAGGATTTGCTGTGTCTAAACCATCCAAGATGTTCATCTCCTAGCTGCCTACATCACAAATCCTACCTGAGGGGCGAATGCGCTGCTCGCTTCTCTTTCTTTCTTTCATGTGGTCAGAGGTGATTCCTACTTGTTACTGACGGGCTTGCTGATGATGTACGGGGCAGAATGGAATCTAGCTCAGACTCTGTGTTGACTCTGCCAGAATTAAAAATTAACTGTCTTTGCCGGTAAAGTGAGCAGAGCTGACTGTACGATGCACATGTGGCAGGACCATTGCTCTTTTGACCATAAGTGCACCTTATGGGTCATGTTCAGACCTGTCGCAAGTGGATGCAGCTTGGTTGACTTCAACGTGCTTGCAATGGATATAAAGAGGGTCGCTTCAGTGAAGTTGCACCCACTTACGCCGGGACTGAATGTGGCCCAATATCTGTCCGCCTTGTCTCTTTCCTTTAATTATGTGCAAATCTAGCACTTTCTATTTTATTTTATTTCCCTTTTCTGTTGTGTGCAACTCAGAGCTTTAGATGGTCCTTAGAGGCATTTCTTAGAGTAGTTTATGACACATTAGTAATAGGCAATAGAAACGTACACTAGATACATGTCCGCGTCACACATTGAATGCCATGATGGGTCCTAATTGGCCGCTGTCTTGGCAGCTTTAACAGAGCAATCAAGGATTGACTGAGCAAGGAAGATTGGACTTTCCTTTCTCCTGTAGAAGTGCACCCTCCGGGATAGGGATGAGGAAGGCTGGCTGGTCATTGAGAGACGCTTGCATTTCTGCTGCCTACACACTGTGCCTATAAGGTGGGTGTCCATCCAGCCCCACCAGCAACATACACCTTTCATCAACCCCAGATTCACTAGGAAGGATCCAGAAAACAAGGTGGCACTCCAAGCCCTTGAATTGGAATGGATGGTAGGGGGAGGCCTGTGTTGTTAACGAGGCTGCTGAACACCTGCCCCATTGGGATGTATGGAAAGGACAAATCCAAAGTTGAGCGTCTGCTGCCAGTGCAGCCATTCCATTCGAGAGAAGGGAAAGTGAGAGGTAGGTGAGTAATATCTCTCTAATCACAAGATCCCGAGGGACAAGACTTGGACCCGAATGTCTGTGCTGCCCTAATAAAACATTCACTGGGGTTTGGAGACCTGTTCGCTCCGACACAGTGTCTACATATTAAACGATCACAGTTTCCGTGCCTTCGGAGGAGCGGGCTGCTAATCTAATGCCTTGGGTTTTGCTCACCACTGGCTCTGCATGGAAACAAATAGCGGCTCCTTTTTCCTATTTAAAAGGTTCCAGAGATAATCTGGTTGGGTTGCAGTTTGGGGAACAACAGGATCTGATCTCTTACTGGCTTTTTCAGAAAGAGTCTTGAGAAAATAGCAGATGTGGGAGGGTGTCAATGGTTTTTTTTTTTTTGCCTCTCCGACTTTAAATAGTCATCTGTATTCACACTCAGGGCCCCTAGCTTTCTGCACCCTCATTCATGTGGGACAGTTTAGTGGAGTAGAGAATTGGACTGGGAGTTGGGAGAGCTTTGATCTGTTCTTGACTCTCTGAGTGACTCTCTGTGGTGCAGAGTTTAATCCCCTGTACTCTCACTGAGTAGCACTTTACTCCTACATTTCTCCCATTGATTTCAATGGAACTACTCTTGCAGTAGAATACATTTCATCATGAGCTGGCAGATCAGACTTTTCCCCGTGTGACGTTGGCTAAGTTGTGCGCCTCTCTGTGCCTCAGTTTCCCCGCCTGTAAAATGGAGACAATAATACCGACCCACCTTTGTGATGCACTTTGGGATCCTGAGATGAACAGTGCTATCTCAGCACTAATTATTATGTACTCTTGGTTTTTTCCTTGCTTTACTCATTGTCAGAACTACTATCAACCATATGGACAAAGCAGTTTTTTGCTGATGTCTGTACTATTGAGCCAAAAGGATGATAAGATACCATGCGAGAATATTTTTTCCAGCTTCTTTCAAATGCATCTCCCCACCCCAAGGGTGAGTGAATTCCCTGTGCCAGAATCTGTTACAGCTGGCCGTGCAAAGAGGACCCAGCTTGGTTTTCAGATCCTAGCTTGAGTTGGAAAGTGCTGCCAGTGGATTAAAAACTAAACAGAAACCCTCTTTGGATTTGTAATCTGAGCACATTTGAGTTGGAAATTGTCAAGGTGGAGGGGAAAAAACGTACAAAGTCCTCACTGTCATATTTCAAAGCAACGCTGTGCGGGAAGTGACTGTGCATGCTCATTTCGGGTGTACGGAGTTAAAACATGCAGGAACTCCGGAGACAGAAAAAAGGATATTTCAGTGGTGCTGAGCTCCCCCTCGCTGCCGTCGGAGCTGTGCATATTCAGAGCCTCTGCAAATCAGGCTCCCATTACATCTGACTGCCTCCTTTTTATCTATAGTAAATACGACGATGAGTGATGCTCAGCTGCTCTGACAGTTTGAGTCCGATCAGTTTGGCTTTCCATTCAGTTATGGCATCTTGTATGTTTCTTGGGCATGTTCTGCCACTTTCATGTAATTCCTTAACTGGTTTCCTATCACTGGTGGGGCTCTTCTTTTAATGGGTTTGAATGTATTTGATCATCAACAAATTTCTCTGTCTGTTCCTGTGATAAAAAAATTAAATGCAGGCACCTTTGAAGGCTGTATTTTTTTTTCTCCCATGTGCTACAGTGTAGTAACTGACATCCTTTACTTATTAAAATAAAAAAAAGTTCTAAATGTGACATCTTTTGTTAAAAAGAAGAGGGAGAGAAAAAAAATAAAACACACCACTGTATATTCTTACAGATGGGACATCAAAATGTAAACTATAAAGGATACATTTTCAAAGCCTTGTGCAAGAGCTGAGTTTATTAAATGGGAACCTGGCATCCAAATCCTCTTATGTCACTTTGAAAATGTATTGATTTGGGAAAAGTCTGTAATTTCAGCTTGAAATGTGTGTGATTTTCCAGGCCTAGCTAACCTACATTATGATCTATCCCTAAGGGGAGCTAGACGACACCTTGTTCTCCAGTTAGGCTACACTGTATCTCTGTGGTTCTCAAACTGTGGGTCAGGACCCCATAGTGGGTTGCAACCCTGTTTTAATGGGGTCTCCAGGGCTGGTGTTAGACTTGCTGGGACCCGGGGCTGAAGCTGAAGCCCGAGCCTCACCGCCTGGGGCTGAAGCCGAAGACCGAAGGCTTCAGCCTTGGGTGGCAGGGCTCAGGTTACAAGCACCCCTCTTGGGGCTGAAGCCCTTGGGCTTTGGCTTTGCGCCCCGGGCAGCAGGACTCGGGTGGGCTAAGGCTTCAGTCCCCCTTAGTGAGGTCATGTAGTAATATTTGTTGTCAGAAGGGGGTCACGGTGCAATGAAGTTTGAGAACCCTTGGTATATCTGCCTACCTTAGGTAATTACCTCATCTGCCTTGGAGTGACTAGACCGCGCTCCCTCCTTTAAGGCACAACCAGAGAAGACAAAAGGCAAAGTTAGCTCCCAGAACAGCCTGCAACTTCAAAACTGGGAACAGACCCAGTAATGTGAAGAGCCACTGCACTTGGCCATTGCTTTTCAAAGGCTGGGAAAGATTGGCTCGTGCAAAGAAGCGGGACCCTCTCCAACAGTTGCCGCTACATCACAGAATGTCTAAAACCAACAAACATCAACAGCCTGGAGCCGGAATCGCTCCACCAGAAATCAGGAGAGCAGTCCCCTGCAAAACTGAAAATTGTGACAGGTCCGAGACACCAGACTTCGGTTGCATGACCACTGGGCAGCAGCTAGCCACCTGAAATTGCGGAAAAGCTTCCTAGCAGCAACAGAACCACTTAAAAAATCCCTAACAGCTACACTCCTGGAAATGTGGCGCTCATGGCTCAAAATACTCAAGGGGGACATAAAAATGAACGTCGACATTGCTGAACGCGTTCCTGCAGGCGCAGAAATGGGTTGGTCGACCGGGAGATGTCTAAATCGCCTCCAAACAAGAGCTGGTAGTCAAAAGTCAATATGTGGAAGTGGAGCTATTCCAACAACAGAGATTGCACGTGTTTGCGGTGAAACACAAACCGTGGCACAGCTGTTAGTCTGCCAGCATGCAGAGGAAGCATGAACCATGGAAGATCTTGCCACTGCTACAGACTGGGACATATACACCCAACACTGGGGGAAAACTATGATTTTGGTGTGAGGGCATGAGAAGAATATTAGGTAACTACATGGCCCTCATTACCATTGCATCTGAGCGCCTTGCACTCTTTAATCTTCATGCACCTTGCACAGATGTAGAACTGAGGCCTGGAGAGACTAAATGACTTACCTAAGGTATCACACAGTCTATAGTGGAGGGGAGAGTTGAATCTGGATCTCCTGAGTCCAAGGCTAATGTCCTAACCGCTGGGCCACCCTTACTGGAAGATTGGGTTATATCATTAATTAAGGAAAGGTAGCCAGAGAATAGGGTAAATTTGGTGCCCCATCTAAGGATGTGACACTGAAATGGCTCTATGTCACTCACCAGGGCTGAAATGGCCTTTATTGATGGCTCTTTGGCTGCCAATCTCTGCTCTCCCAAATCCCCTATCCATCCCTGTTTTAGCTCAGCCACTCTCTCAGGCATCATTGGTGTCACAGCCATGTGCCATTTTGCCCTAGCAAGCTGATTCAGCGGCTGTTTTGGAGCCTATGTTATGGAGTTATGGAGGCTGAAGATAGGAAGACAGCAGGCAAGGGAAGGGCACTGTATATTCCTTTTCCCTGTATGGCACTGAAATGACACAGCTATTTGAGAAGCAGCTGTGTGCTTTTGCTGTAAATACACTCAGTGGGGAGAAAGCAGGAGATGCTGCAAGACAGATGCATGGATGGCAGCCAGGATGGGCAGACCCTGTGTGTGCTTTTACTCTTGTGTAAAACCTCCCAGAAACTCTATGTGCATTGGGGAACCCCCAAGAATGCACTGGGGCTTTAGTTACTCTGTGTACTCATGTATCCCCTCTGAACCTCAGGAGCTAGTGAGGTCACTGTTCAGAGTAGCAGCCGTGTTAGTCTGTATTCGCAAAAAGAAAAGGAGTACTTGTGGCACCTTAGAGACTAACAAATTTATTAGAGCATAAGCTTTCGTGAGCTACAGCTCACTTCATCGGATGAAGTGAGCTGTAGCTCACGAAAGCTTATGCTCTAATAAATGTATTAGTCTCTAAGGTGCCACAAGTACTCCTTTTCTTTTTGAGGTCACTGTGTGACTCTTCCGGCCAGTTGCCCAAGTGCATTACCCATAGTCTCGGGGGGAGCCCAGGGGCTGGTCTTTTCTGAACCGGAAGATCGGAGTTCTGTTCCCCCAGCACCCTGGCATTTGGGGTTGCAGCAGAGCGACAACTGGAAGTTGTAGGGGGGCACAGATTTGTTACAGTAATCCGTTACCCAGGTAATGGCTTCATTCCCTGAGTCACGGTTTCCGTCAGTACTCCATGGGGCCAAGGACCTGTCGGTTTGAGTCTGCCCAAATCCACCCACGTGCTGGCAAAGAGTTGGCTCACCCTTTCCGAGCGCCGGTGCAGGTTATTGTTGCAATAGCATGTCCCCTCTCGTAGGTGCCTTTACTCCAAGGGTTGACACCTCCAGCATTGGAGGTGGGGATATGAGTGTGAGAGTGAATGTGGGAGGCCAGGGGACTCCATTGCCACTTGGCGATCACTGCACCTATGATTTCGTGAGCTACAGCTCACTTCATCCGATGAAGTGAGCTGTAGCTCACGAAAGCTTATGCTCAAATAAATTTGTTAGTCTCTAAGGTGCCACAAGTACTCCTTTTCTTTTTGCAAATACAGACTAACACGGCTGCTACTCTGAAACCTGCACCTATGATGAGGCTCATCACAGCTGTTTGAAATGAGCTGCATCTAGTAACTTGCTCGTAGACAATGCAATTTCACAAGCACCCTGGGTATAATTAACCGACATTGTGCAGTAGCCAGTGGCCAATTGTGGCCATGCTGTTCATAAAGAGCTTTACCCATTGGAGTCAATGGGATAGTTCAGTTTAACACCTGGCCTGCATTTAGACCGCCTTCCCAGAGGTAAAGGCAGTTGAATCGAGCAAACACCATTGTATTTTATTATTTGAAATAAAGGAAGATGTGTATGACAATGTAATACACCTCCGTGAGTTCATCTGAAACTTCCATGCATGGTCCAAATCAGCCAGAATTCTCAACTGCAGGTGGAATATCCTTGAGATGCCTCTGTGCTTGACAGAGATGAGCCATTAACTCCCCACCCAGCTCTTATGCTCCTGAGCTTTTTGGAGAGTTCACAGCCAGACCCTTTCTCTATAACAGACTAAACCAGACACCTAAACTGACGAAAGGTTAGAATCTGTATCCAAGCTCAGCAGATCAAACCGTTCTCTGTGACAAGGTGGATCACAGTCAGTGATGCCCAGCCCCACATGTCTGTCACCACATGAAAGGCACCACATGAACTCAAGGACAGCAAAGTGGATGGTGATTTGTTGTGTCATTTCAGACTAAGCCTGACCTTCTCTCAGTGACTTCAGCAGCTCTCAACCCCTGGTCTCAACCAGGTCTTTCCTACAGTATTCCCTGATCCCTGGAGACCCCTTCTCACACGCCTGAATTAAACACCGTCCAGCTTTGTTGCGGGGTTGTGTGGGTTTCTCTCTGATGAATCCAGTCAGTTGATCTGTTCCAGTCCCTTCCAAACACGCTTCCGGGGTGACAGCATCTCTGATGTTTAGCTTAGGGAATGGAACTGTGTTTATTCTGCTGCCCATTGCCAAGATATCTGAGCACCTTAAAATCAATGGCGACATGCTAGGCACCCTACAGAGGACACACAGACAGTCCCTGTTGTATTTAGAAGAGGAGGTGCTTGGGAGCCCATGGGAATCCCAAAGCCAGGGGATCCTGTACAGAAAATTCCCTCCTTCTGGCTCCCTGAGATCCAGCAATCAGAACATCCCAGTCACTTGTATTATTCTTGGTTGGCTACATGAAGAGGATGCTCAATGGGGTAGCCCAGGCTTAACCCAACATGGAGGACATTATAGGTGAGCACTGGGGCCTTCTGATGGGTTTGGATTTGGTGTCACATGAAAGACTCTGCTCTGACTTTCCCACGTTGAATCTTTCTCATCCCCTTGCTCTGTCTGATTCTGCTCAATGCCAGTACAATGCAATGCACACATATATAGTGCCTGCACAAGAGTCCCAGAGCCCTTTGCGACCATAAACATCTAATCAAAGCACAGCCTCCAACATGAATTCCTGTCACTGAAACGTGTAAACCGAGATAGACGAATCATTTTTTCAGCTCTCAAGCAGGAGCTGAATCCAGTCTCTGAGCGGCGTTAATTACCGAAAGCTCCATGTCCAAGATGCCAGTCGATAGAGTGGGCTTGGCTGGGTAGGAAGCTTTAAGTGAACATAAGGGAATATAAGGTAACTGTCTGTCAGAGAGGTGGGTGGGGCTGTTCTTGTTAGAGGTGTGGCTAGGGACGGCCGTGTGTCAGATACGTAAGGGACTATGGTGCCAACAGTTTATTTTCTTTATTTAAAGGGGAGAACATATGTTTGCAGTAGATTTAGCCCTGGGGAAAGGTGCTGGGCTGATCACCAGAGAGGCTGAGGTCCTTACAATAAGTGTAGCACAATCAATGTGAGTGTCCCATCAGTGTCACTCAAACTTGCCCAGCTCTAGGGCTAAGAAGAGCATCCAGCCTCCATGTCCCATTTAGTCCATGGCTGCTCTGCTGAGACTGCCAACTGGCACCACGCACAGTACTGGCATTTGTGACATGCAAACTTGTCCATTGGGAATTAGAGTAGGATCCATCAACTCACATGACATAAGCCACCCTACAGCCATCAGTCAGGGACTGGCACTGTTGATGACCTGGTGAAAAAAGTCCCTAAAGATGGTTATTGATCCCCATCCAGTCATCCCCTCTACACTCAGGTCAGTGATTAAATGCTCAAAACATTTTCTAGCTGGAGTAACTTCTCAGAGCTAGGCTATTCTCAGTGGTGGCAGATGACAGAACAAGGAGCAATGGTCTCAAGTTGCAGTGGGCGAGGTCTAGGTTGGATATTAGGAAACACTATTTCACTAGGAGGGTCGGGAAGCCCTGGAATGGGTTACCTAGGGAGGTGGGGGAATCTCCATCCTTAGAGGTTTTTAAGGCCTGGCTTGACAAAGCCCTGCCTGGGATGACGTAGTTGGTGTTGGTCCTGCTTTGAGCAGGGGATTGGACTAGATGATCTCCTGAGGTCTCTTTGAACCCTAATATTGTATGATTCTATGAATTTTTTGTTGCTTTGCCCAATGCTGAGTGTCATCAGCCAGTGAACTGTCGGAGAAGCACACCTTCATTATTATTTGCTTTATACTCCTCTCTAGAGCCCTCTCCCCCAACAAATGAAGATTGAATCCCCCAATGTGCATGGTGCTGTGCACACAATGAGAGACAGTCCAATCTAAAGAGCCAAGAGCTGAGATGGGAACCAGAGACACAAGGTTGTGAACTGACTTGCCCAAGGTCACAGGGGCCAAACAGAGAATATCACCTAAGTCTCCTGACTCTCAGTCCAGTGCCCTACCTGCTAGTCCATGCTGCCTTCCCACATCTAGCTCTGTGATGAGACCTGGAATCGGGCGCTGTGCATCCAGCTCAGGGCTATCTGCTGTGAAGGTTTATCAGCATTTCTATCTGGGGTCTCATGAGCGGTGCCAGGTGCTGGAAACACTGGTGGGGAAAAAACATAAATAAGCAACAGTGGAAAAAAAGTAAAATGTGAAGTGGCCCTTTAAATACAAGCCTCTGGAGGCCAGAGCTCCTCTAGAGCTCCCTCAAGTATTCAAATGAGATTGCAGCATCAGATTGGTATGCATTAGGCTGGTCTCAATGAAAATTAACATGTAATTGCTTCAAATGAAGTAAGTGAGGAGGTAATCTGTTCTTAAATTGGATTCGCAGGATTTTGTGGTACCATAATGCAGCTGTGAAATGAAATATATTTTAAGGATGATGTCCTCAAGGGGTGAGGGGGAGGGAAAGGGGGATGTCATAGAGCGAAAGTTGCCCCTTTCCCTATCTTGCTTTATCCTTTGTTAGCACCGCGCTCTAATCAACTGGTCTGACAACAGAGAGGCAATCTGCGTCTCCTGGACGGGGAATGCCTCTGATGTTCTGGAGTCTTGTCTCCTCTGCCTTGATGTTCCATTGTTCTCTCTTCCTTTCCCTTCTAGCCTGGAGTTCTGTTCTCCCTCTGCCTCGCTGCTCCGCTGTCCTCTCCTCCCTCTGAAACATCAGGAAGAGAGTGAGCGCATGTATGACCTAGCAGCAAAAGCACATGCCAGGAAATCTGGCTTCTGTTCCTGACTCTGCCCCTGATTGGCTGTGTGACCTTGAGCACGATTTACTTAATCCTGCCTCAGTGCCGTCGGTGGTCTGAATGACCCTTTGAGCTCCCTTCCAACCCTACATTTCTATGATTCTGTGATTTTAAGACACAATGACTCCGCGTGACTCAGTTTCCCCATGCATAGAACAGGGATTATACTCTCCTATGTTACAACAGAGCATATGTGAGCTGAAATTCACTGATCCCTGGATGGAAGGCAGAAGAGAAGGGAAAAGTATCCTCATTATTATTTTGCCAGTGGACAGGGCAGAAGATTCAGGCAGAGAACACGGAGTATAAATATTATCCACTAGGAAGTGCCTCCCTGGGTGTTATGAGGCTGGGAAATCAACAGGGTAGGCCAAGGGGAAGCCAAATCCTTGGCATCCGGCCATGCGTGACCTGAGCTCTTGGTCATGTCTGAGCTGGCAGTGTCTCTTTGGTCTCCTGGATGCCACAAGTTGGCATTACAAGAGCTCTGATGAGTCCTTTAATTCTCCCCTTTGTTTGCACTCTCCATGCTGGTGTTCTCCAGCTGCACATGCTGACTGGTTCCAGCTGCACGTGTGAGGAGCTAATAGATCCGTGGTAACTCAAATGCAGAGCTTTTGCGGCTCCTGGGGTGGATGCGACCAGGGGCTCTTGAAAGCGCTCCATGAGGAATGTTTTTCCACCCCTAGAGAATCTCCTGCTCATGAATCCTAAACAGGTAGATTATAAAGCAAAGTCCCTCTGCATCAGTGAAGGGGGGAGGCAGCTGTGGCTAGTGGAGCTTGCTCTGCTGGCTTTACTTCTCTCTTACAATGGTGAGCTGGTCTGGTCCCTTCCCTCTTCCATTTGGGAACCAGTGTTGCCGCTGGACACTGGAATGAATTGCTCCGGTCTGCAGCCAGGAGGCAAGTCTCCACCTGTATCAGAGATTTTACAGCTATAACCCAAGGCAGCTCTGGGACTTGATTCTGTATTCTGCAGGGCAATGGACGCTTCTAAAGCAATGCCAGATTTTGCTGGTTTGCGGACCTAGTGCTCTCAGGGGTGAGGCGGTGCTGGACTCTAAAATACACCCCCCTTCTGGCCCCTGCAGAATCCAGCCCTTTCCCCAGGCTTAAATGTGAGGGTGAGAGGGACTGGGTGAGGGATAGTTAATTGTTTATTATGGAGATTGGCTTTTCCCTCTCAAGGTGTCTGTCTACCTATCTATCTGTCTGTCTATCTATCGCCATACACCCCCTCTATCTATCTAATCTGCTTAATCACGTATTTGCATCGCAAGCTGCACGATAGGGATCTAGTAAATAAAGCTGAGACTGGCAGCTTGCCTGCATGTTTGTACAGCACCAGACACAATGGGCTCAACTAATTCAACTAATAATAGCCTGACCATGCTTGTGAGAGGCAGGCATAGTGCAAAAAGGTGATGTGTAAACTTCCCATACCTCTGTCACCTCACTCCTCACCTGCAGGGTTCCTGCATAGCTCTGACAGTGCCTCTTAACCCCAATCTGGAGCACCTCTGCTATTCCAGGGCTAGGTTCCTCACATGGTTCTTTCAGTGCCCCTCAGCAACCCCCCTGCTTTCTGTTCTTGCAGCTGTGCTGATGCCCCTGGTGCATGCCAGCCTGCAGCATGCCTTCCTCTTTCAGTCCTGACTTCCTGTCCACTGCTGTGCCAGTGCAACGTAGCCCTGTCCCGCAGCACCCCTTGCTGTTCCAGCCCTGCTCCACCCAGCTCTGCCAATGCCATTCCATCATGACTCACAGCCCCCTCTACTATTCCAGCCCTGCTCCAGACAGATCTGCTGATGCATGTCAGCCTTGACGCGCAGTACCCCCTGCAATTCCAGTCACGTGGCTCTACTTAAAAGAAAACACCAGTTATGGTGATAATTTTCCATCTGTAATAACTTAAGTGCATCACTTCCCCCCACATGCGTTATCATTGCAGTTAAACACTGCAGTCCCTAGCCCTTGCGCCTAGTTAAATGCATCCCTTTCACATACGCTGGGGCGATGGCTTTACTTTATTCGTGGGCCATTAGTGTCAATTGCACAAAGCAGAAACAGAATTTACTCAGGAGGCACAGCTCATAATTGAGAGAGTTTCAACACTCCATGCAGCGCTAGTGGCTGCAAATGCAGTGGTGAGGGACCAGCCACCGCTCCTTGTTAGACTGAATGAGGGAAGCACGCCTTGCCAGCGCCTTGACTTATCAGACTGCTCTACTGGGTACTAATGTCAAGAGGTAGCAGCACTGCCCAGTGGACCACTCACTGCACTGGGAGGTAGGTAACTTGAGTTCTTTTTCTAGCTCTTCTGCGTGACTTGGGGCAAGTCACTTCCCTGCTTGGTGCCTCAGTTTCCTCAGGTGTAAATGTATCATTGTTTGTATTGTGGTAGCTCTAGGAACCCGAGTCATAGACCAGGGGTCAGGACCCCATTGTGCTAGGTGCTGTACAAACACAGAAATTAAAAGCGATCCCAGGCCCCAAAGAATTTATGGGATTAATACTGTGTACTTTGTAGTGGGATGGTGGCTCAGTTAATTAATATCTGTAAAGCATTATGAGTCCCTTGGCAATGTAAGTGTTAATGTTGGATCTGAACCCATCTGTCTACCCATCCCTAGTATTTTCATGTGCTGTTCTGACTCACTTGTTTCAGAGAAGACAGCTGGGTGGCAAATGGCCAGCCAGGGGCTTCCCAAGTGATTGGGTCTTCTCCTTTTCCTTTCCCCATCTGTTCTTGAAAAGGGGATGGAGCAGGGTGTGTGTGTGTATGGTGGGGGGATGTTAAAGGATGGGTGGGAGGAATTGTTCTATCTCCTCCTTCTGAGAGCTCTGGTGAGTCAGATGCCTTCAGGCCATTAGAACGGGTGAGGAGTGCCCGAGTCCTGTAGGAGCTTTGCGTGGACTCAGGCAGAATGGCACAGAATCAGCCTACGCACTCAGCATTCTGCACAGCAGCAAGGTGCACGACCCATGCCCATATCTTGCCTAGGAAGGTCAGTACTATTCAGGAGGGAAGGGGAGGATACTTGATTGTTTCCATCCCCAGCACCTAGACTAGAAAGCTCCCCAGATTGGATTAGACACGTAAGTAAATGGTCTAGAGAAGGCAGATTGGGAGTTTCCATTCTTCCCATCTCATAAGATGAGAACAAGGGGACATTCGATGAAACTGAAAGGTGGCAAATTTGAAACTGATAAAAGAAAACACTTTTTTTCCCTATGCAATACATAATTAGACTGTGGAACTCATTGTCACCGGCAGTTGCTAAGGCCAACAATTTTGCAAGATTCAAAGGGGGATTGGATATTTAGATAGCAAGAATATCCAGAGTTATGACAGTTAATACTAAAAAAAGAATGCTGAAAGGGAAATTAAACCTCAAACTTCAGTGTTTAAATCAATCTCAACTATTAGGATTAGGATGAGACCTTCTTGGGGGCAGTTTACCCCACATTTACCTCCTAGGGGTTTCTTACACCTTCTTCTGAAGCTTCTGTTGTGGGCTACCGTGGGAAGGAGGACACTGGACTCAATGGATCTGTGATCTGATCCAGGCTGCCTTTTCCTCTGTTCCTACGTGGATAAGATCGTTGCAGTGCCACTGTACATTCTCTGGGCAGGGAGTATCTTTTATTCTGTGTGTGTACGCCATCCGGCACAATGTGTTCAAATAAATGATACCAGTAGTAAGGACAAAATGGACAAGGTCCCTTAATCCACAAACTTCAGATCATAAACCCACTGCCAGTTGGAACTATCAAGATTTCCCCCATTGTGCAGCATTTCAGAAGCAAGTGGAGGTGTCCATGCACAACTCTGTGTATATTTTGGTGGTGCTTTCACCTTTCCTTGAAACATTAACAACCAGCCAGTCCTGGAGGATACCTGACTGGATGGGCCAGTAGCTTGCTGTCAGTAGCAAATCCTGTATTCCTGTGTGACTATCCTTGGTTAGATTTAGAGACAGGATCCCAGAATGAAAGGACCCATTGGACTGTGGTGGGGCAGTGACTCCTACCCTACAGACACTTCTCTACCTCACAGAGCAGCTGTGAGGCTGAATTCCTTAGGGTTTTATAAAGCGCTTTGAGATCCTCGGGTGGAAGATGGCAAAGATGTGCAAAGGGGCGGTGGTATTAAGGTGTGTTCATAGGAGGATTGGGATGAGCTTGGTGCAGGCCCACACGGCAAACACAGCAGTGCTACAGACAGATAAAGACCTTCCTAGAATGACTGTCTGCCATACTGGGACTTGTCTGCTTTGCTGTCCTCCCACCATGGCTCATACATCAAGGCTGAGAACACGTGAGCTCCTTAGCCTGAGTTTCTTTTGAAGGACTTAATCTTCCACCACGCAGAAATTCTTCTGTTGCAGAGCAACCCAGAATTAGATTTCTATTGCCTTGGGATGCATGTGCACGCACCCACACTCAGAAGAAGATAAATACAGGGCGGGGGGGGGGGGGAAAGAGGGGAGCATTCCTGAGAGCCGGGCCTGGGTTGCTGCTCCTGCAGCTTAGCCAGCCTCTGCTGTTTGGAGACTTGCATGTGGGGGAGACAGGCAGCATGTCAGCACCAGAGGGATGCAAGAGCAAATCCCCAGCACCTAGGGTCACAGTGTGTTGCCGTGGGGACTAAGGGGTTCATCCTACTGATGTCAGCCAGCTTCTGTCTATTGGCTTGAGATTGGGCCCTAATTCATTAATGTTTGGGAAGCACTTTGAGTTGCTTGGATGGCTGGTCCCATGTACTCAGCCATTGCTTTGAAGTTGGGAGGGGTCTCTCAGCCTGGTGAGAACTAGAAGGGAGTTTTCAAGCTCTTGCTTCATTTTTTTCCTTCCTCTTTTTCTTTCCATTCCTTTGGCTCCGTTTCTTTGGCATTTCCCAATAAACTCGAGTACAGCTGTGTACCCTGAGCTGTTTGGAACTCGGGGCATCATGGGCATTGAACCAGACCACGCAAGGTGGATTGTTGATAGCTTGCATCTTATTATTAATACAATTAGAGTGAATGATTTGCATCTGTAAACTTTGAACAGAGGCTCTCAGGTGCTTCACAAACATGCATTAACTAACCCTCCAAACTCACGTGGGGAGGCTGGTGCTAAAAGCTGTAACTGCCTTTTACTCAAGTGGAAAGCGAGGTGGGGAGAGATGAAACTTTTCGCCCAAGCTCACGGTGCAAGTGAGGAACTGAACCCATAAGTCTTGAGTCCTAGTCCCTTCTGCGATAACGACCAGACCACACTCCCCTCTCAGAGCTGGGGACAGAATCCATAAATCTTGACTTCCAGTCCCCTGCCAAACCATTAGGTTACACTCCTCCCCCAAAGCTGGGGACAGAACCCAGGAGTCCTGACTCAGCCTCCCCCCGCTATATCCATTAGATCACACTCCCCTTACAGCCCTGGGAATAGACTCAGGAGTCCTAGCCTCTTTCTTCTAGCAATCAAGGAAGTGCCTCCTCCTAGTTATTGCCTTTTTGCTTCTCCAGCAAAGGGCAAAGAGAACAATTTGGTTTGCAGAGGTGGGAGAAGAGAGAGCAGGCTTGAATGGCATTTGATGCCCCCGATGGGCCTGTTTGAGTGAAGCTGGTTAAATATGTTCAGATCTTCATGGGCAGGAAGGGGGGAGTCACGAAAAGGTTTTTATTTTCAATACCTGAGCCGCACTTTTGACCGTGTCTGCCGGAATCTGAACAAAAACCTGGGGGCCAGGCGATGTGAAGGCACCTGTTGGTTCCCAGCCTTTGGAAATGCTCCAACTGCTGAGAAAGAGAAAATTTGAGGTGCATGCAGAAATCAGCAGGTGCTCCTTCCTTATCTTTCTGTTCTCCTGCTGCTGAGTTAATAGTGAATATCCAAAGGGAGATTTTCCGCAGCAGTGAAACTTCTCTTAACCCCTCATGCTATCTGTCCTGTGCAGTTATAATATTTCTGTCTGTCTGTCTCTCCCTTTCTTTCTTTCTTGATTTATGCTGAGGCTGTCCACACTTCTGAGAGTTAGTGCCGTATGTCACACCAGGATCAACTTGAGGGCCCTGCGGACAAACCGAGCTGTCAGCAGACTTTACAGCTTCATATAAAATGTTGTGTTTATGGCAAGGACAGGATGGGGGGAGCGCTGAGATGTGTGACAGTAGGCATGGGTGGAGATGGGGCATACCAGCTATTCCAGTGGCTTTCTACCAACGGAACGTACAGAGGACATACTGGAGATCACTGTCACCCCATAAGGTGACTGTTTTTTCCCACACTCATGGGGCACATCTGTTCCTTGAAGCCCCCGTTACTGTGGAGTGCACATTACCGCAGCACCAGAGCCAAAGTGAAAGCTGATCAGAGCTGCTGCAGGATAAATGAACTGTCTCTCTGCCATGAGAGCTGAGATCCAGACGGAGCTGACAGTCCCATTGCTCAGAGGTAATGCCCCTTCTTTCTCATGTGATAGCTGCTGTGATTCGAGTCTCCTTGAGACCAGGAGTTGTATAAGCATGAGTCTAATTCTCCTTTCATTTGCAAAGATGTAAGTCAGGAGTATCCCCACTGAACTGAGTGGAAAACAGGTGAGAGGAAAACCAGATGCACTTTCTCTCTCTCTCTCTCTCTTGTTCTGATGTGTCCTTGTATCATTCAGAGACACCAGCTGAGAAGCATCTTGAGCTCCTCTCCTAGATTTATAAGCCATCAATCAGGATCTTCTGTGTGCAAAAACAAGACAAGATTCAATGCCAAAAAGGACCATGAGATCCTTACTCTGATCCCTTGTTTAACACAGGCCGTTAAATTTCACCCATTTACTCTTGTATTGAGCCCAGTCATTTGTGTTTGGCTAATGTGCTTCAGATCTAGGTCCCAGTTTATCCAGGCCCCAATGCTATGGGTAGGGAGATCTGATAAATGGTCCCCAGATGCTGTATTGATTAGTGAGGTGCCACTTTCACATGTTTTGGGGGTCCTAAGGAGGAAAGAAAAGGAGTGAGGAGTTGGAGAAAAGGATTTTTTTTTCTGATTTTCTTCGGTCAAGAGAGCTCTCAAGATCAGGGATTCTTGTGTGATTCTCTTGTACTTCCCAGGGATGGCTGAGTGTGAAGTATCTTGTGATTCATTTTTCTTGTCCTGTGTCCTTTTGCAACTCCAGGAACAACAAAAGGGGTGTACAAATTTAGTGCCAGCAGAAAAACTGCTGGCGTGCCATGTGTAGTGTATAATCTGTGTGTGTGAGTGTACAATATATCTGTGTGTGATATGTACAATACGTACAGTTTGTATGTGTGCTATTTCTGTGGGTATAGTTTTATACTCTTTGTGTGCATGTGCATGTAGTGGTTACAGACAGTGTATGTATATGTATGTTCTCTGTGTGCGTACAGTATGTGGAGTGGTTGTACACAGTGTATGTGCATATATGTGTACTCTGTGTGTGGGTGTGCACACACAGTGGGTATGCACTGTGTGTGCGCACAGTGGGCATGTGCTGTGTGTGCGCGCGCACAGTGGGTATGCGCTCTGCATGTGCGCGCGCACAGTGGGTATGCGCTCTGCGTGTGTGCGCGCACAGTGGGTATGCGCTCTGCGTGTGTGCGTGCACACTGGGTATGCGCTCTGCGTGTGTGCGTGCACACTGGGTATGCGCTCTGCGTGTGTGCGTGCACACTGGGTATGCGCTCTGTGTGTGTGTGTGTGCGCACACTGGGTCTGCGCTCTGTGTGTGTGTGTGTGCGCACACTGGGTCTGCGCTCTGTGTGTGTGTGTGTGCGCACACTGGGTCTGCGCTCTGTGTGTGTGTGTGTGCGCACACTGGGTCTGCGCTCTGCGTGTGTGTGTGCGCACACTGGGTCTGCGCTCTGCGTATGCGTGTGTGTGCGTACACTGGGTCTGCGCTCTGCGTATGCGTGTGTGTGTGCACACTGGGTCTGCGCTCTGCGTATGCGTGTGTGTGTGTGCACACTGGGTCTGCGCTCTGCGTATGCGTGTGTGTGTGCACACTGGGTCTGCGCTCTGCGTATGCGTGTGTGTGCACACTAGATATGCGTTCTACACGCGTGTGTAGGTTATTGAATGCAAGTGAAGAGCAGAGCCAGCAGGCTCTCTAAATCCCTTGGGAAGGCCGGCTTGATTGATAAAGGTTGCCAGCCTGTGAGTTGTGGGAGCAGCTGCTGGTAGCTATTGTTTGTGCCTGACCTAGCAGAAGTAAGCTGTTTTTGATGGCGAAGCAGGAAAATACAAACGAGACAGAGCTGCAGCAGCAAGGACCCAGGCTTGTTTGTTTGTTAGTGGGGAAAAGTTGCCCCCCGTCCCCACCAACTCCTCAGTCATGATCAGTGTTCGGGGTGGCAGCCGTGTCCTGGTAGATGGAGAAGTGGAGACTGGAAATGACCACACTCCGCACTGCCAGCTCCCCTGTGGCTTTACAGCCTTGGACAGTGGGGATTCGGGAGAGATGATCGGGGAGGAGGATGAAATGAAAGCGGGGGCATGTCAGGGATTTAGTTTGTGCACAGCCTTGTAGATGAGGATGCGGCACTAGAATTTAGCCTATTCCCTTCAGGTTAGGTCTGGGTACTATATAAATACCTCACTCTATGTCATTTGGGTCTAGTGTTCTGCTTCCCCCCCCCCCTCATTTGTCTCTGGTAGATCCGCGGATCATGGGGTCTTCTCTCTCAGACCCCAAAAGCTCCTTCAATGGAAACTGGAATGATGCACAGTCTCACCAGATGGCTGTGAAAAGAACCTATGGCATCTTAATCTTGCCTCTTAAATGCCTTGGTAAACCTACTGGCACAGTATGGCCCTTCTAAAAGGATACAAGGCATTGATGTGATGGGGCACTGTATATTATCCAACAATGCCATCCCGAATGGCGTATCATTACAAGAAGAGGCGAGCTTTGGGAATTCTAATGAGGGTGGGCTATCCATTCCTCCCTCTCTCCATCCATTCATCCCTCCTGCCCACTCACTTTCCCCCACATTCGCTTAGTATCTCACAGGCTGTTGCTAGCTCAGAGCTATAGTATATGTTCTTCAGACAGGCAAGGAGGATTTGAACATGCAGGCAGGGCAGCGCGTATAGGATAAATATAGGGGACTTTCATCTCTAGCGGTGCCGGTCTGGCACCTTTCACCTCAGGGCCAGATTTGTGACCCTCACAGTCCTGCTGGGGAGTGATTATTTGCACGAGGCGAGTCAATGAAGTCAGTGGGAACTGCTCTTGAATGGGAGTGAGTGGATCACAGCCCGGCCTTCAATTAATTCTAATAAATAGCAATAAAATGTGATAATCAAAGAAATAAATCCAAGTTGGGAAGCTCCTGCCTTCAGCAGCAGGCTAGTTTAGTTGATCATTCATAGCACAACAGCTTGGAAGGTGAAGCCAGATATGAAGCCTGAACTCTGAGGTTCTCCTGCTTCCAGCACACTCAGTAGGATTTGTGGGTGCATTTCTCCCCATGCAGGTCAGGAACAGCTCCCCCTGCTTGCCAGATCTGTACTAGGAACATTTTCTGCCCGAGATTTTACCAAATTTCCAAGCTAGTTCGTCAAAACTGATTTTCAGATGGATCCAAAGCCCAGATCATGTTTAAGGGACTGGTTTCAAAGTCCACAGTGGGTTGGAACTGGTTCAGATAAAAAAAAAAATCTTGGGCCGCCTGGAACTTGGTCAATGCTAAGGCTCCAACACGGCTGACATCCAGCATAGAATAACTGGTTTAAGAAACTGTTTAGTATTTGGGGGAGGGAAATTTCCCCAGTACAGTCACCAGCCTCTCAGCAGCTTCACTGGGAGTTAGTTTTATCCTGCGGTGTGGCTGGACGAAGACCCAAGGCCATGAGTGAGTGAGTGTGTGCTTTAGAGGTCCCCAACATCACAGCCCACACCCCTGATCTGGCCTGAGGAAGAGGTGATGGACGCCCAAGTTTGCTGTGGGGAGAAGAGAGCCCAGCTTTCCCCCTGACAATTGCAATGAAAGCAGCAATCAGGCTGCTAATTTGGCATGGCTCTTTTGCAGTTCTAATTCATATTGTGCATTTCTTTCGTTGCCCTGCTGGGTTGAAACAAGCCACATTCCCCAGCCCAGTCATCTCAAACAGCAGCGCTTTGCGTGAAAGCTGACAAAGCCATGTGAGCCAGTTCTGGCACTTCAATAATTAACAACCTCCTTCTCCCCACCACTTTGGCCCCCTTCCACCTTTATGTGTGTACTAGAGGACACAAATAGGGAAAGTTGGAGGAAACTTCCTCTAGCCTTCTACTGGGACATAATTGTGTTGGCTGTTAGTCTGTAGGTCTTCTGAATCTAGGGACAAGTGAGAGTACCATCCAGATGCAGGGTGGCCTAAGAGAGGACAGGATCCCTTGGTTCTATTCTCAGCTCTGCCACTGACTTCCTTTGTGGCCTTGGGAAAGTCACTTCAGTGCCTCAGTTTCCCTCTCTGTCAAATGGGGATCATACTTCTGAGGGCTGATGGGCAACTTACTTCTTTAATGCTTGCAAAGGGCTTGGAGAGCCTTGGTGGGCAGTGTAAAGGAAAGGTCGGTGATGGGTTTTGAGGAAAGAGTGCTTTCTGCGGCAGGCAGCGATAGTTGGGTTAAAAACAGCTGGAAATGGAGAAGCTACTGCAGCAGGAGCTACCAGAGACATAATTTATTCCATTGGACAATCCCGGGTGGATGCCCTATCCTGAGATAGCTTATTCCCCACACTCTGTATGGGGATAAGCTACGCCAGTGGGGAACTTTTATAACTGCATCCACACTAGAAAGAGTTGCATAGTTCTTGCACAACAACGTTTGCTTGTAGACAAAGCCGTAGAGGAGATCTCCTCTGAGACACTTTCCCTCTTTTAATTTCAAACTTCAAACTCCACTTGCATCTCTCCTTCTTGCTTCCTGCTTGTTACCATGGTGCTGCCAGCCGAGCTGTTTGTAATGACTGTACATCTTTTGTAAAGGGTTTGGAGATGCTGGAGTTTGGCATAACAAATCGCCCCTGCAGAGGTCTAGGGGATTCAGAAGGGAGCAGAGAGGAGAGAGGTACTTATCAAGCTGTTTGAGCTCCTCCTCTCTAAAAAGACAAGAAATGGAGGGGCCAGGGGGTAGGGGAACAGATGCAGCGGAAGGGGAGCTGCGCTGAAGAAGGGGACTTGGGATTTCTGCACACGGAAAGCAGTTAAAGTGAATTACCCAGGACAGTGGGTGGTTTAGAAAGGAGTTAGTGAGTATGAGCACAAGCCTATATTCCCTTTGCATTCTGAGATCCCATTACTTCAGTGGGAGATTTGGTGGGCGAGGAATGCTGTATTTGGAGGAAAGAGAAGGCTTGCTAAGGCACAGCTCTGCAGAAGGGTCTGGAGGGCAGAGCTGGGGTCCTTGTTAGGTTTCTGGTTCCTTTACCCTCCCTCCCTGGCATTCCCTGGGTCCCCATCTAGCCCTATCTGTTTGCTCTACCGGTTTAGGAAAGATGGGTCTAAGCCCCATATCTGGGATCCAGCTTCAGGGAGTTCTGTTCTCAGGTTTTGGCTCCGCCTATTATGAAAGGGCCAATTTTGGCTGCTTTTTACCACTCCCACAGCAAGTAGGGTTTGTAAATAAGCCACAAAGGGCCGGGGTAGAATTCTCCCAGTGCTGGAGCAGCATATATAAGGAATCATATCCTATCCTGTCCTGTAGGCCTCAGCCCAGGGGGTGTGCTGGGACAGGCCTAGGGGTAGGAATGGGGATAGCTCGAGTGCTAAGTTCTACAGTGTGCAGTGCAGCCCATAGGCAACCTAGGACAGACTGCTGTAAGTTGGACTGATCCCGGGGCTGCTCTAACTTACACCAGGGGGTGTTTTGAACTATGCAGAGAGCTGGAAACCATACTGAACAAAGCTGTCAGAAAACCACATTTTGCGCCCCATCTCTGTTGCAAAGTGCATGAAACCTGGAGGGAGGAAGAGTTTGGAGGAGACACACAGAAGTCAGTCTGTGCACACATGGCTGGAATGCTAGCTGCAGCTGAAGCGTCTCTGGAAATAGTTCTTTTAATAAAGATCCAGTTTAGTTTTAGAAACTTGGAGTCTTTTGATGTTATTACCCAGCATATGGTACACGAAACATGGTGGCAGCAGTCAGCCTAGTGAGAGACACAGCAAGAAAGAGAACGTGATTAACAGGCAAACAAAGCAGCATCTAGAAGCAGAGATGCTACAACTCCGCCTCTCATTCAAATTATGTGCCCACAGACTGGCTTCCTGGTGCATCCTCCAAATTTTTCCCTTCTACAACTGGTGCTTCTCCCTCCAAGTTCCATGCAGGTCATTACAGTTTCCACCTGGGCTGCACTTCCATCTCCCCAGGAGGTGATTATCTAGCCATCTCTGATTGGCGATGTGGATGGGAGGATGGTTACGGTATCTGGGTGGATCAATGGGGCAATGCATGTGGATGGAGAATAAGACATCTGAGCCAGGAGAAGTCTGGGTTTAGAGTCCTTTGCTGGCTACAAAAGTTGGTGAAAATCAAACCCAAACCCTTCCTTTCTTGCCGTGAGAGGGCGGGCTCCTGATGGGCCATTCCCCAGGCAGACAGGGCTCTTCTCATCACCGTGCCCTGAGCACAAGCTTCTTCAGCACGAGGCTGTTCTGGTGCTCTGTTTCCTGTGCAGCCGAACATGATGATGTCTGCAGTACATTGTCATGAATGACATCATAATGGTGCAAACAACGTGCAGGTGGTAACCCCTTGTTTGCCAAGATGGGTTCACAAATTGGGGTAGCAGAAGGCAGGGTGGGCTAGGATTTGTGTTAGGAACACTGGGGATAGAGAACAATCTCCACAGACTCATCCACCTGATTCTTCCAGGGCTAAAAGGGAAAGAAACTTCCACCGTTGATCGTCAGGACTCCAGCAATGGTCTGTGTGGTGCTTGGAATATACAAGTGAAAGTGCCTACACTGGGCTTATTTGAGAGATCTTGCTGCTTTTCCTAAGACATACGGAACATTCACCAAGGGAAGGGTGTGTCGGTGATGCCCTGCCAGCACTGTCATGAAGGGCTTCCACAAAAGTATTCTCACTTAGCCTGTGATAAACCCTGCATCCTTAGGTATAGCGTACAGTAACTGCACAGTTGTCTGACCTCTCCCCCACCAAGCGGGTAAACCATGCATAGAGGTTTTAAAAATCTCTTAGGCCCAGATCCTCAAAGGTATCCTTCCTTTGAGGATCTGGGCCTTACTGCCAACTGATCCAAGCTAACTGAGCTGGTTCTTTAGCTCAGGCAGTCAAGACTCATACTATAAGATCCAGAGGTCCTGCGTTCAATCAGTGCAGGTGTCCTGTATAGAGGCATCATTCCACAGGTATATGTGTTCACAGAAAGGAATGGTGCGGGGCTAAGGGATTCATGTATAATCCCATTTAAACCAAAGTTCTTTCTTCATAAACCCAGCCAAAGAGCAGGGAGGAACAGCAGCCCCTGACACACAAATGCACTTTGTTTCAACTTCCTTCCTGGGAAAACACACTAAGGACTTGTCTATGCATCGAGTTATTCACAAATTGCTGCTATTCAATAACTCCATCTGTGCAAAAGTCCTAATATTGATAGTTGTAGCCCAGGATGACTTGAGACAGGGTGAGGTGATGGTGATCCAATCAGATATAAGAATGACAGCAATGAAGCTATTCTGGCCTTCTGGATGTGTGACATGAAGTCCATAACACCATACAAGGATGGGACAGCTCTGTGGGAGTCGGGTCTCATATGGCTAAATAATAATAATGCATGTTTGTTAGTGAACAGTGTAAATTTATTCCCCCACCCCCCACAGGTTTTCTGTGTGGCCCTGAGCAAGTCACTTATTCACTCTGTGCCTCAGTTTCCCAACTGTAATATGAGGCTAAAAATGTTTCCTTTCTCTAATCCTTTGTCTATGTACACAGTGGCTTTTGGGAGCAGGGACTCTCTTTTACTATATGTATATACAGAACCTAGCGCAACTGGGCTTCAATCTTGGTTGGGGCCTCAAGGCGCTACTATAAGTACATTAATGATCATGTTAGCAGCGTTCCGGGGGATAGCTCACCGGGGAATAAATTCAAAGGCAGAGATGTTGCTCCTCCAAAGTATAGCTCTGAGCCCGAGGGCTGGCAGGGATGGTTTAGAGGGATCCAGAGATTGGGGTGAACCCACCCTGCCGCATCTGGGTGGTGGGATATTAACAAGGCACCACCCTCCTGGCACATAGTACTGGAATCTCGAACCATTGCTGCTGAGCAAGGCGGATGCTGTGATCGCGGCACACGAACAGCCTCCCCTCTTCGCTGAGGGAAGCCGGGACTGGGACTCAGGATCTGAAGGGAAAAGAGATGCAGGGAGAAAGCAGAGCGTGAGACTTAGAACATTGCTTCCCCTTGCTGGGGAACTCCAGGCTTTTCATCTTCTTGGAGAATAAGGCCCTGCCTCCCAAGCTGGAATGTAAAGGGGATTAAGGATCTTGAGAGACGAAATTGCCTCATCTGCGCTTAATAACTTGTACATCTTTGCTGAGGCCAGGGCTGTTTCCTGGCACCCTGGGGACCCATTCCCCCCTCCCTCACTGGCACATTGCAGGGAGAGATGGCTTCAAAGAGGTCCACAAGCAAGGAGAAATTGTCTCTGGGCTTAGAGTGTTGCTGGAAGGAAAGGAGGGCAGGCAAAGTTTCCAGACTCCACCATGTATATTAGCTCCCCCCTCCCCTATTTGGAGCTTGCCCTTGCTGCTGCAACCAAAGGGACAGCTGGTTATTTTGTTTGCGTCAATCCATATTGTCTCCTTGGTGGGGAAAACAGGATTTCCCATCAACAGGCTCAGCTTTTAGTTAGGAGTGGCTGGAAGAGGGCAAGGAGCCAGATGGGGAGGAGACTGCTGGCCATCCTGAACTGCACTCAGTATCAGGAGTGGAGACTGAGCCTTGGCCATGTGACATCTTCTCTTTCAGAACCATCATCCTTCCCTAAAAATGTATAGCGCGATTGCACTACAGCATGGCTCTGGATGGCAGTCATGGGTCAGGATCAGAGCTCTGGACCCTTTCTAGGCCCCTGATGTGTGCAGCTGATGTTGGTCTTTATTAATGTGGAGCATATGGTGTTGGCCTGTTGGGGAGAATAAGGATTCCTGGGTCTGACACTGACTCACTGAGGGCTATGTCCACTGGTATCAATGGAGTCACGCCAGAGATGCAGCTGGTTCTTCTGTGATGCTGGACAAGTCACTTAGAACTCAACAGCCTGATGCAGCTCCCAGGGAAGCCAGTGAAAAGACTCCCATTGTTATTGCTCAGGTCTGTACATCCCCACAGAGAGGATGGAGTGGAGATGTACCACCCTCTGGGAGCTTTGGGTGGCATTATAACTCAGCCAGTAGCAACGCAGCCTTGGCACCACAACCTGTCCATCCTTCTCCCCTTGGGAGGGATGCACTATCAGCTGGGCCCAGCCATGCTCTGAGCATCAAGACTGCCTGGCCCATCCCTTCTCACATGGGTCAGAGGGAGGGATGAGAACCTGTCCCTGCAGGGGCTCAGGAATCCCATGTGGATGGCATGGAGGAGGACTGGGGTCTCAGGAATATTGCTGTAGTATCCGAGCCTTGGGTGCCTATTCCCAGGTATTGATTTAGTTGGTGTTGGTCCTGCTTTGAACAAGGGGTTGGACTAGATGACCTCCTGAGGTCTCTTCCAAGCCTAATCTTCTGTGATTCTATCTGGTAGCTGTTTGTATTGTGCTTTTTTTTTTTTTTTTTTTTAGCTTTAAGAGTAAGGAAATACAACATAAATACAATACAAAAGCCAGACCCTTGAGTCTGCCCATCCCAGGGACAGAGGAGTGTGTCTATGTTATAAGAAGAGATAGTGACCAGGCGCAGTGAAGGGCAAAAGCACCGATTTCGCTGTGGCCTCATGTGTTGCCCGAGCCCCGTTGCTTTTCAAAAGCGCTTAAATGCTCGTTGGATGGAGGGAATGCTTGGATTACACGCTGTCTGATTCCATTGTTGTCCATGGATCTCCAAGCTGGGGTGCTTCACAAAGGTGGAGGGGGAGGGGGAGGATTTTTGATTTAAACCTGCTCACTGGTCCATGGTGCAAACTTCAGCAGAAGGTGACAGGCAGTTAATCATCTGCATTCCCATCACCTGCTTCATTTCTGAAATATCCAGTAGACAGGGCACCTCTTCATTTGTACAGAAATGGGCCTCAGAGTATTTGTTGGAACCTTTCTTTTACAGTATCTTTAAATGTGCCTATAGCGGTAGGCCCAGACCAAAATCCTGGATCCGTGCATCCTCCCATGTTGGCTCTGAACTCTGTGGCCCCGGCCCAGCTCTATAACGAACCATTATTCATTTAAAAAGAGAGGGATACAGTAGATTTGTCCTCTTGGGTGAAATCCTAAGGACCTTTCTCAGTCCTCAAAACAGCCAGAACTCCCACTGACTTCAACAGGAGTTTGATTAAGCACAAACTGAATAAAGCCCTCTGGGTTTGCCCATAGCGAAACCATGGGGTTTTTTTTAGAAATAATAAAAATCTATGTATGTCAACAGCTCCTTTCATCTAAAGGTCTCTAAAGCAGAGAAGAAGAATGGTCCAGTGGTCAGAAAACTAGCCTGGATTTGGGAGATCTGGGTTCAAATCCCTGCTCTGCCCACAGACTCCCTGAATGCCCCACTTAGCCTCTGTGTGCCTCCATTCCCCATCTATAAAATGGGGATAATAGCATGGTCCAACCTCAGAGGAGTGGTATGGAGACGTCAATACATTAAAGATTGTGAGGTGTTCAGGTAAGGGGGCTCAGATCAGGACCTAGCATCGATGAAGCAGTGTGAAAGTAGTCTTGCTGGATCTCTGTGAAGTAAGTCAGTCTTCATGGGTAGACAATTATTGAACAGAGAGATTAGATGATTTTCCAAGCATCGCACACTGAGTCAGCGGGAGCACCAAGAATAAAAGACACAGTTCCCAGGCCTAGACCATCTCGGGAGAATACACCCTGAGTAAGGTTTACTGGAACTGCAGTTCACACACTGCTGTGATTTTGGATCTTTAATTCTGTTCACTATCGATGGAGATTCATACTATTCAAATTCACTCTCAAGAGGATTCCACTCATGATGATGTGTGACCTCTGTATATGGGTCCATGAGTCCCTCCTTCAAAATGTGTCCATTCACCGATAACTTTACAACAGAGCTCATTTGTCCCTCATATAGCTGGGCAGCAGGCACTATGATAGGTCAAGAACAGAGTAATAGATATAGTAGGGAGGAAAGAAATGGGGTGGCTGGGGGCATAGAGGCATACAAGAGAGTGGTGGCAAAGAGATGCATGAATTTTAATGGTGATTTTAGTTGTTTTCCATGTTACTTTTATCATTGTTTATTACTTAGACTGTAATAGCACCCCCAATATGCTAACACTGAGGAAATACAAGGTCCCCAGATGACATGCAGTGTTACTAAAATTCCCTGACAAACCCCACGCTGGGGCCACAGTCATCCTTGCTGTCACTCCATTGACCTCCATTCACTGAGGTTTCCACGTACTACCTCTGTGATCTCTGCTGCTCCCTCGCTTGTTAACTTGTAAGTTAATTTGCATCACCACTGCTGGAAAAAGTAATGAAGTTGACTGGAGAGAATATAAACAAAGGATCTTAGGCTGAGTGGGTTTATCCTCTGTCACTAATGTCTAACAAAGCTCTTTCTCTGGGTTATAAAGGATGTTAAATGCTTTGAAAGGAACACAGTTGTATTCAGCTTGGATGCTTGAATGTTCTCCTGTCACATAAGGGGCTTGGGTTCACGGTAGCACTCTGACTTTGCAGTCGGGGATATGGGAAGCAGCATTTAGTGACAGTGACTGCTAAGAAGATGATATGGTGCTGATGTGGATGAGTGAAAGGAAGGGAGGATGCTTGCAATGGGAAAACTTTAGGAAGTTGAAAGGTTTTCTTTGGATGAGTGTCCTGATCTTTTTTTGAGACTGTCTGCCTGGAATACTTTGGAGAACAGAAGATATTTTCTCTTTCCTGCTTCCAGAAACTGTGAGAGACTAGCTTCCTTTTCTGTGCTTCACCTTTTGTTCTCCTGGCTGCAGGGAGATGGAGATCTCTGGGGGAAATGAAAAATAAGGTTTTGCTGGGGGAGAAAAGAGATTTGAAGTTTCCAAAAAAGTTTGAATTGATATTTGGACAAAAGTTTAAGGCTGTAACTAGGCTGGCTTGTATGCACTTGGTAAAAGGCAGCTTCAGGGTGAATGAAGGGGCCCCAAAGAGCCACTTGGGAATGGACTGAGAGGAGTCCAAGCCATGTGACTCTAAAGTAATTGAGAAACTTTTTGGAAATCCTCTTGAACTGTTCTGAGGTTCAAGTGGAATTTTAGATGGAACAAGAAGCCCTGAGCACAGCAGGCAATGTGCTGAAGTTCTCCTCCTGGGAAACCCGTGCTACTGAGTCTCTGAAACTGCTGCTCACAGCAAAGCTAAAAAAAGCAAAGGACAGAAAGAAAAGAGGTGGTGGGAAGCATAACCACGATGGGCGGTGTGCTCATGAATCACTTTTCTCCTTCCCCTCAGGTGCTCCGTGGATAACAGAGTCACTCGAGTGGCCTGGCTGAATCGCAGCAGCATCCTCTATGCCGGCAATGACAAGTGGTGTTTGGACCCTCGGGTGGTGCTCCTGTCAAACACCAAAACCCAGTACAGCATCCAGATCCAGGATGTGGACGTGTATGATGAGGGGCCCTACACCTGCTCCGTGCAGACAGACAATCACCCCAAAACATCACGGGTGCATCTCATCGTGCAAGGTAAGGCCCAGGGGAGACAGGCTTTCTTGGGCTGCTAGGAGCTCATTGCTTCCTTGGTTTCTCTTCTCCCATCTCTCCTGGTTCCTTTTCCCAATGGCCCCTTTCAACTCCTCTTCCCATTTGCCACAATGACCTTTATTCCCAGTTCCCTTGTTCCTGTGGCTCCATCCTAGTCTCCCTCTTCCCAAACAACAGCATCTCCCTTCCCATTCCACTCGCTGCCTTTGCTCTTTGCCAGCCTTGTCCCAGCTCTCCCACACAGCCTGCCGGTCTGGCCTAAGGCTCAGTCCAACTGTCATGGTGGGGGTTGTTTAGCCCCAAGTGGAGCAGGATCGCGAGGACCAGGCAGCCCAAGCTGAATCGAGCAAAGTCCATGTGTTTTATTTTTTTCTGGGAAGATGGGGCAGGGCTTGCCTGACTCCCTCTGAATAGTCATCAGGCCTCAACCTCAGCTGCTCGAGAGTGTGACACAGAAGCTGTTCAAACCATTATTTTCTCACACTGGAGGGAAACAGCAAATCAAATTATGTTTGAAGTAGTGGAAAGTGGATGAGAGGGAGGAGAGCAAGCAAGCACATCCGTGCTGGAAGAAAGATACTTGCATTGGCTCCATCATTGTGTGTTGGGAGCGGATGTGTGTGCGCCACAGGGGCCGGGGGGGGGGGCGAGAGGTTGAGAATTCTCTGTGTTGGGAGGAGGGAGGATGTTTGTATTGGAGAGTTGTGTTTTCTAAATGTGCACTCAATAGTACGTGCATGCACACCAGTCAGGCTGCTCACTTGTGTGTCCATACATCCATTCTCTCATAGTGCAAAGTGCCATAGAGTCACGTCACAGTGCACAGTAAACACAGCACATGGGAGTCACGGGCCCTTAATCTTCCTGCACGTTTGCCATCTTCACACAGCCTTGAGAAGCATCATTCTGTGTCCCGTTGAGTCAGTGACAGCATGAGACCACACCTGGCTCAGGTGCCCCCTGGCACCAGTCCCTCCAAAACTTGCTTCTGCAATCTTCCTCCACTCATCTGACCCAAGTGGCCCACAAACAAGTTATCTTTGTTTGATCACCTTAAGGATCTCAGAGATCACTCCAGTTATGCTGTACATTTGGGTGATTACCTTTTCGTTAGTCATATGCGAGGTATAGCTAATGCGAAGCAATCACCTGTAGCATCTCAATTTGAAGGCAGAAAACTCTTTATGTCCTGCTTCCTTAGCATCCACGTCTCAAAGGCACATAGCAAGACGCTGAAGACGAGACTCCACAATTTCATTTTACACTTCATGGTAATACTTTTGCTTCTCCAAATTTGGCTGAGTATTGCTGGAGCAGCAGTCATGAGTCGGATTCTGTGTTGGTTGTCTGAGTGATGTTTAGTGTACCTTGTAGTCATACTACCCTGGTGTCTGAAGTGTTCAACCCACTCCAGTGCCTCCTTAGATTTGGGTAGAAATATCTTTCGCTTTTCAACAAATGTAGATGTCACCATCTTCTTTGCCTTTCCATGTGATCTCTTTAGACCTAATTTTCTCTGCTTCCACCACTATAGTTTTCTACCAATTTTTGCAGCATTTCTTGCAATGATCCAATCAGGTCCATTTTATTCCTGAAGCATAGATGACAAATTTTTCATCCACCAACAGGTACACTCTCTTGTATGTTTCCATTAGTGGTGGTTCTTAAAATGTCTTCAACATAACAGTTGAAGAGGGAGATGCATGCATTCCAGTTTAACACTTATCCCCAAATAATCCAACTACTTTGCTCACGGCCCACAAACAACAAAACTGTCATTTTTCCACAGATATTTTCTATCTGTTTTATTACATTTTTACCAACAAGCTGCAGGATTACCCAAAGAGGTGTGTGCCGTATGTTGTCAATTGCCTCCACAAAATTCACAAAGACATTTACTACCTTCCCAGCACTTTTGCACTTAGTACATGCAGATCAAATATTTGCTCCACTGGACCTCTTTTGGGTCTCAACCTGGCTTGTTCTTCAGCCAGAAAGTTCTCTGTCTTGCGCACAGTTCTCTTCAGAACGATGCACAGAAGTATTTTGTTAGGGCATGTCAATAATGAGATGAAGTAATTTCTACAAACATCAGAGTGCCTCTTTTTATTAATAAGAACCATCAGGGACTATGTCCAAATCTTGCGGCTTCTTCTGAGTCTTCCAGACTCCCGAATCACATTGACAAACTTATGATATGCTTGGATGAGTGCCCCTCTCCACTTTTAATTAGATCTGCTTCTATGTTATCTACTCCATTGTTTTTTCAGTGACCCCACTGCATCCTCAACTGTGACATAGGAGGAGGTTCACCAGGACAAGTCAAGCTTCTTGTGTAGATTGCTCCTGCCTCTTTCACTTCCAACTTAGAATTTGTTTCGTTCATGTTCTCAGCAATACCTACTCAAAGCACTGGGTGAAACAATATTTTTTTCTGACAGGGAAACCTTTTGAAAGAGTCTTAATGGTTTCATAGGCCTTGCTAGGGGTATTTGCTACAAAGGAGTTCTGTATATTGAAGCACTCTTATTCAAACTAGTCTTCTTTTGCCACTTTAATCTGTGAACCTATTTCTTGTGTTAAACAAGAATATTGCTCTCTTGCAGTTTCATTGGTCTTCCTTTGTGCTCTTAACTTCCTTCGTTGATCACATAACTCAATAATATTCTCTGTGATCCAAGGTTTCTTCTTTAGGATCCATTTCCCCAGGAGACCATCCATGGTCTCTGTAATGCAGCAGGAGATGATGTGCTGTGCCTGATCTATGCTTGGAGTTTTTGTTTAATCATCCTCTTACATTCCACTTGTGCTCGATGGACTTTCAGTGAGTCAGCATTATAATGGACTCCGAGGTACTTGCTGCTCTTTTCTCGTTTCCCAGTTTGATCTTTGTCGGCCATTACTAATTTATTATCAGATCCTATGTCGGCCTTCTTGAAGGATCGATTCCCTGCCCCACTGAGACGACATCTCTTCGAGGCCATGACAAAGGCGATCTTGTTCTGAGTCACAAATGCAATCATGTCCAAGTCCATCTCCTTGCTTGTTTGTGATTGAACAAAGTCTTCACTAAGACTGAGTCGTTTCTAGTCGCACATTGCATGAGTCGCAGTCCTCTGCTGTTTGTCTCGGCGTAGCCAAACATCCCAACAGAGCTGCACCATTCTGGGTAACTCTCGGGACCAGTGCAAGCATTCCAGTTACCCTAGATTATTAAGATGTCTCTGCAGTGAACCACTGCTAGATCCTGCTCGATGTTGCGGTAGAATTTCTCAACCTCTTCACCACCACAGTTACTAGTTGGGGTGTAGCACTGGAAAACGCTTATGTTATAGGGATGGGCTGACAAGCTGAGGGTCATCGACCTACTGCTGACTGGTTTGTATACTATCATGTAGCAAGCTGATCTGCTTCCTGATCAGCAGCACAGCTCAATGTATGCCCACTTTTCAGGCCATATGTGCATGCATGGTCTTCAGAAAGTGTGTACTCACTAGTGTTTACATATGTGCATGTGTGTCTGTACTGAAGGGACCTGTGTGGGTGTGTATTGGGCAGGAAGGAGTGTGCATGGTGCGATGTGTAAAATGTTGCTATTTTAGCTGAGGGCAGTCTGGGTGAGGATTAATGGAAAACGTATAATCCCTTGCTAACAGTCTTTTCTCTCCGA
Source organism: Dermochelys coriacea (assembly GCF_009764565.3). Taxonomy (NCBI): domain Eukaryota; kingdom Metazoa; phylum Chordata; order Testudines; family Dermochelyidae; genus Dermochelys; species Dermochelys coriacea. Next base: position 7,720,390 of record NC_050089.1, read on the forward strand.
GTTGGATGGGAGCCCTTTTAGCATGACACACTAGCTTGAGTATTGGAATCTCATCTCAGGCTAATTTTCAAATGCTGATGGGTGTATTGATTTGGCAACAAGCTGGGTTAAAAAGGCATTGGTCTGGTACACAGAGTTGCGTTATGCTAATCCGCTGTCAATATGCTGGGGCTGAGCATTATTGACAGCCTAATGAATAGAAGACCAAAAAGATTTCAGAGCTTTTTTTCCCCCTTTCCTCCCTCCTTCTCCTTCTCCCTTTTAAAGCAATTGAGAAAACTAAACAGAGCCGGACTTTTCCCATCTCCATTAGCTGTGAAATGGAAAGGGGGTGCATCGCCACCCCAAATTCTTGCTGTTTATCTTGCAGTCTGTTATTACCTGCCTGGGTTTCTTAAGATGAAGTTGATCACCTGAAAGTTCTGGAGTTGCCGTCAGGCACTGAGGTGACACAACACAATTATATTGGATCTGTCCTGATTTCTGCTGCCAGGTTTCCTGACGTAACTTTCTCCATATCCTTAAGCATCCGGACCCCTCTCTCTGTCACGATGGATACCTAAGTCAAATCCTGTCTTATTTTTCTAGAGCATCACTCCAAAGAGGATCTTCAAGAGGTTCAAAAATGATGGGTCCAATCATGCAAGGTGCTGAGCATCCTCAGCTCTCATTGTGGTCGGCTGGAGTTGAGGGTATTCAGTACCTTGTAGAATCAGGCCTTATGTTTTCTACAGGAATTGCTTAGCTCATCGTCAAAAGGCAGCCACTGCTGGGGTGGAACGCAACAACAGTTTAACAGCACACAGCAATGCTACATAGCTGTTTAGGGCAGGAAGTGAAGAAGAATATTTTATTCAATTAAAAGTACAATGGAGACAGACTGTAGTGACCCAGAGTAGAATTCAGTCAGGATGCTGGGACTAACACGTCTTGCCCTTGGAAAATGTGTCCTATAATAATATGACCCAGTATAACTTGCCTGTAAAAAAAACAGTCTCTGAAAGTGCAACTCCTCACCCTGTGTAAAGGGTGGCACTCTGTGGTCCGGTGTCAGACCTACTGTCAGTGCTGACTCCATCTGTGGGACCCAATGCCATGGTCCCTGATGTCCTGCTTGGACACTCACTCCCAAACGAACTTTTTTATTAAACTAAAGGGGAGGGGAGGAAGGGGGATTCATCTCCCCTCTCAAGAAACAAACCCAAACCCAGTTGTGAGCCAGCTTCTGGACAGCAAGGGCTGCAGATCACGGCTAGAGCAAAGAGCTGCTTTTCCGACTGCAGAATGTGAGCATCTCCTGTTGTTCTGTGATGATTATTTGGAAGGGTCCAAAAGGAGAGTTGGGCCGGGGTATTCGGTCCCTGTTTTCTAGTCCTCTCCCTTTATGGAATTTTGGCATTTCTGCCTCTGATTGAGGTCGGGGCGGGAAGCACCAGCGCTGCTATGAAAATGGAACAAAGCAGCCTTGGAAACAGTTATCTGAGCTGCCTCAGTCTCCTAGGAGGGAGTTTGAGTTTGGGGGAGGAAGATTTTGATTGGTGATGATAACACCTGAGCCACTTTGTCCATCGTTCACCTCCCCCCCCCCCCAGCTTTCACCTGTGTGACTCCTTTTGGAGACCCGGCCTTGAAATCTCCTTAGACTGGCTGAACTCTAGCCCTTCCACATCTCGTTCTCAAACCTTCTGAAGACTTTAGCAGACTCTCTGCAGGACACGTTTTCAGAGTAGTGGAGCCCCATCTCAGATAACTAATAATGTCCCATTGCTAGGGTTAACTGCGGGGAAATGACTCAAATTTTAAATACAATCAGTTAAGGTAATAATCTGAAACAAATGATATGACCAGGTGGCCACACACAGAGCACTTGGACATAGGAAAGGGCCTTTGGGCAAAATTCTGGAAGTGAGTGCACCAGGACCTCTCAAGAAGCCATTGAATTCTGCTCTGGGGCAGGCTATATTCTCCTAAGGATCCAACCTTCTAGGGCCATGAGATCTTCCACTTTTGTCCGGGAAGTCCTTTTCCTCCACCTTCTCTGAGCTCCTGTGATTTATGCATGTAATCCGGGGATACACAATGAAGATGTCAACACACGCTATGGACTTCTTCTCTTGGACTGATATATCCTCTTTCCTCCCAGGGGCAAGTTGTCTTAGTGGGGTAGCAAAATATAAGGTATCCTGGAACATTGCAGTGGGAAGAGGATATAATACCTATTTAGTGCTGGGTTGACAGTCTTGGAGGTGGAAAGCCTTCTATAGAAATGCAAAAGAAAGGGGTTCAGCAGGAATAGCAGCTCCCACCACCAAAGAGCCTCAACCCACACCAGGAGGGAATGACCCCTGTCATGAAAGGATAGTTCATTCCCTGTCCCATCTGCTAAGAATGCCAGCAAGAGATCTAACTGTACGATGGTGAGCTCCGTGATGTGGATGCTTGTCCATGGAGAGCCAGATGGCAATCCACCAAACTCAGGTCACCCAGGCCATTGAACAGTAAAACTCACCTTTTCCAAAAGTGGCCACTGGATATGGGAGCCTCAATTTTGTGGCACTGAACTGAAGACACCATAGACCTGATTTTTAGGGGTGCTGGACACCTGCCACTCCCACTGATTTCTGCTGGGGCTGTGGGCACTCTAAAGCAACTCTGAGAATCAAGCCCAAGTTGGGCACCCGAAAATTAAGACCTGCAAATTCAGTGGCCACTTTAAAATACGTCGGTGCTGGTTATTCATGAACTGGGCTGGTTGCAAACCAACAAGCTAGGTGCAAAGTGTTAGTGGTTCTTAGCACCCACAGCTCCACCTGACTTTATCAGCGTGATGGATCTTGGGAGCTCTGTGCTCCATCCCCAGTTTTGTGACTCATCAGATCTCCTTTTACTTTCGTTCAAGCTTCACTGAAACTAAACTGCAGGATCAACATTCCCTTTTCATCACTGGTACTAAAATGGACCGTTCTGGGGAGGCTGCCTTTCTCTTACCTGACCTAGTGTGTTTGGGTTACAATGAAGCCTCCTACAGATTGTACCTGTTGAGCATGGTTTCTTTTCAGGGAAAGTTCTGCCATGCATAGATGGACTGTGTTAAATAGAATCAAGAGGCACCGGCACAAAAGACTTCATCTCCTGGGCTCCTGGCAATGTTTTGGGTAGTCAGGATGAGAAGGCTGCGGGCAGTGAGGGATTATGGGTGAGGAACGACCAGAGTATATGCCACAAAAATGTAATTGCCCCCTGGAATCCTGGAAGAGCCTTATTTGCAAAATGCAAGGCCACAGCTCCTGATCTGTGAGACACTGCGCGGAGGAACCTGGTGTGGCTCTGTGAGTTCTGAATGAGGGGACTTCACACAAAACCCACTAACCTTTGGGACACAACAGCTTTCCTTCCTTTCATCCTCACGTTCCCCTTGCAGATCTAATTAATGAGTAAATGCTTCCAAGCTCTGCCTGCTCCTTTCAGCCACCTGGGTGGTTGCTGCACTCTCCAGGAAACAGTGCCTTGGTCTGGGGATCCCAAACAAACCTGCCTCTGGCCCCTACTCTGTCTCAGCCTTAGCGGCCCACCCCCCTCACCCTGCTCCCCATAGGACACATAAGCTATTTAAGTCTTGCAAACACAGCCCTGCCATGGGTTACCAGGCAGAAGAGTGTGGGGAGGGGGAAGGATGGCATCTGGAAAGCTCTATTTATATTTGTAACACTCCCTCTCCTCGACCTGCAAAAGATTCCTGCAGCCTTGTAAGATGCATTAAAGAAAGTGGGCTTTTTCTCGGTACTGGAAACAGACTGGGTGAGGGGAGCACCGCATTGGCTGGGGTTGCATTTCACTTAGATGCCACATTTGCATGATAGAAAACAGGGGAATTTTAGGTTTCAGAGTAGCAGCCGTGCTAGTCTGTATTCGCAAAAAGAAAAGGAGTACTTGTGGAACTTTAGAGACTAACAAATTTATTTGAGCATAAGCTTTCATGAGCTACTGCTCACTTCATCGGAATTTTAGTGTTTCAGACAAACCAACCTGGGGGATATTAGCACTTTTCCATCTCTTTATCAGTTTCCCTGGCCCTATCTGACTCTTTCTGTTGTCGCTAGAGCAACTAATCACTCCCTCCCACTGTGTTTGGTGTAAATGAGTTTTCCCACTTCTTCCTGGGTCGGGTTAATCTGCAAATCCTGCCATTGTTTGATTATTAATTACCTGCTTGCCGGGAGTTGGGGTCTGTGTAGCTCAGGTGGAAGGGGGAAGTGCTGATATCTTGCTGAGGCATAGGAAAGCCAGCAGCGTGGAACCAGGGCACTTCGCCTCCCATATGGCGCAGATGCGGTCGTGCGGGGTGGAGGCATGCAGCCCTATGAGCCTCTCTGCAAGGTGTGCGCGGTGTAGATAATGGGACCATTGGGCCTTTTATTTCCTTTGTGTGTCTGTTTTCATTCAAACACTGAACTCTGCCCAATTAATTTTCCTTTGGCAGCGTGAGCTCCTTTTCTTCACATGAGAATAAGAATAGCTTCTAAGGCCTCACTCCTCCCCACCCCACTTGTACTGGTGTAAATCGGGATTAACCCCATTGCAACCCATGTGGCAATGGTTGTGAAAACAGCATAAGTGGGAAAAGAGTTAGGCCCTCGATTTCTGGCCACTCGGGCCCCTAGCATATGGGTTGCTTGCAGGGGAACTGAACGCATAATCTGCGCCTGGCTTCATACCTGAGCCAGAGCAGAACCTGAAATCCTAGCACCTCACTGATGGCCGCCATGTACAGCACAGTCAACCCCTATGCCACTGGTAAGGAAAGGTGCCCTGCAGGACCCCACTGCTGGGCTCTCAGGGATGGCTAAGGCAGAGGGGCAGAGAATTGCAAAGCCACGGGCCCTTATGTGGATCATGCCTCGCACTCCTGATTGTAATGGGAATCATTCAGCAGGCCCGACTCCCAGATCTCATGTGAGATAGGTGGCTTTTTAGCTGTTGAAAGACCTGTTGGATAAGAGGCAGCTGGCCGGGATCTAGTAGCACTGAGTCACCCCCGTGAATGCTGTGAAGCGATCATGCCGGGCCATGCTGCAGTAGCTGCAGTCAGAGTGGATTTCAAGAGCATGATGGTCACAGCACGGTGAGGTCTGGAGGCCGGGGCAACTGTGACTATGTCAGCAACTCACAGGAAAACTACAGCCTCACACCTACTCGGGAACACTGATACAGCGGCTGGTTGGGGGCACTGCACTAGACAGGGCTGCTGCTGAACCAGATAAGAATATCCAGGTAAAGTCATTCCAGTTTCTTATATAGTCTGAGCTGTCACCAGCTCTTTCACATCCAACACGGCGGTCCTGGCCAGACACTGGGATAACGATGAAATAGAGCCAGTGTGATCGGGTGAGGCAGTATGGCCTAACTATCGCCTCTCGGTCTATGTGCTTATACCTTGCTCTTCACTGTGGTATCTAAACGCATAGATGGAGCTATTGTGAATGTACTTGTGAGACGGCAGGTGTTACCCACCTCTCCGCGCGATGTCACATCCACAGTGAGCAGCAGCTTTCTCCACAGTCATCTATGGCCTTGTCTAACCAAACTCATTTCTGACTTTGTGCCCATAGCTGACTACAGCTAGCGCGGCTTCTGTTCAGGTACCTTCTCTTGGTGTGTAAGGCCAAGGGAAGAATTTCCAAGCACAGAGCAACAAACCTGTGCAATAAGCTACTGGAGAATGTGATAGAAGCTCGGAGTTAATAGCTCCAGGAGACAGCTGTATTTGTTGCTGCAGGAGCAAAGGACTGGATGAGGGGATATGGTGTTGAGATAAAGCCAAGATAAAACCCATCTCTGATGCTGTATGAAAAGCCAGTTTGCACCCCTTGATACTAAGTGCCAGCCATGGCACCCTAACAAACCTGCAGTCAGATAAACAAGATCATCTCCCGCCAGTTTTTTTTCCCTCCTCTCACCTAATAAGCGATTCCTGCAACTGGGCTGTTTAGTATGCAACGAAACAAGGCCTCAGCACCACGCTCGGGATGCGTCACACAGTCTGAGTTGTTCCCCTGATTTAAGAAGCCTTTTCCTGGGACATGGGGGGAGGAACACGAGCGCGAATCACGTCTCTTTTACTAATGTTGTGCCAGTTTACTTTGCACGTCGCTCACTGGGGGAAGAGCGAGAAGCCACCCAGTGCACTTGGTATATTGGTTCAATGGGTTTATAATGTGTGTCAGGGCTGGGGCTACTCCTGAAAAGGTGAGGAACTCTTTGAGGTCAGGAGTTCAACAGTAGGGTTTGTGATCTACCAGAGGGGTGCAGAATGGGAGTCAGTCAAAATGGCTGTCTCTTCTGCACTGCTGTAGACATCTAATTAACCTCAGCTAATTCTCCTCAAGAGAAGGGCTGGTTGTTAAAGGCTCATTACCATGCATGAATTACTCAAATGCCTTTGCTATTCCTCTGCCCGGTCTGCAGTTCATTCAGGCTGCCATTGAAAGCCGAGCTGTTTTCTCTCTGTCAGCCTGGCTCAGTCTCTGGAGTCCATGGGAAGACTCCCTCTGTGTGTGTCATCGGCAGAAGGGCCAGAAGAGGGTTCTGTAGACAGGCTCAGCAAGCCGGTACTTTTCTATAGTGACCACCATTGTGTGTTCCAGAATCTCAGTGTTTATTTATATATTTTAATTAAGTTTCTCTAGACCAAGGCGTTATAAAGGTAACCTTCAGGTGGCGTTCAACACAGTGACTTTTGCCTGAGTCTGTAGAGAGCCTGGAACAATAGCGCTAGAGAGAGAAAAAGAGCTATGAACTTCCCTATTTACTCAATAAAATATTATCTCTGAGCCCTAATGATGACAGCTGAAATGTTAAAACTATTGGCTATTTCACTGGTGACCTCACAAAGATGAAGGACAGTGCCATTGTGATTGTCTCAATTTACTTTGAGGAGCAGTTCATTGCAGCAGCATTAGTGGGCTGAGCCTGGATTCTGGGTGCAATTTATGAATTTACCACTGCAATGGGTTCCCCCTGGGGTGCCACCTGGAACTGGGGTACCACTGAGCCCTTTGACCCACCAGCCTGGTTTTCCTTTCTCACTGTGCTGCTGTGACAAGCTCCAGACCCGCTCTCAGTCCTACACCTCCCCCAGCATTCACACAGGTTGGGACACACCCAGCTGCAGTTACATGCAGGCTCTCTAACCAGCCACTCCATGAACCAACAATAGAGAGGCTACAAGCCAAGGACCCCAGAGTGGTACCATCCTGCCTTGCTCCAAATCTTAACCAATATGAATTTATTATCCAGTTTGCCTCCGCCTGAATGTGGAGAGGAATATGCAACAGTCTTTGCCCCTTAAGCAAAGATTTCCCATGCATTTTACTCAAACTGACTGGTTTAGATAAAGTGAAAACAAGTTCATTAACTACAAAAGATAGATTTTAAGAGATTATAAGTGATAGCAAACAGATCAAAGCAAATTACCTAGCAAATAAACAAAACACAAACTAAGTCTAAAGATACTAGAAAGATAGGATATGAATTAACAATCTCTCACCCTGATGGATGATACAAGCAGGCTGCAGATTCTTAAGGCACAAGCTACACTTGCTTTGCAGCTTGGAATCTCCATGTGTCTCATACACAGGCTAGAAATCCCTTTAGCCTGGGTCCAGCACTTCCCCCAGCTCAGTCTTTGTTCCTCAGGTGTTTTCAGGAGTCCTCTTATGTGGGAAGCGAACAACCAATGATGTCACTCCCTGCCTTATATAGCTTTAACATATGGCAGGAATTATGGGAAAGCATTGGAGGACTATAGGCACCTCAGAACTTGAGTCTCATTAAAAAGACTTCAGAGAATAAGCTGTGTGGGACTGAACTGATCTCCTGAAATCAGGAGGATGAACCTGGTGTGACTGGGGTTTGAACCTGTGATTTTAGGTATGGCAAAGCTAAGAGTAAGGATTCAAATCCTTCCCCTCCAGCATGCAGTCCTTGTTCCTGTGCTTCATGGGCCTGATTCTGCATCCCTGGTGCACACTGCAGTGCTTTGCATTGATTTCCGTAGGCCTGCCCCTAGGGTAAAGTGAGACTCAGTGCACACAAAGGGGGCAGGAGTTGGTCCTATGTCTCCATTCAGACATATATATAACCAGTCAATTTTTCCCCCTTCTCCTAACCGCCTTGGCCTCACGCTGCCTTCCTTATGCTCAGCTGCTCTGTATGCCCACACAGACCCTTGTCTTGGATGGCCATGCGAGCTAGTCACTTAAAACCTCTCCCTCTCCTTGCAGCCGCTGAGGGGACATTAGCATTGTCATGCCTCAGTGTCAGCCTCCTTTACAGGAGGGGCAAATTCTGCCCCAGGTGTAACTCTAGGTTACTCCAGATTCACACTGGGTGCTTCTTGGAATGGTATATGGCCCACAGACCCTGTTCTTGGAGCAGCGGCTGGGTAGCACAAGCACACAGCTCCTGGCAGAGGAGTCTGGAGTGCTGGAGCTGTTAATCCATGTACCACTACACATGGTGAGTGCTTGTCAGCCCCTGAACAGCACAGAGCTTCTCTGCCTTGTAGTTGCCACCTCCACCCACCTGCGAGCCACATGCCAGGCAATGGTTGACGTGTTGCGTATTGATGCATGAAAAATGCATCACCTCACTGGTTAGAGGCATGTTTTGTTTCCCAGATGGAAATGGCTGGGTTTTATTAATCAGACAGATGAGGAACAGGACGTGGGGGTGGAGGAGGATGGGAAGGAGCAGCAAAAGCCTCTTTCAGCTGCAGGACCATTCATAAGACAGAGTATCCCCTGCCACTAGGAGTAGAGCATTCAGCAATGCCTAAAATCAGGCTTATGGCTTGCAAACAGCCCCAAACCCTATGGGGTATTGGGATCATGGAGGGATTTGTGAGAGGCCCATCTCAAACAATGATATTGCTAGTCTGGGGTTGTCACTATCCTTTACTGCCCAGTCTTTGTTCCCCATACTCTCCTGTTACTTTCTTAGTTGGATTTCACTAAGATAAATCCATAAATCCCATAGACTCTTTTGAACTACATACCCCAATACAATCCATCCAGCATCTGAAGTTGGATGGAGCCGGTTAATTTCCACAAGATATGGAACACCATAATGGTTTCACATGGTACAGACAGAATCATGGTATAAATCAGTGATATCACACTTACACACACACACACTCACACTCACACACACACACAGAGGGACACAGGTCTAGAATCCTGATCCGTAAGGTCCCAAGATCCTATTTGATCTGAAGGAGAGCTCCCTGAGCTGGCAATGGTAGTAGCCTGCAGATTTTGTCCCCATATGTTGCATATACGTGTAATGCACTTTGCACATGTAAGCAACCTATGGTAAACCTGGTACCTGTCCACACGGGATGGTTATGAAGCCTGCTCTTAATCACTATCAGTTAATGCCCAATGCAGTTTACCAGGGGAGAGGGTTGTTGCTGGAATCAAATTTGCAGTTCTCTTGCTCAGTGAACTCCAGCAGTCAGATCCGCAATCCCCTTTGTGGTATGGCTCTTGCTGCTCATCTCACAGTCAGTGTTCTGGGGTGGATTTATCCAGTCAAAGCCTTGGAGCTGGGTGACTCATCCTGCCTCTTGGTAGGAGTCCCAGTTGCCAGAGTCTTTGGGACTCTGTGTAAATCTATGTATTCGTTTCAGTGGAGCTGCCCACATTTACACCAGCGGAGTATCTGGTGTCAGTTAAAGCCCTAGACTTGCCACTCACCTGTGGATGGATGCTTTGTGGAGCCGCACCTTTTCGTGATATTTTAGTGCTAGGCTCTTCTCCCAAATGAATCTCAATCACGACCTATACACCTCTAACCCCTTCTATTCCTGTGCCAATTAAGTCAATGCTCCTAACCTGGGACCTTCCGTGCACTGACTATTCCAATTGGCTCCCACACAGCCTGTCCGAACTGCATTTCCAATCCCTCTCCGCCAATGTATCTCTGTCCTGACCTTCAGTGTCCCCCGACCGTTCCATTCCCAGGCCTTTCTACCAATGAATCTTAATCCTGCCCTCCTGTCATCCCTGTCAGTCCAATCCTGTCCCCCGCCGCCCCCGAGAGGCAGCTGCTAATCATCTCTTATCTGTAAGCTTTGGATCACTGTGTATGAGTATTTAGGCTCTTACCTTCATTGTAATTCTTTGTTTGTTCTTTAATAAAAAAAACCATTGAGCCCCCTAGATACTAGAGTTGGAATCAATGGGACCTGCTGCCTCCTGCATGCCAGTCTGGTATCGGATCCATCCTGCCAACACAATCTCCTCTGGGAGTTACAAGTTTGAAAACGGTGCAGCAGCCTCATCTCTGATTCCGTGTTTTTCTCCATCATTTGCTTTATTAAATATTGATTTTCTGTTGCATTATTAAACCTTAAATCCTGAGCATAAATTCTGAGTTGATACTTTAATCTGGCTCTCCTCTGGTTCTCCTTTTTGGCCTTTAGAACTGGTTTTCAGGCCAGCTCTCATGGGGAATCTTTGAGTCAAGTCCATAGCTTGTCGCAGGACTTTGAGGGTGTGGGGGAAGAGGAAAGAGCAGAGACCTCTGCTCAGAAGTAGGGTTGCTGACTTTCTAATAACACAAAACCCAACACCCTATCCCCGCCCCTGCCCTGCCCCTCCGAGGCCCCACCCCGATCATTCCATTCCCCCTCCCTCCTTGGCTCACTCTGCCCCAACCTCACTCACTTTCATTGGGCTGGGGCAGGGGGTTGAGGTGCAGTAGGGGGTGAGAGCTCCAGCTGGGGCTGCAGGCTCCGGGGTGGGGTGGTGGATGAGGGGTTAAGGGTGTGGGAGGGGGCTCTGGGCTGGAGTTGAGGAGCTTGGATTGGGGCAGGGGGTTGGGGTGCAGGAGGGGGTATGGGTTCTGGGAGGGAGTTTGGGTGCAGGTGGGGGTGAGGGCTCCAGTTGGGGGTGCGGGCTCTGGGGTGGGGTCAGGGATGAGGGGATTGGGATGCAGGAAGAGCCTCTGGGCTGGAGTTGAGGGGCTTGGACTGGGGCTCAGGGCTTGGGCAGGGGCTTGGGGTGCAGGAGGGGGTGCGGGCCCCAGCTGGGCAGTGCTTACCTCAGGCGGCTCCAATTGGTGGTGCTGCATGGCTAACACAGGCTCCCTGCCTGCGCTGGCTCCGTGCGGCACCCCGGAAGCGACCGGCACGTCCGGCTGCTAGGCATACAGGGAGCAGGGAATCATCTTCTGCTCAAAAAAATGCAACATCCGATGAAGTGAGCTGTAGCTCATGAAAGCTTATGCTCAAATAAATTTGTTAGTCTCTAAGGTGCCACAAGTCCTCCTTTTCTTTTTGCGAATACAGACTAACACGGCTGCTACTCTGAAACCTGTTCTTCTGCTCAGAGTCTCCAATTGCAAACCCTATCCTTGTGTGAGGCACCTAAGCCAGATCAGCTGTTTGCGACCCCCATGTGACCCTCATTTGCTTTTTATTTGCCTGTTTTAGTATTATGGGAGGTGGCCCAAAAGTATTCTGCTTAGGGCCCCCAATGGGCTAGCAGCGGTTCTGAGTCCTAACTTGCAGCCTGCTGACCCAAATGCTGGAGCGCTACCCCGGTGCTGTGGTGTGTTCCAGCTGGCTGCAAGGAGAGGCTCAGTCAGAGCTGGGATCCCTGTGCATGGCCTAAGGGGAGTCCGGCACAGATCATCGCCAGCTATTTCTGGTGACGAAAAGTAGCTGTGAACCCATTTCAAGCTGCGTTTGCAATTTACCACAGCAGTGCAAAGCAGCCAGAGCTGTACCGCAAAACCTGGTCTGTCCAGTTGATCTGTTGGACTTCCTGGGGCTCCACACTTATCCAGTGTTTGGGCTACAGGCTCGAGCTCTAGTGTTGTGAAACTGGGAAATATCTGTCTTATTTTTGACTGGTGAAGATGCATGCCTCTGTGTGCTTGTGTATCAGGGGTTACTTTTTTTTTTTGGTCTCCACTGTGGATCATCAGGCCATCCACAAACTTCATAGACTTGGCTCGCTGGCCTCTGAGTTTACCGGACACCACCACCTCACAACCCTTAGCACCGCTCTCCATTGCTAGTGAGTTAAAGAAGCCAAGTAGGAAAAATAAAACAGTAAAATCTTAGAGGAATGGACCGTGGGAATGCTGTCCATTGGGTAATGCCCCCTACCTGACTCCAGGCAGGCTGGGACCGGTTGCTTCTTCCCAAGGCAGCAGCCACGGGCGAAGCACTCCTAGTGTGGATCTAGGTATACTGGCAAAATTGTGCTTTGGACCAGTATAGTGACCCCCCACCCCCCATGTGTGAAACAAGTGATGCCAGTAAATCAGTTTTGCCAATAGAGCTCTAGGGTCTTGTACCAGCACAGCTTTGTCAGTCAGGAATCACAACCCTTAACCCCCTGACCGACAGAGCTATGCTGGCAGAAGTCTGTAGCATAGACACAGCCTAAGTCTAGGACCAGAAGGAGAATCTGAAATGCTACAAGACCCTGGGCCTAGAAATGGAGGTGAGCGAGTGTCTGTGAGAGCAGGCAGACAGGCAGGCACAGAGACAGGGAGAACATGCTGCAAACAGGATAGTGACCAGGGTAGCTAGCCTGAGGGAAACTTACAAACTGGTAAGGAAAGACCGAGAATAGGAAAGACCCACATGTAGGGGCCCTGTATTAATTTTAGTCTTTCCCCTCGTGCTTTGCATCTCGGAGTCAGTGAATAAATAATGCTTTGTTTGGAAGATCCTGGTTTTGTGTTACTTTGATCAGCCGCTGGACATCTTTAAATGCTGCTCTTGGGCTAGTTTGCACATAACAGAGGCTTAACCCAGACCCCAAATATGCCAGAAGTTAGAGTTTGCCAAGACATCAGCTCAAGCAAGAGGGCTCTGACTGGCTGGAACCCTGCCTGCTATTGGCTTGAGAAGTCCCTGGCACGGAAGAGAGCTGAGCGCATGGACACTGGCAAGCGCCCGATAGTCAAGGTAGATTGCACTGACTGCCCCTGACTGGGTTCTGATCACCTTCCCCTTCCTATCTGAGAGCTGCATGTGGAGAGCCGGTGCCAAAGCCCGACGCTGCCAGAAACCAGGTGTCTGCACATGTTTGCGGAGCCAGAGAAACTGTGGCCTAAAGCAAAAAAAAAAAAAAAAAAAAAAAAGCCAGGGCCATAATAGTGGCAATAATAAAATGAGTGGTAAGATCATGCAAGCTGCCTTCAGACTCCTGTCCAAATGTACATACTAGGCCGTATGGAATCCATGCCAGGCAAGCTACGCTCAGATTGGAAATTCGAAACCAGTCTCCCAGCACTGGGAAAGAATCAGCGCGAGAAACAGATGTAAACCCAGTGATGGAGATAAAGGAGAGGTCAAGGTAACATCTGTCCTTTCCTCCCCGCGATCCAACCACCGTGAACTCCCCAGAATCCCATTTCAGACACAACGACTGAGGAAGGCTTTCGTAAACTCATCGAGTACTGAGCACTGCACTGGGTCGTGCTGTTGTGAGCTAATTGGAAAGTGATCATTGGTTTTAGGAGGAAAAAATGGACAGGTTCCACAATTTTTGGAGGGTGCGGGGGGTTTCAATGAAAATCCCAAACTGAAAACTTTTTGGGGGGGGATCTGAAAAAAAAAATAACATTTTTCAGTTCGGGGTTTTTTTAATTGTTTCCCTTTTTCTAATGGCAAAACGAAAAAGATAAAAAGGAGAAAGGGAAGGAAAAGAGAAAAAGGAGGAGAAAAGAGGGCAATCCCCCCTCAAACAAACAAAAATGTTTCTAAAATCAAAAACATTTTAAAATTTTGAGGGAGGGGGAGCAGAGTCTCTGGCTTTTCTTTGAAACCCAGGAAATTGTGAGCTTCACAAATATTGTGGTAATAAAAAGCCAGTTTTCACTGGAAATTGGTTTCAAATGAAACATTTTGACCAGCTCAAAACAACAGCAGTATCAACTGCAATGGAGAACACTGGAAAATCTCACTGCTGCAGGGAGATGGGTGGATGCAGTTGCAAGATTTTCACTGCTGGACGGCTGCTTTTAGTTCAGTGGTGACAAAAGCTTTTAGGCCTGACTCTCCTTTCTTTACCCCCGTTTAGCTGATTTCTGGTGTAAGACATTGGGTGATCCAGGCCCTTTGTTGCCAATGGCAGCTTACTGGCCTGGATATAATGAATTTTGGTGGGTCTCTGTCCACATCCTAGTTGGACAAACATCCACATCATAAAACCCACCACAGCAGTTAGCTGCTCTGATTTGCCCTGCAGGGCCATCCTTGCTCTGTACAGGCTTCGGGGTCACTAAAGATGATCAGCTGCCTTCCCCTTTCCAACTCCCCCATCCCACAGCTTGCACCCAGTCTGAGCTATCAGTGCCTCTTCCTGTGTATACCCGTCTCTTCGCCGGTGGGATTTATTTTTTGTAGTGTTTTTCTTTCCTTTCCATTCTTTTTGGCCGAGTCTGTCTGAAATATTATTTTTGCTCCTTCAGCAGCAGGGCTGTATAATTGATGGGCCTCGGCAGGCTCTCAGAGCTAAACGTTAAACTTCCACTTGCCTTGGCTCCAACGCGGAGTTCATTACTTTTTGAAAAGCTTCATGTCTGTTTGTGCTCATCTGAGAGTTGCTCTGGAAAGGAGGGAGGATTTTGTCAGGCTGAGAGAGGAGAGTGAAGTCAAGCTCAACTAGGACACTGTTGTCATTGAAATCTGAGCTCTCTTTCTTTTCGATAAATGTTCCATGGTAACAGGGCCTCTTCTGTGGAACTGAAATACTGACACCCCGTTGAGGTTGAGCCGGGGGAGCAAAAGCCTGGGGCTTCCTAATTAAAGCACAGCAAAGGGAAGTGACAGATTTCAGGCCGGGGAGGATGCTGCTTTGCAAATAGCTTGTAAGGAAAAATGCCCACAGCCCAGCGCTGCACCTGGAGGACTGGGCAGTGCACTAGATGTAGCCGTACTGTGATGTTTTAAACACCTGGGTGGAATCATTTTCTATGAAAGAGTGGGAGCGATCGCATTGCCTACTACAGCCTGGCACAGGGCTGGCAGGGCCTGTGCAAGCGTTTCCCTCACAACTCTGCCAGTGCATCTGTATCCAACCTCCCTGCTACTGCAGTCTTGATGAGAGCAGAGTCAATAAGGGATTTTTTTGGTTCAGTGGTTGAATGTTTTTGATCCATTTTGATGTTTTCGGGAGGGAGGTTGGGGCTGAAACTATTCACCAACTTCAATTCAAATTTGAAAATGGTTTCAATACCCTGAAAAAAAAACACATTTTTGGGCAAATTAACTATTCACTGGAAAAATAAAAACCTCCTCCAACTCTAGTCTTGACCTCCAGTGGAGTGCTGCCAGTGCACTCTGATCCTGATCGGCTCTCTGTGTCCTGTAGCTATGTGGTCATTTAGTGACCTCTGCAAACATATACCAGAGAACAGGCTGAAATCAACAAATTCATTTTCCCTTGCAGCATGAGCAGGATTTAAACCCAGGTCTCCAGAAGTGAAAGGCTAGTTCACTAACCAACTGTACCCCTTAATCTCCCCTTCCTGCCTTTTTACTTCTGGCCTGGGCTACTTAAACCCTAGGCTTATATCATGCACCACCCCATATCAGTCAGCAGTGGGAAGCAGATGCTGCACTCATGGGCACACATCCCTGCCAGTGCAACTATAAGCGTCCTCGAATGGGGCACGGGTGCAGCTTAGCCTGACCAACAAGGGTCTGTGTCTTTAAAGCACAGTGCGCTCCTAAATATTCTGCCTTTCATTCAAATATTTCATTCGGATGATGAAAGCAACATGACAAAAGCCAGGAGGGGCTGGATTTGGTCAGTAATTGTCTGGAAATGTATTTGAACCATGGGGATCATTTTATTTTTAAGCATCTTTAGGCCCCTGCTGGAGAGATGAAATTTCCCTTTGTTTCCCCCACCCAGTTCCTCCTGATATCTTCCTCTCCTGCTTCTGTGGCTTTTCAGCATTTAAAACATAGCAAGGCTGAGGTGATTACAAGGATTTGAGATGCTGTGACACTTTCCTGCCAAAAAGTAATTGATTTATTAAAGACATTACAATGCATGCATGGTTCAACATAAGAGGTTCCTTTGAACTCACTTGGTATAAAATCCTAACAGATGCTGTTTGCTTTCAGCAGGATGGACAGAACAATTCTGTGTGTCACCCCCCCACCCCGCCCCGAGCACTTTCCAACCCAGTTCCCTTTGACTAGCGCAAGTAAATATCACAGCTCGAGGACTCCAATCCAATGGCCACGGTGTGGTCCAATTTAATAGCGTTTAACAATTCAAAGTGATTGTTAGCCGAGTGGAAATGTATGATTTCATACTCAGCCTGCCTGGAGGAGGAACAGGGGGAAAAATAAGCCAGGACGAGGGGAACAGGCACAAATGGACTAGATAAAAAATAATAGAATACAACTTAATTAAAGAGACCCGAGCCAAGTTAAAAGCGGTAATGATTTATAATCAGGGAACGCCTGGGTTTAAAACAAGAAGGGGAAAGAATAAAGGAAACTCAGTGTAAACAGTCTGCAAAATGATTAAATGGATCAATTGGGAGGAGTAGGGGATAAGAATGAGGTGGCAGCCGACGAATAACTCTTCTAAGAAAAACATAGGCAAATGAAGGAAAGATGTTGCAGCTGCTAAGGTGGGGTATAAGAAAGAAAAGGGAGGTCTTAAGTGAAAATAATTGCTAGATGTTTTTCAAGGGTTCTCAAAGGGGAGAGGATAACCAAGGAGAAAGCTAGAGAGTTTCAATGGGAAACTGAAGGTGGAGGCCTTATGTAAAAGTCCTGAAAATGATAACATACATGCACACATATTATGGGCAGGCTGGTAGCACCTTCTATTGTCAGACTGCCTGACCCTTCCCCACTCTAGGACCCTGTTTTCATGTATTTATAACTTTGCCAAATTTTAACCATTTGGGGTGACATTTTCTACACAGCCTTACTTCTGCCCCCTTGGGTTTGTGCAATATGCTGCAGTTTTTTAAATGACATGATCACAGACTGGTTTTTCCACAGACCTTCTGCCTCATTCAGTGCACAGGATGGACCTGCTAATGGGTGTGTAGCGAAGGAGGCTGTTACCTGTAGGACTCAAGTCTCATTTGTTGAAGAAGTTGGAAGGTGTGTAGTGAATGCAGTTGGGGACTGCAGGGAGAAGGGATGGCATCCTGGTTAAGACAGCTGAATGCTGCCCTGGGGAAATGGATTCTATCCCTGTCTCTGTCACAGAGTTACTAGGTGATGTTGGGCAAGTCACTTAAATAGGGTCACTAATTGTGTGTTCCTTATTTTCTGGAAGCCCGATTTGAGACCCTGCAGTCCAATTTAAAGAAGGGCTGCACACTCACAACTTCAACTGAAGTCATGGGAGCTGTTCTTTGAATAAATTAAGTGCCATATAATGCTACAGACTATGAAAAATCACATCCTTGGTGTCTCAAATTGGGCACCCACACTTAGCAGATACTTGTGACCTATGGATAGGTCTAAGTATAAAATCCAGAACTGTTATATTAAAAGAGGGTTGCAAAGTCAAGCAATCAGAAGTTAGGAAATGCCAGAATGGATGTTGCCTCTGCAATCTTAATTCGGCCCGCTTATGCATATGCATGATGGTACAATCTTTAATTTCATGAATACATATTACTTTTTCCTATAGAAGTCCTGCGTCATTCAGTGCATGGGATGTTTGGGGCTCAGGGAATGAATCATGGGCAAAAGCAGCTTTTTCCCTAACGTTGTTCTCAGAAACAGCGGAGCTGTTTCTGCTGAAACTTAAAAACAAGAACAACACAGCCTGAGGCAGACATCAGCATGGAAAATTTCAGCCAAAATGGCTTAAGTCAGGCAAAATTATCAGCAATTGAAAACAGGGTCTTATGATAGAAAGTGTTAGGCAACCTTAAGTATAGGCATCTCTATCCGCACTGCTTGTAATACACACCTATTTGACTATTATATAAGCCTTCTATAACTTATGCCGGGGCTGCCCCAAATCAGGGATTCACAAAGGTGGTATAAAGTCATTTTTGCCCCCAAATTCTCTCTGGACTGTGTCTTCTGTTACTCATTTCTGAGGGGTCACAGGACAGAAATTGACCCCAATAGTATGTGTTTGTTTTATTTTCTATTCATTACTTTGTGGTAGTTGGAGTGGTGCCCTGGGTTACTTACGTATAGCGCTTGTGCAGTTTGCATGATCAATTGTTGATTAATGTTTAATCAGGGTGCCTTGAGATCCTTGGCTGGCAGATGCTGCCCGAGTGCAGTTTATGGATAACATGCCAGAACTTCAGTTCTGTTTGAAACATACCGCATAGCCCCTGATCCCAGTGGTGGAAATGGGCCCTTCCTTTACAAAGCGGAGTGGGGAGGGAAACGGAAAGAGACTCTAGGAACCTTTGGCGGCTCTCAGCCATATGGATCCACAGCCATTATGGGAACTTTGTGTAGGAGCAGGAATGAATGAAGGGAGGCTAGTCTTAAAAGCAGCAGGGATCAGGGAAGGCATAGCCTCAGTAGGAACAAGGATGCATTGGAGAGGGCTTTAAGAGAGCATGGAGGGAAATGACTGGGGCAAGTGTTGGTGAGGATGCGGCCCAGGGAGAGAAGGAGCAGACTGGGAAGCCTTTTAGAAGACAGGCTGGCTTCAGCAGGAGTGATGGAAAGATTGGTATGTCTGGTGTGAGGAGGCCTGGCCCCATGGGGACTGTGTGTGGGGTCCGGGAGACAGTGCAGTATCTTATGGGACATAAACCACATCACCTGCAGCTCATTTTGGACTGTGGAACAGCTCCCGACCTCTGCTGAGGATCTGGTCACAAATGGCGATGTTTGCCTGGAGACCTCCTAATCAAAGACTATTAGGGAGAGTGGCTCCCTGTCTGATCTGTTTACCTTTCACCAGGGTGCAGGGAGATGGGGGGAAGAGGGGAATCAAATTTGTAAGGCTCTGCCTAGATCAGGAGACATGCGTCCAATCAATAAAGCCTGGCGACAGAGATAGGGAAACAGCAAGTGAAGAGCTGTGATCCTCTGGCAAAGCTTAAAGGGGACAGAAAATTGGGGGTGGTCCTCCGTTACTCCTGGGCAGCTGTGAGGCGGAGTGCGGGGTGTGCACGGGTAGACTGTAAGGACTGGGAGGGTCTCTGGCAACATACAGAGCCCTGCATTGCAGCCCCTCTGAATTCAGCGCAAAGGGATGAGTCATTGTGGGATTTGGTCCCTACTGTGAGTTTTGTATCAAGTTGCTTTACAACCTTCTTCCCCCACCCCCCCACGTGTGGATTTTTAAGGCTCTGTCCCCAACCCATGGGCGATGCTGCCTTTGAGACAACCTCCCAGGTTTCCAGTGACGCTTCTCACTGTGAGGACGATTGAGGTCCCTGGGAATGTCCCGGATCCTCACTTTGCAGGACAGTTTATAGTGAAAAGTGGGCCCTATGTCACAAATTTCAGGAAAGGTGGTGGTGATGACCCAGTGTTTATTGTCTGGCTGTGCGACACACTGGGCAGCGGCACGGTCTGCAGGATAGTGCCCTCGACTGGGAGTCAGGAGAATCGTTCCCAGCTGTGCCACTGACCTGCTGGGTAACCTTGGGCAAGGCCCAGCCCTTCTCTGTGCCTCAGTTTCCCCAGCTGTAACATAAGGGAATTGGTGCCACCTTTTGAAAAGTCCTTTGAGGTCTACAGATGATAACATTTCCCATGCAAGGATCTCAAAGTGGTAATGAATGAGTAATAAATCAGGTCTCTCAACACCCACAGTGAATATAGTTTGCCTCATGTAGAAAATGGGGAAAGTGACTTGCCTACAGTCACACAATGAGTCTCTGGTAGAGCCAGGACTAGAATTTGGATCTCTGGACTCACAGGCTCTTGCTTTAACCGTTAGATAATGCTCCCTCTCTTGTGCTCAATGGTTCTTTTTCTTTCTCGCTGTAAAGATCCCCTCCAAATGGCCCTGGATGGAGATATGGCTGATCTGTCTCTCCAACACTGCTATGTATTTTAGACATGCTGATGAAAGAGTCTAATAGCCTCAGATTAATGCATTCATTCCCAATCAATTGAGGGGCTCATTACACTTCTCAGACACCGCCTTGCCTCTGCTAAATCGGCCTGGGGTAATGAGCCATTCAGCCGCTGCTCTGCAGTGCTGCTGTCCCAAAGTTGGGGGGAGAGAGCGAGCGACTGAGGCTGAGAAAAAAACAAACAATGGGATGGGGGGGAGGGGGGCAGGGTGTCCTTAAGGAACACTGTGGGATGCTACTCCCAGCTCCTCCAGGGCAAAGGCAGGATTATAAATAAGACATCAGCGTTTCATTTGGGTGAGATGCAGATACACAGGCAGCTGAGAAGAGTCTGATACCAAGTGTTTGCAGGCCTCTCTAGTAGCAGACACGGCGCAGGGGGGTGAGTGCATCAATCTGTGAGTGCAACAGTCTCCAGCCGATAGAGACAACGGTACCAAAATCATTGGCTGCGCACAAAGTGACTCCTGTACCTTTCTGCTTGTCTGATAGGCGCCCAACCTATAGAAATCACACAAGGGTACATTCCCTATGTAAGATTGGGGCTTGGACAAACAGTAGCAGAGTCAGCAAAGAGCAGCTAGGGAGCCGCACCATCTCCATCCTGCGATTACAAGAAAAGGGATAAGCCAGGATAATAATCTCAACAGGGATGTTTGTTTTTTTGTTCTTCATTATAAGCTTAGAAAAGATGTGATTGGTAGGTAGATAGATGAAAGATATAACAGGTATGCAGATCTAGTGTGTGGAGAGAAAGCTGGTAGGTAGATATTTAGATAGAAATGGAAATTCAGTCAAAACTTTGGATTTTCAGTTGGTTTCACATTAAAACCGTGAATCTCCCTCGCTTTTGACCATCATTTGTTCACAGTTCCCACATCTTTCAGCACTCCTGGCACAAATCTCACATGTTTTCCCCAGCACATTCCATCCAGCTCTTCGAATTAGCTTAGCGTCAGTGTGGCAAGATTAACAATAAACACATATTCTGTGCTTGAGTCAGAGGGAGAACATGAATGAGAGAGAGAGAGCGTATGACGATAAGAACAAACATGCAAGAGCATAGTGTGTGCTTAATGGAGAGGAAATCTATTTCTCTCTTGGTCTGTTTGAGCCTCTAGATAGATCATAAAAAACACAACCAACTCCCCAAAAATAGCCACGATTTTAATTTAAAGGGCATCATTTTAACCAGTACTTCACGTAAGACTCCTACCCTATATTCATTGAAGACACTAGCTATGTTAGAGCATCTTATTTATCCTTGGAAGGGATGTCTTAGTTCTTTAGTTCATACAGGTTCTTTTTACAAGTGATATGGGGCAGTTCAAACCCCTCTTTGTGTCCCTCTGAAGAAGCCCAGTGGCTTTCTAATTCCTGGGGGACAAACAGCAGCAGAAGAAGTGAATGGTTCATAGATGAATGTGAGCATGATGCTTGTGCCTCATTTCTTGAGATCATCTCTCAAGGGGTGTGATCAAGTGGTGAGGGCAGGTGACTGGGAGTCTGGTCTCTTGATTCGTTACTGCATGACTGTGGGCAAGTCCCTTTTCACCTCAGGACATGGTGAGGGAGGGGAGCTGAGTTCACCAGGCTCCTCTTTCTCCAACAGGAGGCCCCATGTCTTTCATGAGGTCCCTCCCCTGGAAGAGGCTCCTCCAAATATGCCTATTGCCCCATGTTGCCGGCTTCCCAGATGCCAGAAAGCCTAGAGCCACTCTGTGGCTGTGCTCTGCCTCTCCCTGGCTGATTCACAGTCAGAGAAGGCAGTCAGGGGCCAGTCAGGAGGAGGTAGGGCTCGTCAAGATGGGCTGGTTCCCTCAGGGCAGAAATCTTCCCTGACAAGAAGGTAACCCTATAGCCGTCCAAGAAAACAGGCCAGTCCACAAGATATAAGAACCTGGGATGAAATCCTGGTTCCATTGAACTCTCTGGGAGTTTTGCCATTGAATTTAATGGAGCCAGGATTTCACCCCAGAGTTGCTGAGTACCCATAATTCCGTGTTGTTGTTAATGGGAGTTATTTATGGGTGCTCAGCAGCATTTAGGATCAGGCCCTAAACTAAACACCCTAAGGCTGGACCTCTCAGAGCCTCACTTTGGCTATCTGCAAAATGGAGCTGCTAGTAATAATGCCTAGCACATTGACTTCTGCTTGTGGTGCTTATCTGGCCCCATTACTGCAATATCTGAGCACCTTACAGTCTTTAATGTATTATCTATGCAATACCCCATGAGGCAGGGTCATGATCTTGCTGCCATTGCAGAAATGGGCAACTGAGGTAAAGAAAAGCTAAGTGACTTGCCCAAGGTCACAGGGAGAAATCGGTGGCAGAGCAAGGAACTGAACCTAAGTCTCCAGCTAGTGGCCTAAACATTGGGTCATTCAGTCCTTGCCACTGGCTGACATGGGGTTAATGTCTGTGAAGGGGAAGTGCAAATCATGATCACCATTCCCCACCATTGCCCTCTAGAATAGGCAGCCAAGTCCTTTTTCATTCCTGGCACCCACCCTGAGATGAGAAGCTGCAGGCTGCAGCAGCTGGCGTCCGACAATCACCAGGATCCCAGCGGACTTGCTCCCGCCTGGAGCCAGATGTCGAGGAAAGGGGAGTGGGGGAATGGGAAATGGGAGGGAGCTATTGTCAAATCCCCAGCTTGCCCTTTCTGATCTAAAGTTCACTTGTAATATTTTTCTTGACTCCAGTTGCTAATGCATTTTGTTCTCCTGAGTGTGCCTGGCCCGACTTCTTGCGCAGCCTTTAATTAGTTTCTGGATGATGACATCTCCGCTGAGAATCATCCAATCGTGTCCCTCCGATCTCAGGGGGAGATAAAGGAATCTAATAAAGACATTCAGCATTCCTAGGTGATGGGTTTGACATGCTTTGTATTAACAAGGAGTAGTGTTCAAACTTTCACTCTCACTCTGTTTCAACACTTTTCAACTCACTCCTGTGTGGTGACATTTCACAAGGGGATTAACAAAGGCACCATCAGCTCTGAGGCCTTGTAAGATGAAATGGAGATGGCTAGGAAGAACCACAGTCCCGTGATAGAGGAGGGCAAGGAGGGTGGGAAGGAGTCATTCTGTGTTCAATTGGCAGTATGGTTACTTTGGATGTAGCTGTGAAGAGCTTATCTTGTTTATGGTGTAGTTATAGTTGTACTGGTCCCAGGCTTTTAGAGAGACAAGGTGGGTGAGGTAGTATCTTTGATTGGACCAGCTTCTGTTGATGAAAATGACATGCTTTCCAGATTACACAGAGCTCTTCTTCAGAGCCCACTTTGGTATTCTGTGGATGGGTGTCTCAGAAACTGGATGGAAGATGCAGGAGTCTTGAAGTTATCATATTTCTGCCTGTACTACAAAGTATTTCTTGCCTTGCCGGGGGAATTCTGTACAAGAACATGGAGTAAAACAAATACTTAGTTCCTGCGGTGTAGCTGGGATTTTAAGATTCCAGAATAACAAGTACTTAGGTGCTAGTTTATTTTGTATCCATCCATCCCCATCCACACGCATCTGTCTAATCTATCCTCCATTCATCCCCATCCACACCCATCTGTCTAATCTAGCCTTCATTCATCCCCATACACCTTTCTTCCCGCCCCGCCCCGGATACGCACCTCCCTCTCTCTCCCCCTCCCACTCCTTACCTGCTGGCTCTTGGAGATGTGAGGTTTCACCCATCTCCCACTCAACCATTTTATTTCCAAGGCTAAAACAGGGACTGATGGGTGTTGCAAAAGGTGAATCACCTCTGGATTTGACTGGAGAACACCCTGTTCTATACTATTCTATTCTGATTCTTTACATCATGTTCCCCACTTCGTTATTTTAGCCTGTAGCTTGAGATACAGAGTTTGGATTTCTAGCCAGGATTGTTCCCATGTGGAGTTTTGGGGCCACCCCACTTTAGAAATAAGGATCAGCTGCAAAGTCCAGATTTGGACATGGTCTTCCCCAAACTTGGGGGGGGAGGTATATTCAGACCCAGGGCATTGGTTTGGACCCAATCTCCATTTTTGCCTGTCTCAGTTTGAAACAGAGATGGGCCCAAGCCAGAACCATTACTTGAAACACCTCCTTTCCTTCTTTAGGGAGCTGGCTAAAATGGATCAAATCATAACAACTGAACTATTTCTTACCATTAAAAAGGTTTGGCTTTCCGTTGAATTGGAGGTGGGGGTAGCAGGGAAGGAGGGATGTTGGTGAATCCATATAGAGACCTGGAATGAAAGGGAACAAAACCAAAAAAAAACTGGAGAGAGACTGAAACGAATCCCCAGATCCAAACAAGTTGGATGTTCTGTGGATACTTGCAATCCAAACTGAGATCAGGAGCCACAGTTCTCAACATTGAATAGTAATATCTAGCTCTATACAGCTCTTTTCATCCATGGATCTCAAGACCCTTTTTAAGGGACTTCCGTATCGTTGTCATCATTTTACAGATTGGGAAACTGAGGCATGGGGAGGTGAAGTGATGTGCCCGAGGTCACTGAGCAGCAGTGATCTATCCACTAGACTATATTGTCTCCCCTATTTATAACAGTGTTAACCAGACCCCCCAATTCTGGCCATTCCTCTATCTTTGGAGCATTCAAAATCTGAATCCCGACTTGGTGATGTAGATCCAGCTGTCAGGAAGAGAAAATTCTGGGTGCTTTGGTTCTGATTTTCCTCTGACAGCACTGTTACTCTGATGTATCCCCATTGCTTTCAGTGTAGCTAGTCCTGGTTTAGACTGGTGTAAGTGAAATCTGGATTGGGCTCCATTTTGGCACTTAGCCCCAGTATGTGTCTACAGAATCCAGCTGCTTGCACTGTGATTTATATCAGCATCCACAAATACTGTACTAATGGCTGATTGGAAACTCCTTTTCTCTTCTCCCCCCCCCCCCCCCGCAATGAATTATGAAAATCTCTTATCATATAACATGCTGTAGAGATGTGTGTAAATAATTTTATGTCCTCCAGCTCAGAAGAGCTTTGCTATGACAGCAGGCTCTGTTATCTGGTTTGGAAATCATTTAGACACATCTCTGCGGCATATGATACATCTCATTAGGCCTTATTTTAAAGAGAGCAATTGCTATTATTTATTTATTAATTGCTTATTAAGGCAGTTATGTATGTCCCTTTCATTTCAGGCATCTCATTTCATTTTTTCAGCTGTGTTCAGCTTTACATAGTTGCGGCTGAGCTCTGCACACCTGGAGGTCGGGCTGGCAAAGTTGGTATTATTCCGCCTGTCCCCTGATCTCCCACCTCTTCCTGCAATCCTAGGTTTGCTTGGGAGCCACTTCATAAATCAGAGCAGCTTTAGGACGGCAGTGAATTATCATAGCAGGGATATCGCTTATTAACCATCCTGCCAGCCCAGGATCATTGGAGCATGCATCATGCTTTGGCTCTGCCCCCCAGCACCACCGCTCCTGGCTTGCACCATGTCAGCTTCCATCTTGCTCCCTGAGGAGAGAACAGGTGGCATAAAGTCAACTATTCTGGCCAAGGATTCCTCTGCTCTGAGGGAACCCTCAGCTACCTGTTTAAAGCAGCTTGAAGCCCACATTATGCCACTGGAGAGGCACCAAGGGGACTTAGTGGAGGGCAGGACAGCAACCAGGACTTGCAGACCCAGATCAGACAGTTGATCTGTCACATTCCAGGGTACAATCCAGACCAGGGAGGGGTTGTATCACCACCTGCCCTGCAAACCTTGCCTGCTTCACAATCCTTTGATGTTGCAACTCCCAACCTGGGCCAAACAGTCAAACAACATGTAGGTCACACCCTGAGTGTCTGTGTATAACTGCCGTCCTGGTCCAGCAACTCGGACACTAACAGCCTGTCAGCGACACACCAGCCACACACTCTGGCTTCCAGCAGCCTGGGTTACTGCCTGCAGGGTGACCCCAACATGCTCGCAGTTCCGAATGTTCCCCAAAATGCGTCTTCTACACTGTCCAGCCCTCTCCTGGATAGTTCAGAGGTCAATTACCCTTGGGAGGGATCAGTATACAACAGTTTGCTACTTTAAAAGCAGTTATCAAACAGTTCACTTGAAACACAACACTGGATTCGTTTTTATGAAAAAATATAACAAGTTTATTTAACTACAAAGACATTTTAGATGAGTACAAGCGTAAGGTATTAAAGTCAGAAATGGGTACAAGAGAAATAAAGATAAAATGCCTTCTAGTAGCTAAACTTAACAACTAGACTTGGTTCAAGGTAAAATAAGGATTTTTTATCACTACCTCCTCATGTGTTCCTGCCCACATTGCTAACCAACATGAAAAGGCTGGTTCCTTTGACTTCTTAGGTGAAAGAGAGAGCCAGAAGGAGATAAAGAAAGACCGATAGCCTGGTGTGTTCCCCCCCTCAATTTTATAGTCCAATCACCCTTTGAAATGCATTTTCCTGAGGGTTAACCCTAGATAAAGTTTCTTTTTGCTGTGAGGATGGAGACATGGGGTCTTGTGATGAAAAAGGTTCCACGTTCTTGCTTGCTAAAATGCAGATGGAGCTATTCCTGCCCCTTTTCCTTGCCACTGGATGGTCACTTGACAGGTGATTAGCAATCAGTTTTGATGACACCTGGCAAAAGCACTGGCCCTGGGTTTGGGGAAATCTCCATGCTGCAGGCTGGCATTGCCATGTTTAATCACCCCCGAGCAAGAGAGATGCCAGGAGCAAAAGGACTGGCAACAACGAGAGAATTCCTGCGTGGGATGTCTTTATTTATTTATTCATCCTCATCTGGGTGCAGTTCCATCTGCAGCTTCCATTCGGCTCGAGATTCCCCACCCTTAGCTGTAGAAACACTGGGCCAATAATAAAACATTTTAATATAGATGTAATGGGATTACTACTGAATGTTAAATAATATCAGATTTATATTTACGGTCACTTATTTATTAAGGCTTTTCTCCCTTGTGCAGTAAAACCTTACACTCTATCTGTTACGTCTCAAGAAAGGCATTTTAAATAATTCATTCAATTAATTATTCAAACATTTAATTTCCATACAATAACCGTCATGTTAAATCTGAACATTGCATATTTAATTTGAAAGGGTAACTAAAGGCTCCTCTACCCCGTCACTCTCGTTTCCTTCCCCAGGTACTCCAGTGTCACATCTGCCTTGCTCCAGCTGACATTGATTCAGGCAAATCTTTTCATTCTTTGGGCACCTGAAGATTCCTCCCAACCCCTTCCTGAGATGTGGGCGAAGGGGTGTGGGCTCATTGCCAGTTGATGCATAAGAGGCTAACGATCATGGCTCATGTAGCTAAGTGGATTTATGTGCAAAGATCAGAAAGTGCATAATCAACTGATTATATACTATTATACGCCAGGCCAAAACTGTCCCAGGCCTCCAAACAAATCTAACAGCTAATTTGGTGGTAAGATGGAGAATGCAAGCGCTCCCAAGTCAGGAACAGAAGAGTTGAAAGATTAACCTTAACCCTGCCTTCTTAAAATTGTGTTTTAAAATGTGGCTATTCTTTACATTTGTCAGTTGATGTAATACAACCTGGAATGTCTAATGCAAACGTACGTATTGCTAAGTGATATTACAGTAAGTAGTGTCTTCAGACCTCATGTACTTTTAAGCCTCAGTGAGCTCTACAAAACAAGCCAAGTTTGATGAAAATGGATTCAGTAGTTTTAAACTCATGAATGGTCCAGAGCTGCATTAGAAAGGAAGTATGGATTTAGAATAAGGCACTGAACTTATATTTGGGCTCAATTGCTTCCTCTTCTTGTAGGACCTTGAGCAAGTCCCTTGATCTCTCTGCTTCAGATCCCCATCTGTAATGTGCGGATAATAAATACTTCCTTTGTCTGTCTTGTTTATTGAGACTGTAAGCTCTTTGGGGCAGCGACTGTCTCTTATTGTATTTACGTACAACTCCTAGCACAGTGTGGCTCCAGTCTTGGTCAGGGTATTGTTATGGGGCACACTCACCCTTAGAGCGCCTCCTGGCATCAGCACGTAATGTTGCCAGTGTCCTTGGCTCCGGCACCTCCTGCCTCCCTCTGGGTCTTCCGTACCTCAGCCCTCCGGCCAAGTCATGGAACAGCTCCTTCCTTCTGAGATACTCAGAGTCCCCTCTGATGTATACAAAAAGTTCTTGGCCCCTTCTATGGCTCAGCTCTCCAGCCTGAACCAGCCCCAAACTGCTGGGCCTGTCCAGTCCACCAGCTCTCTTTGCCGAGCTAACAACTGAAGGTTCCCAAGGGTGTCCCTTTCCCAGGGCTCTGACAATCCTTCTTCAGGGCTCTCCCAGTCACCTCCAAGCTGCAACTCAGGGCTCCTCCCCTACAGGAGCCCGTGTGCTTCCTGTGGGTTCCCCCTAGCCTGTAGTCCCATGCCTGCCCCAAGGAGAGCACTCTCTCCCTTCCTCTCACCTGGCATTGCCAGTCCTATCTGAGCAGCACCCGACGTAAACTGTACCGGCACTCTTCTTGTAGAACTCAGACGTTCTCATGCTGATTGGCTAATGAGCCAGCACCTGGAGCACCTACCTGCTCCCAGGTGTAGTTTGCAGGGTCAGCATGGGCCAGTTAGGTCCTGATTCTCCCTGAAGGCCCACTGGCCCGAGGACATGCCTGTCGGTGTAACTGTCATACTGCTAATAATAAACAAAATGCCATCTCCTCCAGTAGGCAGAACTGCTAGCAGCACAGCGTGCTTTAACACCATGCTGGGGCGTTGGTTCAAAGGGGAACACCCAAGGTACATCTGCGCTGGAGCTGGAGGTGGAATTTCCAGCTTGGATAGTCATACCTATACTAGATCCGATTGCCTGGCTAGTGACTCAAGTATATGCCTAGTGTTTTGGATGGGATCATACTTAGGGCTACTTGTGCCGCTGTGCCTATCCTTCCAATATTAGTGTACTAACTCGATCAGAGCTAGTGCAAGTATATCTACCCAAGCTGGAAATGACACCAAAAGCTCAAAGTGGAGACATACCTGCAATCCAATTAGACTGGCTCTTAGCAAGAGCTGAGATGACTCACCAAAATCTATGTACATTTCATCCACTATCATCTTCGTGCACTGCCCCAGGAGCTCTTCCATTCTGCCTGCATTTGTTCTGCTCTTGTCCTCCGGTGTATGATTACCAGATTAGATGTTGTGTTCAAAGTAGGGAAAATGAACTTCCCAGCAGTCCTTTAATTCATTACCCACCTTGCTTCCACTTAAAATGTACTTTAACTATACTTCAAACCACAAACCCTTAATCACGCTGGCATTCATAAAAAAGCCCATCTTTTTATTTTATTTTATTTTATTGCCCAGGGCTAGCATGACATAATCCCTTCCAGGCTGTCTTGGAGCACTTTACGGATCAATAAATTACTTACCTGTGTGGCAGAGGCAATATGTGCAAGGAAGACCACTGCAGTTGTTTTGTCTCAGCCAGTCCTCTGGAAAGGTCAATGTACGTTCCAGCTAATTGGCCATGCGTGGGAATCCAGAGAGATGGAGGTGGTGTATAGCAGAGGAGATGCTGTAGCCCAGGGCTGTCTTGCGTGGGTGAGAAGAATGGGAGTAGCAGTGGTTCTTTATGTTATTCATGAATTTTCAGCTGGCATCAATAACATAGCTCCATTGAAGTTGATAGAGCTATGCTGATCTACAACCTCTGAGAATCTGGCCCTACATTTCCTCTTATGGAAAAGTCCTGAAGAAAATACAATAATGATGAAGAAACCTTGAGAGTTCTATGCAAAGTATTCAGAACACCTATGGAATGTATAGAATCCTTTCTATAAGTTATTTTTTTAACCTATAAAATTCCATAGCAGGGACAGAGTTTTCTATTATATGCGATAGGATGGTCCAGTGAAACCCTATAACAGAAAGGGAATTATTTTCTGTTCAGTTCTACAGGGCTATTTTCATGACAGTTAATAGAGAGTTTGTCTCGCAGTGACCTCCTCTCCCATCGGAGACCACACAGATCACATCCCATCCCCTGCTCACTTGGCAATGTGACACTGGGGAAGGCTTTAGCTGTTTTCTTTCAACTCTCTTTAGTGCACAGAGCACTAAGCCCCTTTGGAATATGTCTTGTCATGCTGTTTCCTTTTGCTCTTCATTTCATATCCGTTCTGCTCCTTCTACTCTCCTCCTGCTCATGTGTCCCTAGAGACAGGACTTCCTGTTCCCCTGTATGTGTATATAGCCCCTCATGGCCAAGGTGGAGTCTGCTCTACCAGGCAGCTTTGGCCAAGGAAAGGCACATGCAGGAACACAGCAGGGAAACTCCTTTCCACCTACCTCAGGGACATCTGTTCCAAACCCTCCAGAGTAAACATGCTCATCGGAATAGTACAACAGACATAAGAAAGGGAAATACTTATTTACAGAGGGATGGATGGAGAAAAACAACAGGGGGAGAAGATAGGGGGAGTGGCAAAACAGGGTTACATCCAGAGTTCCAGTGCAGCAGTGAGCTGTGGGTGCAGAGCCAGCGCTAGGTGTAAGCAGACTAAGCAATTGCTTAGGGCCCCACGCAGCTCAAGGGGGCCCCCTATTCACTTTTCATTATGTGTTGTGGTGGGGGGGAGGCCAAAAATATTCCTGCTTAGGGCCCCCAGTGGACTAGCACTGCCTCTGCTTGGGCGCTCCTGGTTATCTTCAGCGCTCATCCGCTATCAACAACCAACCCATCCGGTGTCCTGCTGCTCTCCACAAACCCACACAGAGTAACAACCCATCACTTAGCTAGCTACAGCCTCCCTCCTTATTCCCCATGCAAAGTCACAAACCCCAGTACTCACAGCCCCATACAGTTCTGGTCAATGGTGGCTCCAGTTTAGGCTTCTCGTGTGATTCCTTCCTGGC
The DNA here is from genome assembly GCF_009764565.3 of Dermochelys coriacea. Classification (NCBI taxonomy): domain Eukaryota; kingdom Metazoa; phylum Chordata; order Testudines; family Dermochelyidae; genus Dermochelys; species Dermochelys coriacea. Next base: position 7,751,334 of record NC_050089.1, read on the forward strand.
ACAGTGCTCCTTCTGGGTCCCATCTTGGGACGTCCCCAGTGAGCCACTCTGTTCCTCCCAGGCTTTGTGCTGATTCTCGCCTGCTTCGCTGTGCGAGGACCTACTCGATGTAGGAGTCTGGAGCTACAGACACCCCCACGTCCCTCTCACGCTCCCTTTCTTGACTCCCCTCCCCTCAGAACAGCCGAGCCTTGTACTGCCTCAGGGCGAGGTTTTAAAGCGGCTGTGCTCTCTAAACCCCACAGGGTTATACATCCTACCCTGGACATGCTGCCCAGCCATCTGGTTCTCTTCTCCCCCATGCTCTCCCTGGACATTGGTGAATAGCAGCACAAGTGGATCTCATCCCTGAGGGCACCACTGTATTCCTCTCCTGTGTAGTGGCAGCTCCTGGAGGCAGCTAGGCTGGCTCTGTCTCCTGGCTTCCAGCTTCTTTCAAAGGCCTCCAGGATCTTCTTCATGACATAGAGGTAGCTGCAAATAAGGGGCTTGAATCAGCACCACGCCATGCGTGAGCTCTGGGCACCCCACCAGTGAGAGCTCCACTGGCCCCAGTTTGGGAACGCCTGGCAGAGAGGGTTTTCCTCCAGTGAATCCTCTTGAGGACATGATTCCAATGGAAATGGGGAGTAGGTTAAGGAGGGATCTGGGGTTAAGCAGATCCGGGAAGGAAGTGGGGGAAGGGGGAATGTCATCTCCAAGTCCTTCACTGCCGTGTTAGATGGGGCTGAAGGGCTGTTGCTTAGCTGGTAATTGTGAGATGGGGAGAATCCACCTACGCCTACAGCTGCTCATCCACAAATACACACAAAAACTCCCCCTGGCCCTCCCCAACACACACAATCTGGAGAATTAGAGTGAAACAGTCAAACTGGAACCTGCTGCCTCCTCACTTCTCCCTGTATGTCATTTCAGTGTCTCCCAAAATTGTTGAGATCTCTTCCGATATCTCCATCAACGAAGGTGGCAACATCAGCCTCACCTGTATAGCCACAGGCAGACCGGATCCTACAATCACCTGGAGGCACATCTCCCCCAAAGGTAAGATGGCCACATGCGGCCTCATGCATTCCTAGTGCTATCCCTGCAGTAGGGGCTTGGGGCACCAGCAATTCCCACTCACAAAGACGGATGTGATGCACGCTGCAAGGAAGGGACTCCGGATGGAGGCTGGAATTGTGGCCACAGAGTATCTGCAGTTCTGTCTGGTGGCCTAGAAGGAAGACTCCATCCTTTCCTGCCCCAGGAATTGATCCCGAGAGCACAAACGGTTTTAGACTATGTGCTGAACAGAGGATTCAGGGTTAACAGGGCACAAATTCTCAGTTGTGTTTGTGAAGAACCTGCACTAAGTGTGAGTTTGTTTTTTTTATCATGATTGTGGGTTGAATGCTTTCATCAGACTAGTGTGATAACTGGAGATGTTAGTGAGCGCAAGTCTGATCAAAGGCAACGTTTTGTTTTTGTGTAGGACCTACACAAAACACTATTTTAAAAATGCAATATTAAAAGTTACCATTGGGATTTATATATCAGTGCCAATGAGAGCTGGAAATAGTAGTGCAAAAAGAAGGAAATCCACTAAATAAATTGCATGAATTGCCATCTTTCATTAATTAATAAATAACAGAGGCCTATAACAGTGTGGATTTGATTGCTGGAGAGTTAATTCCTATAGGCACAAATTCAGTGATGTCTGATCACATTTCAAAATACTTCCCCAGTGATTTTATTTAATTTCACTTTGAGTTGTGCGATCTCCAGCGTTTCTCAGATGCTGTTGAACCAAGAGGTTAGATCAGTTCGACTAGGATGATGACTGGAAGGCTTTGAGTACTGGGGCTCTGGTTGCAGTGCCCGCCAGCCAGCTGTCAGGTTAGATCAGGACAGGGTCTGATTGTTTGTGATATCGGCAACTCTCTGCCCTCACCCTGCATGGAGTGAAAGAACCTCAGGGCTGAATGCATCTATTAGACAAACTTAACTACCCTGAAAAACGTATCCATTTGCCCCATTGTTCCCAGGTGTAAGTCTATATTAATCACTGCAGTGTCTCATTAATCCCTGTGGACAGAGGGGTGGAGCAGGGACCCCGACACCTCACTCCGTTCCTTTCCTGTCACTTACAATGGGCACCTTTCGAACGGGTCTGTTACAAAACCCAGCCTTCCCTGCGTGCGTTGGCCTCTCTGCTTGAGATGGATGCACCCCACATGGGCCAAGCTGCCGAGCAGGCCCTTCATGTGGGTGATGGATAAAGTCCGTGCCACAGATCTCTGTGTGCTCCCTCCCATAGCCGAGCATCTAATGGGACTGGATCAAGGTTACTGCCAGTGCATCTATCACGATCAGCAAGCGTTTATGGTAGGGTATCTCTGCATTGGTCCATTTGCTCCCACTCCCACAGCCATTCATCTTCTTTCTTTCTTTCTTTCTTTCTTTCTTTCTTTCTTTTCCCTCCCCCATAACCCCCTTTCGCTCTATTCCCCATACGCCCCTCCCCATCCCTGAGGTTCTGCCACTGCTGTCTTTCAGAGGGGCTGTTATCTCTGTATGCTGGCATCCAGCAGATTCCTTTCCCCAGGGGAGCTTTACCTGGGCTTGAACCAGATGTTTCCATTTTACGTAGGTCTTAGCTGCTATGGAAACTGAGGATGCACCAAGGGGAGAGGAGTGAGCTAATCAGAAATTACCTGTGGAGTTGGATAATTTACAACAGTAGCTGTTACTAGATTTCTGGCCCAGATTAGAGATTCTGCATTTGAAACCCAGTAGAACTAATCACCGCACCAACCACGTGGGGCTGGGCTCTGGCGAGCTGGGAGTGCCAAGCTCAGAGTTGGCACAGAGCAGCTCCGATGCCTGCCTACCTACCAATTTATTGCCAGACATGCCATCTCTCTCTCATGTGCTAGCTCAATAGCTATGACTGCACTTGATCTGTCCTCGTCTCTCGGTGTCTCCACCCACACCCACTGTACCATCTCAGCACCTTTACAATAACTGAGGGGGAGGGGGGAAGGGGCACCTATCTGTGTGATTATTTGGCTGTCATCTAGCTATGTTTGGGCATCCTGAGACCTCAAGGTGAGCTACATGCTGTGAAAACTCCCCAGCTTTGTTAATCCCAAGCAACTGCATTTGGACATGGTTCTGTAAAGAGCCTGACAGCGGATCCTTCTAAGTGGCACTGTGGTTCAGAGGAGCAGGGAGGGGACTGTAAGCCATGTATCTGGCTCTGCCAATTGTTCCCCGATGACCTTGGATGAATCACTGCCCAATCCTATGCCTCAGTTTCCCTCAGCTGGATTCTCTGCAGTGGGCGAAATGGTGAAAAGCGGCACAGGGAGTTGGTTATAGGTCCCATGGTTTCCAGCACCTGCATACATTTGAGTGGCTAATGAGCATATGTAATCTGTGCCATCAGTGTGAGGTCTTTCAGGGACCACCCCTCATGCCAGGGATGAGGCAGGGATGGCTGGTGTGGAAGCTGGTTCCGCTGCCTTTCCTTGCAGGAGCTACCCTGTGTAATGTGAATTTTCTGCTGCTGTTTTCTAGCCGCTTTAAGTTCAGTGACTCATCTTTCCCCCGAGCTCCTTTCCATCCACTCCCAGCTCCTGTGACAACAGAGGAGTCCTTGGTACCTGATTTCTAGAAGCCTGCATTGCTCTGGTACAGAGTGATATATATGCAGCAGCTTGCACTCATAAACCCCTCTGAATGCATGGTGCTCATCGCTACAATCTTAACCACACTATGGGAGCTGCATTCACACCACTTGTTTCGAGGGGGGTGCAGGGGGGGGATGCTTTTCTGGTGTTGACCAGGTTGCTACTTGTTGGGCGGGGCGAGAGGTGTTATTTCCACCATTTAACTCTTCTGCTAAGAGCTGGAGCAGGTGAATTTCCTGCTGGTGCCATCTCTGTCACTGAGTCACAGGGGCTTTGAGTGATCTCTTCTGTGTCTGTGGCTGAATGCTTAAGGCCTTTGGGGAGTTCCCCTGCAGGAGCCACCTGCCATTCCTTTGCACATGTCTCCATTCACGGGCAGCAATCTTTCCAAATTCCTCTCGCTGTGAACGGAAAAAAAAATAGGATCACTGCGGCAAACGGCTTTTGAAAAGAGCTGTATAAAGCCTATTCCAGTTTAGCCAAGATTTCATTCTATAACCCACGTGCTTTCTCTCTGTCTCCACCTCCTCTGGGACTCTCATAAAACTCTGCCAATGCATCTTTCTCCTGATGTGCAGCCCACTCTGTTCTCCCAGTTCTGAGACCCCACCTTGCATCTCTGCCGATGCACCTCACTCTGCAGCAGCCCCCCTCATCTTTTTGTCCTGCACCACAGCATATTATTCCAGCCAGGCACCTCTGGTAAAACTTAAACAGCAAATACAGCCATCCCACTGGGTCAAGGAAGAGCAGGTGCTTCAGTCGTCTGTAGTCTAGTGGAGCGGGGCAGAGGGTCTGTACAATTGCTTAGTGCAGAGATCCAACAGCGTTGTGACTCCTACCCCAACTTTTGGTGCATCTCTGCTGAGAAGACCCCTCCAGCCATCAAATGGGACCCAGAGGCTCTAATGGGCAGTTCAAGCCAGACCCACCAGGCACCCTGCCTTCAAATATCAGTTCAGCAAAAAGGTGTCAGGAGCCTACGCTCTGGCATCTGGTGGACTGACATGAGCACCCTGGCCGTCAGCACTGGTGTCAGAGCCTACGAGGCACTGAGATCATTAGGATAGTAGTCAGGAGAAAATTTTTCAGCTGTGTGAAATGAGGAAGCAGGAGAGAGAGAAAGTCAGTGAAGGTCAAGAAATAACACACTGTGTGGGAAGCAGCAGCATCCTTCCCGAGAAACCACCCCCACTGCAAAAGAACCTTCTTGTGTCACTTGTGCTGGAGACTTGTCCCCGGGCTGCTTTAGAGATGCTCTAAATTGGCTGATTTTGGAGGCAGATCTTGCACTCTGCTAATTACTAGAGATGGGCGAGGTTCGCATTTCACAGCGCAGAATACATTTGGCTTCTCCCTGTACTGAAAATCCAGCTCTGATGCAGTTCAGATGCCAACCCAAGTCGCACAGATGGGCCCCTGCTCCCCAAAAGGGATGGAGTCCAAACACTCAGGGAATGGGAGAAGGTTTTGCCCCGAAGCCAGATTTTGGGGTTCCAGCTATCACTGCTGCTTCCATCTTTCATAAGAACATATGAACAGCCATACTGCATCAGACCAATGGTCCATCTAGCCCAGTATCCTGTCTCCAATAGCGGCCAGTGCCAGATGCTTCAAAGGGAGTGAACAGAACAGGGCAATTTCAAGTGATCCATCCCATTGTCCCATTCCAACCTATGGCAGTTGGAGGTTTAGGGACCCGCAGAGGATGGGGTTGTGTCTCTCTGACCATCTTGACTAATGGATTGGATTGGCGATCCCTTGATTCGAGGACGATCTCTACCACGGATTTACATATGGGTCCTGAGATGACTCGGGAGTCCGATCCTGGAACCGCAAATCCGCCCACAGTAGGTACAGACATTTTGTGGCAAGCCAGCTGCCTGCTGGGAGAAAGTTCTTTCTTTTTCCTTCCTTCTCTTTCTCTTTTCAGCTTTGAGGTCAAGGCGCTTCTCCTCGAAGCGGGCCACTGCCTGATAGAGGATATGGCGCCATTGGGGTCTGTTGGTGGCTTGCTCCTCCCAACTTGTGATGTCCACATCAGTTTTCTTAAGATACGAGTTCAGTGAGTCTTTGCAGCATTTCCTCTGATCACCACAGGATCTCTGACCATGGGCAAGCTGAGAGTAGAGGGCTTGTTTTGGGAGGCAAGAGTCTGGCATCTGCACACAGTGTCCAGCCCAGTGAAGTTGGTGCATTAGGATCATTGCTTCAATGCTGGTGACATTGGCTTCAGCGAGGATGCTGGTATTAGTGCAGCGATCTTGCCACTTGACACAAAGGATCTTCTGGAGGCATCATTGGTGGTACCTCTCCAAGCTCTTGAGGTGCTGTCGATAGGTCGTCCATGCTTTACATCCATAGAGGAGTGTAGCAACAACAATTGTCTTGTAGACCTGGATCTTGGTGTCCTGCCATAGGTCATGGTCCATGAAAACACGTAGGAGCAATTTCACAAAGGAAGCACTTGCACACTGGATCCTGTGCTGGATCTCACTGTCGATTTTTGCATTTTGAGAAAGTTGGCTACCGAGGTATCGAAAGTGCTCAACTGTCTCCAAGGTCTGACCCTCGATGGTGATTTGTGGTGGGTCATGTGCAAGGCCTGAAGCAGGTTGATGGAGCACTTTAGCCTTCCCCATATTGAGTGAGAGTCGCAAGCTTCAGTAAGCCTGGGACTTGGCTAATAGCCATTGATGGATCTGTCCTCCATGCACTTATCTAATTCTTTCTGGAACCTAGTTATACTTCTGGTCTTTGCAACATCCCCTCATGAGTTCCACAGGTTGCCTTTGTGTTCTATGAAGAAGTACTTCCTTTTCTTTGTTTTAAACCTGCTGCCTGTGTATTTCATCAGGTACTCCCTAATTCTTGTGTTATGTGAATGGATAAATAACACTTCCCTGTGTACTTTCTTCACTCCATTCAAGATTGTATTCACTGTTAGCAAATCCCTCCCCTCCCCCCTCCTTAGTCATCTCTTTTCTAAGATGAATAGTTCCAGTCTTTTTAATCTCCCTCCTATGGATGCTGTTCCATCCCCCTCATCATTTTTCTTGCCCTTTTCTCTACTTTTTCCAATTCTAATATATCTTTTTTGAGACAGGGCGACCAGAACTTCACACAGTATTCAAGGTGTAGGCGTACCAAGGATTTAATAGTGTCATTATAATATTTTCTGTCTTATTATCTATCCCTTTCCTAATGATTCCTAACATGGTTAGCTTTTTTGACTGCTGCTGCACATTGAGTGGATGTTTTGAGAGAACTCTCCACAATGACTCCAAGATCTTTTTCTTGAGTGGTAACAGCTAATTTAGACTCCGTCATTTTGTATGTATAGTTGGGATTATGTTTTCCAATGTGCATTACTTTGCATTTATCAACATTGAATTTCATCGGCCGTCTTGTTGCCTAGTCACCCAGTTTGGTGAGATCCCTTGTAACTCTTTACAGTCAGCTTTGGACTTAAATATCTTGAGTAATTTAGTATAATTTGCAAACTTTGTCATCTCACAGTTTACCTACCTCCTTTTCCAGATCATTTATGACTACATTGAACAGCACTGATCCCAGTCCAGATCCTTGGGGGACCCTGCTATTTGCCACTTTCCATTGTGAAAACCGACCATTTATTCTTAGCCTGTTTCCTGTCTTTTACTGATCCATGAGAGAACCTTTCCTCTTATCACAAACTGGGATACAGTATCCCATACCATCAGGTTACGGTCACTCAAGTGTTTCCTTGGTTACTGGCATTTTACTTTTTTGGTGTAAATCTAATGTTGTCATGGTGACAGCAGTATTGTCATGTGCGTGTCAGCAGACCCATGACAGAATATCTTGGCTAGACAAGAGTACAGCTTCAGGAGCTGTGGGGGACAAGAGAATCCTGAAAGTGAATAGAGTGGTCGCTCTAATAGCGAGAGGCAACACTGCTGGTGAACCCAGGGGCACCTATCCATGGATACGACAGAAATCAGACTCATCTGTAAACAGGTGGCATTTGTGGGGATTTAAGGCACGTGCTCAGGTTCCGTGTGCATAGGGCTCTAATGCAGGGATCTGGGCTCAGGGGTCCAGTCCAGGTCCAAGGCTTGATGGGGGTCCCACATAGACTGATTGCCATTTAGCATGATGGATTCCAATGCAAGGGGCCAGAATAGTGACTGCCAAGGTAACGAGGCACCCAGATGTAGGGCTGAGGCTGTGATTATTAATAACAAGCCAGTTCACGATGGCTTTGCAGATGGAAAATTCCTGTTTCATTCAGTGAACCTTGGGGTTTGCCTCAATGGGGAGGATTAGAAACAGTAGTTGGGCAGGGTCCACAGCTGAAACTCAGCTGTGGATTATCATTAGCATAGCCATGAACCAGGGTGACCTTTGGGCCAGACTTCATCAGCTGTATGTATAAGAGAAGAAGGGTGGTCCAGTGCTTAGGACAGTCACCTAGGACTTGGAGAGACCAGAATTCAGTTCACAGCTCTGCTGTGAACTTCCTGGGTGGCCATGGGCAAGTCAGTTAGTCTGTCCATGCTTCAGTTCCTTGTCTGTAAAATGGGTGTACTAACACAGACTCCTTCATCGGGCTGATGTTAATATAAATACATTAGAGGTTGGCAGGAGCTCAGACACGGCACAAATGGCATCCAAATTAGGATCTAAGATAGATGAGATTTTGGCCCAAAAAAGGCAGAGGTCTCATGAGATCCTCTGCCCATACTTGCAACAGCAGCAAATCTGGGACTAGACTCCAGGCTTCTTGACTCCCAGCCCAGCCCAGCCCCCTGTCCACTACACCAAGCCAGTTCTCTATAACTTTTGGCAGGGCTTAAAAGCAAGGCAGGGAATCTTGAGGTGAATGAGTTGGTGGATTGGAAGTGGATTTGTTCAGGCTACTTGGTCTGTGAGAGCAGTATGGAGCTGGACCGAGGGGCGGTCGGGGTGTTTCAGGGAGCCGGAGAGAGTGTCGTCGCTGGACTGCAGGGTGGTCAGGACTTCGTGGGGAGCTGGGCCTCAGAGCATTGCAAGGGAGGGGGGTCATGGGGAGCTGGGCCACAGGGCGGTCGGGGTGTTTCAGGGAGCCGGGCAGAGTGTCATCGCTGGGCTGCAGGGCGGTCAGGGCTTCGTGGGGAGCTGGGTCGCAGAGCATTGCAAGGGACGGGGGTCATGGGGAGCTGGGCCACAGGGAAGTTGGGCACATGACAGGGCCCTGGACCGTGGGGTGGTCCAGGTGCCTTTCACCTGCTGTGGTTCTATCCATGATGCTCTCCTGATAAACACGCCTTTCTTTTGGAAAGAAAATCATTCTACCCACTCTCTCCAGACCAGGCTAACAGCCGGGAGAGAGAAAGGCCCATTCTGTTGCGCCATTCCACCCCCACCACACACACCCCACGCTCCCTGAGCGATGTAGCGAAAGGCAGTACATGCCAGGGATGCAGCCAGGAGGCTCACAGCAGTGTCCCTGTTCCGGATAACACGCACGCACAGAGAGAATGAGAAACTTCACATTGTGTTGTCGTCACTCTAGCCCTGTCTCGCCTTGTGAGCCTGTGGTGCATTCAGCCCATTAAAGCCATTACAATTCAAAGAATTGTGACCCCCCCTGCCGAGCAGATAGAGCAGAGTCAGGTGCAATGCAGAGGACTCAGAGAGGCTGATGTGAGGGGCTTGGCCATGGGAAGACGTGTGGAAGGGTGGGAAAAGCTTTAAAAAAAATCCCCTTGCATTGTGGAAACTGGAGTGGATCAGGGGATCTGTCTGTCCTAAGTTATCTATCTGTGCATCTCATCAGTCAGTTTGGCTACATCTATAGCGCTTATCACTGTGCAACCCATCCATTGCTGAGTGGGATGATGGCTAGGGAAAGAGATTGCCTTTTAAACAATAATATCTCTAGCCCTGCAACAATTGTCTAAGCAATTTGCCAAGCAGAACCCACCTCTTTAAGGTCAGTTCTCCAGGCCAGGCCAGCTCAGCTCTCCAGAAAGACCATTTTTGAGACCTCAAGGACATTCACAGCAGATGTTGCCCCTTAAGCCAACTACTTAAGTTCAGTGTCTCCAGTCCTCGTGGTACTTTGGGTAGAAATGGGTGTGCTTCCTTGAGAGAGTCAAGGAAACAGATGACATGGGAGCTGAGACAATGGTTGACGGACGAATTGGGTTATTGATAGTCAGGGTAATAGAAAGAGGTTATTTGAAAGCAATGGCGAAATAGACTGATGAGTTGAGGTGTTCATGCGGGGAAATGGGAAACCCCAGTTAATGTCTAACTCAAAAAGAGACAGTTTGGTCATATTTTATATGAAGGTGGTTCTTATAAAGGGTTAATAAATGGCTAATAGACGATTTAATAAATGATGAATTAGTTGTTGCAGATTGTTATAGAGTCTGATAGGTTATGCATAACCGTGACATCTAATCATTTGTAACATCTTCTACTGATGTGCTTCTGAGTGTCCCGAAACCGTCTGTAACAGGCTTATACCAGCTATACCAATACCAGCTATTGATTAACCCTTTATCAATCATTTAGAAATGGAACCTTAATATAAAGTTTTGACCAAACATTCCAGCGAAATAAATACCTGAGTCAGAAGGGTTTGGTTGCTTTGGTCCAAAGGATTCCAGAGGATTTTGGTCCAAAGGACTCTAGACTCCAGAGACTGGGAGTCAGGACTCCTGGGTTCTATTCCAGGCTGTTTCATTGTTCATGTTAAATGCAGTCATGCTCTCTCACCCTTGTACTCCTGTGACAGGCACTTTGTAGGATATGTACATTAGGGAAGGTTTTTGTAGACTATGAAGCTCACTTTGTCGCATCTGATATGATTAAGTGAGTGAATGTGATGCGAATAGAGTATGTAAGATCATCTTGTCTTGGTCTGTTTTGTTTTCCTCCTCCTTTCTTCCCTCTGCTTTATGTCTGTCTATGCTGCGGCACGTTTCTGGTCAAGTTTCTTTCAAGAATCAAATGAGCACCAGTGAGTTCTGACACCTGGCTCTCAGTTGAATTGTCTTAACAATTGGCCAAAAATGATAGGAGCTAGAGGGCCTGGTTTCCTCCCAAAAGGCCAGATGAGGCTTGTTGAGGAAAGCAGCGTAAAGCACCAGAGAAGCCCCAGATAAAAACAGCTCAACTGAATTTATGGGGTGATTGAAACATTGGAAGATACCAACCTCTGGCAGCTTGTTGCTGGCTGGGAAACCTGATTTTTACTTGGGGGTGGTTGGGTTTTTTGTTGTCTGCAGTGTTTTGGTGATGTCCTTTCCCAGCTCAAGAGATGAAATAAAACACCCTGACTTGTTTTTTGAAAGCCAGACCTGCCACTCGAGAACTCGCTGGTTTTGCAGCCGCCTCTGTTAAGTCAGGCCTGAGATTACACATAACTGTGACATGTAATCATCTGTCAGCACCTGCTACAAATGTGCTCCTGACCATCCCTGAGCAATGCCACTCATGTCTGTAACAGGCTTATAACATTTATTAACCCTTTATCAGCCATTTAAAAATGAAACCTTTGGACTTTGCCTTTCCCTGTGCTGTGACAATTCCCCTTCTCCTTCAGAGCAGCAGTCCAGGGGTTGGATACCTCGGGCTCTCAGCATTGTACCTGGATCCTTTCTCCCACATGTGTCACAACTTCAGCTCCAGCAGTGGTTGGTAGAGGCCAAAAGTTGTTGTTTTCTGACTGATGTTTATTGGCCCATGTGGAATACATTTGTGGTTATCAACCCAGTTCGTACCGGGCAGGCATCCATCACAAAATAGACCTTTAATTAACACTGTTTTGTTCCATGCTTAGCATAGGAGACTGGGGGGTCAGAACTGCTGGGTTCTCTCCCAGCCTTTGTCGTTGATTGGGGGCAAGTTACTTCATCACTCTGTGTCAGTATCACCATCTGAATCAGAGGGCTTGATAATGTTGCCTTTTCTTGTGCGGACTGGTTTGTGAGGCTCAACTAATGATTATCCATAAGGCACTTCGAAATCCTCAGGTGAGAAGGACTGTAGGGGAATACAGTATTGTTGGTCACCACTTTGGGACAGGGAGGGCAAGGACTGATGGGCCACAGAGAATGGACGGCCCCCTGCTCGAGAGACTTCCCTCCAGATCAGGGATGGCAGGGCAATGCAGTAGGGAAGCAAGTCCTGCTACTGCCTGTGTTGTACATGTCCTGGGGTTAAGCAGAGGACTGGAGTCTCTAGGGCGGTCAAGCTGGCACCTTCTTGGCATGGTAGATGCTGTCTGGGTTTCTCATCGGTGTCCCTTTCCGGTTCGATCCCCATACGCTCTGTATTTTTAATACCCTCCCTTCCTGTTTTCCCCCCTCATTTTTTGTCCCCCAAAATCAGAGGATTCCTGTGGCCTTGCGGCTCCTTCCCATTTTGATGATTCCACCCTCCCAACCAGGCATCACGTAGGCTGGCACGAACCCCACCTTCTCTGAGCATGGGCATCACCCAAGAGTCTTTGCTCAAGTGTCCCTCACACTTTGTGGTGGTCCCTCCCTGCTCCTGATGAGAACGAAGGGCTGCTCTGAGGCTCCACCTCTCCCATGGTAGGGCACCTCCCACCAGCACTAAGTTCTCCAGATGGACTGGGGAGGCCACGGCATGGCTGGAGCTGGTGAGCCATGGGGAGGCCTGTCTTTTTCAGTCCTCAGATGAGAATGTCATCTTCATCCGAAGAGCCAGTCCCAGGCTTGGGATCCAGCTAAATTAATGGAAGCATTTCAACAGGCTCCAGTCCTGTTGGCAGCTCAACCGTCCCCTTGTTTACTGTTGAAATAATTACTGCTTTGCCATAATATTAGCTCTGAGCCGTGACTCCATTACCATTATCGCCAGAATATTACCCATTTATTATCTCCCAGCATGCCTGGAAGATGAACACTAGGCTTTAGAGACCAATTGTTTTACAGCAGACAGGATCTTGGTGTGCATTGTTTAATGAGGTAAACTACATTATAGCCAGCATTAATTTGGCTGCAGTGCACTCCACTCAGTCACTGTTAACCTGTAAATCTGCCACTGTTTTTGATGTGCACTTCATCACACAGGGCTGGAGAGATCATTTGTGAAAAAGGTCACTTCCGACATCACTGAGGCAGCGAAGGGGGGAAAGGGCTGCATGCAAGTCTGGAGGAGAGTGGGGGGGGATGCTGTGCACATGGCACCCATGCCAGGCCACACCAACAGAGCCCCTTATCAGGCGCTCCCAGCTCTCCGCTTGCTGCTAGCACTGCTCGATGCAGGGAGAGGGGAGATGAAGTGAACAGTAATGAGCATGGACTGCGGCAGAAGAGACAGAAGCAAGAAGATAGCAATCTCCAGCGCTGTCTCGTTTGCAGCCCGCAAGGGGGCTAGGCAGCATGGGCCAGCCACGTCTGGATAACGCACCAGGCAAAACCAGCCTGTGCCGGAGTTATCTTAAAGAGTCAGGACATAGGGCAAGGGTCATTAGCTTAACCCCTTCCCTCCTAGGAGCTGTGTATGTGGCTTGGTTGGCCTGTCTGTCTATTATATGCCTGTCTGTCTGTCTACAGTATTCTGTCTGTCTGTAGCACATCTAGAGAGACAGGATGGGCAAGGCAATATCTGTTATTGGACCAACTTGTGTTGGTGAGAGAGACAAGCTTTTGAGTTTACATGGAGCTCTTCTGGTCCGTCTGTTATGTCTGCGAGTGGAAGAATAACCATAAGAGATTGTTAGTTTTGATCCATTTGCTTCTTTTGTTTTGGAGAGAGATTTATCGGGCATAGCGTCAGTGTAACTCGTAGCAAACACTCACTCATTTAACTCACAGACAGGTCATCTTGCCGCTCCGAAATGAGCATGTAATTCACAACACGTGCATGCTGTGACCAAATGAAGGGAGCCTACTTCAGCTCCATGAACTCAATAGACATGTAACGCTCGAGATGCTGAGCATCTGTAGCTCCCATTTAAGTTCACAGCAAAACATCATTGACTTAATTGGTTCAGCAGGATCTGGCCCAATGGGAGCTGTAAGATGCTCAGCACCTCACCAAATTAGGCCCTGAGGACCCAATGGCCAAATTCATCCCTGGTATAACTCTCTCTGATGCTCTTGGAGTTACACCAGTGATAAAAAGAAAAGGAGTACTTGTGGCACCTTAGAGACTAACAAATTTATTTGAGCATAGGCCTTTATGAGCTACAGCTCACTTCATGCTCAAATAAATTTGTTAGTCTCTAAGGTGCCACAAGTACTCCTTTTCTTTTTGCGAATACAGACTAACACGGCTGCTACTCTGAAACCAGTGGTAAAGTTTGTTCTAAGGGTCTAAACCAGATCAACTGGCTTTAGTGGAGAATGGGAAAAAATGCCATTAGAGCTTCACAGCATGCCTTACTCCAGGAAGTAACCCTCTGCTAGCTCATCTTCTGTCAGTGTAACAGACTCGGCAGCAAATACTAGTGTGCTTTTGTTCCTTCCATTGTTTCTGAGCAGTGGGATTTTTCTGATTTCCAGTATTGCTGAGATGATTGAGCTGAGTCGGTTTGTTTGTGCACTGGGCTCTCCAAATTAAAATCTGCATTAAAAGAATAGAATCCCCCAGCCACAAATGGGTTGATGTATTTCTCTGAACTCTCCAGCTTCCAGGAGGGATGCACAGTACCTATATGTGGCTTTGCCACATCCTCTTCTCCCTCCTCACCACAGGCAAGTTGTTCTGGATTCACTAACATCAGGATATGACTCTTCCTGCAGTGTTTCTCTACAGGTTAGCAATAGACACACTCCAATCTCCGAGCGCCCCTTGGAGTGTCCAGCCCTGGTCCCCTGGACACGCGCAGTATTCATAGATTCACTGCTCCCAAAGAAGCAGTACACCCCAATTTACCAGTTTCCGCTCAGATCACTGCTCTGTTTAAGACACAGCACTTAGATATGTTCATAGTGAAAACAAGTGCAACATTGTTTAACAAAGTAGAGATTCAAGAAGTAGTAAATGAAACTATTGGAATCAAATGGTAATATGTAAAATAAAATCAAAGTACATGTTCTAGAGCCTAGACTTCATTGGCAAAGTACTTTCCTGTCTAATGAAGTTTAGCTCACCCAAAGTCCTTGCAGCATTTTCCAGCAAGTTTGGCTGTGACTTGCCTTTCCTTAGACAGAACTCACTGACCATTTGTCTCCTTGGGGAAGGATCTGGGGTGTACCTCAATAATCCCAGCTATACCCCCAAAATGTTCTTCACTTATAAACAGGATACTCCCCCTGCTGTTTTGTTTTTTTCCTACAGCTTTCCTCTCTTGTCAAATGTGCAATCTCCTGATTAGTGTCAAGCCCAATAATGCAAATAGGCCTCTGTTGTGAAACAGACAACACACCACAGATACATGACAAGCCAGAGAGAGATAAGCATCTCTTCCTTCCTGTCTGATTTGACCTTCTGTTGACCCGCCATAACTTATAGCCCTTAAGAACGTAATTTTTAACGCAAGATATGTAATTCCTTAAACATTACCCGTACACACATTTAACAGTGATGGTGGCAGCCACTGGGCTATTGGTTCTTGGTGGAGACCTCAAGTTTACCACCCTTTGGTAAATTTAATATACATTCATCTGACCCAATGGGTCCCTGTGAGACTCTGTGCACCCCTTGTGCCTTTGCCAGTTGGCATCAAGACATTCTTGAATCAAATGGTAAAGGGCAGGATACTTAGATTGCAAATTCTTTGGAGCAGGGACTTCAGGGTTGGATGCTATAGAAGGATGGGGGCTTCTTTCTTTCTTTCTTTCTTTCTTTCTTTCTTTCTTTCTTTCTTTCTTTCTTTCTTTCTTTCTTTCCATAGTAGAAAGAGAGAGAAAATGAGCTTGAGCCTCCCAGATTTCCTCCCCCCTCTTTAGCAATCAGAGTGGCCGAAGAATGGCAATCTCATTTCCCTGGTAAATGTGGCGCATTGTCTCCGTGGCTCACTCGGGCTTGTGCGGCACTCAGCTGGCATTGTGAAGCGGGGGAAGAGCAGGGGATGGGAGTAGCTGAGATTCAAGAGATCTCCACACAAATTAAAACCTTTTATCAGCCTCTAATAGCTGTGCAAACTAATTGTATTTTGGCCAAACTTTGCCAGTGACTCCCCTGAGGTATTATTATAAAATTCTGAGCTGTGGAATCGCGTCCCCATTCTGTCAACACCAGGATGCTTCAGCTACAGAAAACTCGGCTCCTGCTCATTTTAGCTGCTGTGATGAGGTTTGCATAAGCTGTAGAGGTTGTGCTTGGGGAGGTTGGGAAGCACAGCTGTATTGTAACATGTGGCCTGGGCTTGTTAAGCAACACAGCTAAAGACAGGGCTGGGCTGAAGGGAAGAGCAGTGCAGGGGTTTTTTGTACAACCCCTGACAGCCCGCCTTATTCTTGTTTTGCCTTCCCATAGGCTGTGGCTATTGGGTGTGCTCAATTGGTAGCATAGAGGGTCAGTTTACAAGTGGAGGGGGGAGAGTGGTGGGAGTCCCCCACACTCCACCCACAAACTGAGTTCCACTTGTGACACCAACATGAGACTGTGCTCATAGTAGATGGTGCAGATCGGGGTGTGTTTGGTGCATTAGTGAAACAGCAATGCTGATGTTCAATTACATCATTAGGCTTCAGAGTGAATACACCATTTAGCTGAATAAAGAGCATTCCTCACCTCTCTGAGCTATTGTTTCAGACTGTGTGCAGACTGAAGACAGGTCTTCACTAACAAGTTAGGTGAACCCAGCTGCGTTGCTCAGAGTGTGAAAATCCACAACCCTTGAGTGATGCAATTAAGCTGGCCTAATCCCCAGTATAGACAGCACTAGGTTGACGAGAATTCTTGTGCTGTACTGCTGTAGCAGTTGAAGTGTAGACATAGCCTCAGGCAGACATCACCATATCGGTTATCACTCACTGAACATTTAGTGGGTTTTATTTGCAAACACAAGGTCTAGAGTTAGGCTCTGATTTTTACTGGTGATCTAGCCCCCTTGCACCACTCAGGCTGTTAACACACCGGAGCTGGGGCTGGCCAGCACCAGGATCAAGGAGCCATAGAGACCCCAATAGGCGCTCAGACACGGGGGAGAATCTCTCCCTGCATTTTTCTTTTTACAATGAAAGCTGAGTTTCTGGCACCCAAGACGGTGCCCCCAGGAAAAAGCATCTACTTGCTCTCAGAGATCACTTGAGGTCCTTACTCATCTATTCCCTGTGGTTCCATGAACGTGGGCTTCAGGATTGGGCCCAAGATGTGCCGAGTAGCCAACATACAGCTTTGGGTTAAAGAATATGGCCCCAATCCTGCAGCCTTCTCTCATATCCATTGTCGCTTACTCCATTGGTCCCAATGACTTAATTGGGGCTCAGTATAAGTAAGGGTTTCAAAGACCAGGGAGTGGGGGGCACAGATGTTAGACCTGAGGGCTGTTGCAGGGCTCATGGCAAGCATTTGGACCAGGCAGTTTTCCCTCGGCCTGCCCTCCTCTGCATGCTGCAGCTGTGAGGACCCTGGGTTCCTAGCCAGAGGCTGAAGGAATGGAGGGAGGAAGCTGTTGGCAAGTGGGCCCGTCCCTCACCAAAGGGCCCTGAGTTGCATTCTCATCCCTGCCATCTGCTGCCCTGTCTCATGGGCTCCCACAATTGGCTTGTCAGATTCTTGACTCCTTCCCAGTTGTCACTAATGACACTGCAGGTCGGTAAATCATGTCAGGCAAAGAAATGACAATGAGAGAGAGAAAGGGGGTGGGCCCTCTGCCATGCCGGGAGATACGCTAGTATCCAAAGCAACTCTTCTGGCTAGGGTCACACTTAGACACACCGTCTGGGATCCTGGGGTGCATCTCTTCTGGCACTCAGGGAGCTGGGAGTATGCATGTATGTATACTGACTCACAGCCCTGAGTATGCATCCTGCACTTTTAGGGGCTGGGTAGGTTTCTGGCCCAAGTGCCCTGCCCATGCAGCCTTCGGTGGTTAGATATTAAGGTGAGGGGAACCTTAGAAATACCAAAGGAAGAGAGAGAAAGAGAGCAAGATCCTGTACTAAGATCCTGTACTCTTGGCAATGGGTGTGTCTCATGGCTCAAGTGCTTTGATGTGGGGGAATCCCACTGCTTTGGGAGCTGAGTCCCCCTGGGATTAGTATCCTGAGTTACAGAACTGTAGGCAGGACTGGATTTGCACCTTGCACGCCCCTAGGCAGGGTTCCCACACTGCCCCCGGTGGCTGGGCCAATGTGAGGGCCCCTGCTCTGAGCTGCGTCCCACCACCCACGGGGGCTTGGAGCTGTCCCCCCCCCACGTGGCTGCCGAGAGCTGCAGGGTCCCCCCAATGCCTGCAGCAGCTCGGAGCTGCAGGGGACCCCGCTACCCAGAGGCAGACAGGATCTGCAGGGTACCCCCACTGCCCACAGCGTCTTGGAGCTCATAACTACTGTGGGAGGCAGGGATACCACCACTTTTAACTTTTAGGTGCCTGACTGCCCAGCGCCCCACTGCCCTCAGACCCCCAACTGACCAGTGCCCCAACACACACTGCCCACTGCCCAGAGCTCCCTCACAACCCCCCCCCCCCCCGGAGACCCACTCTCCTGCACCCTGCTCCCTAGCCGCACTCACCGGCCCCACTGGGAGGTGATTGTGTCCACCGAGCTGAGTGAGGAGTGCTCCAGCAGGGCTGGGTGAGGCTGTCTTCCCCTCAGCCTGCCCCACCACCTGCTGGGACCCCGGGAGCAGCAAATTTTGTATTTTTAGTCACCCCTGGAATGTTGGCACCCCATGCACTTGCCTACTGTGCGTAATGGGAAATCCTGCCCTGTTTCTAGGTCTTTTTTCTCTTGGCCAGCCTCCCTCATTGGGCCCCCCAGCATCCTCCCCATCCATGCCAGGCTCCAGATCATGCACAGACAGCATGCTGTTTCTTTGCCACCTCAGGCCACAACATGCTTGTTTGCATTCCTGCTGTGAAGGATCTGCAGCTAAGGACAAGGCAAGGAAAAACCATGACGTGTCCCAAAATCCTGCAGGCGTGGTGTTGGACCTGGTGGGAGGGACAGACCCCAGTTCCTCCCTCCTTCCCCCCAGTCTGCCTGACAACTCTGAGCTCTTTCTCTGCACAGATTGCTGGCTAATAGGGTGGAGCTAGCTGGAGTGCTTTCTATTAATGGAGCAGAATATAAACAGAATAAAGCCTTCATTTCCCAGGCTGTGGTTTCATTATTAATATACTTTACAGTTCACGGCTTGTTCATTTGCTTCCATGTTTTCTCAGCTGGTGTAATCTGCACCTTGGAGTGAGAACAGTCATAAAATTTCCATTTCCAGTTGAATGTGCGTCCAATTCTCCGTGAAATGTTCTATCTGTCGTGAATATGAAGTGCACCAGGAGCCCAGAGCTGCAGGATTAGGCCGGGAGGATTCCCAGCACCCTTTCAGGTCTGGGGAAGCAGGGAGGGTTTGCCGGGGCATAGGTGCGAATCCTGCTTATAGCCTGAGTGGCGTCGAGAGCTGAAGTGATGAAGAGAGGAGTGTGTGGGGTTCCTTGGTGCCTGCTGGGAAGCAGGGAGAAAGGTGAAAAGCTCTGAGGGGTGAGGAGAAGAAGAAGGGAATGTGGCAGAGGGGGAAATGGAAATTGGATAGAGGGAGAATAAGAAGGGCATAGGGAAAAGAAAGAGAGGGAGGTGTGTGTGGATGAGGGTTGGGGAGAGAGAGGAGGAGGGAGAAAAGATGGGATATTGGGAAAAGAGAGGGTGGAGAGGAAACAAAAGGGGGGGGGTCTGAGGCCTTCGTCAGAGCTGGGATTAGAACCCAGGTCTCTTGATTTTCCCAGAGCCAGTGGGGGATAATTAAAAAAAAAAGGCTGTAAATGTTTGCATTAATTCATAAACAACTCCACGTTAGCTATGCGTGGGTCCCTTCCACAAACGTTGACTCCATCAAGTTGCAACAAACACTTGCAGAAAGGAGCTATAAAGTCCTTTTCATGAGCCATTGCACGGGGCTTGTGCACTCATCCAGTCAGAGAGCAGAAACCATACCATGCGACTTAGCTGGCCAGTGGCAGGGTACCAACCATGCTCCAAGAGCGAACAGCAAAGAGTGTCCTAGATTTATTTGAGATCAGTTCCATTTTGGGGGGGGGGGATGCATCCGATGAAGTGAGCTGTAGCTCACGAAAGCTTATGCTCAAATAAATTTGTTAGTCTCTAAGGTGCCACAAGTACTCCTTTTCTTTTTGCGAATACAGACTAACACGGCTACTACTCTGAAATCTTCCTCTTAATGTTTAACTTGGATCACACCTGCCTAAATTTTGTTGTCCCATGGCTCCGTTCCATCCAGAGGCAAGTGCCTCTCCTCACACGGCTTGCTAAGGGATTAGGATGTTAGCTGCCTGTGACCAGGGACAGCCAGGCTGCTTTGGGCAGTGTGAATCTATCAGGATTTAAAAGCTAAGCAGGGTTAGGTTTGACTTTAGCACTTGGATGAGGGACTGCCCAGGAAAACCCGAGGTACTACAGCAAGTGGGCCTGCTGCTTTGGCAGGGGACACTGCTCCCTGGGAGGCAGCACTTTGTAGGGGGGTTGCGTGTTTGAGAGAAGACATGGAAGCGGAGACCCTGATCCATTGTGCTCACTCAGGATCCTGCAATATTTGCATGAATATTAGGCTGGGCTGATTCTGTTCGGCTGCATGCTCTCTTCTTCCTTTGGCCTCCGAAGCTGCGTGTGTGGTTTAGCTGTGAAGCAACTGCCCCATGCGGAGGTTGCAAAGCACGTTGGGATCCTCCAGGATGAAAGGTGCCACTGCAAGATCAGATGATGGGAGGATGAAAGCAGGAAGCTGCCTTTCAGGTCCGCTGGACTCCCAGTGGGTTCAGGGCAGGAGGCTGGGAAGTGGCAGCAGGATATGGGTCAGAGGTCTCTATGTAGCAAAGGCATTTGAAAATGGGAAAGTGAGAAGATGTGAGAGCAGGAGGAGAAGTGAACTCTGATGAGTGAGGCCAGGGAAGCAGAGAGAGAGGGAGGGGGTGGATTCACACAACACCTACAGGCTTAATGGTAGCAAAGGCATTCTCAACAGCTGGAGTCACAGCTGGCACGGTGGCAGGGAAGCTGATGCAGTTGGAGCTGCATCTGTGGAGAATCCCCCATTGCCCTGGGGGAGGCCTGTTTAGGCAATCCCCGCTCTGTATCCACAGCAAGGCAAGCCCTGGCCCTGAGCTGAATGGGCAGGCTCCAGAGATGTCCTGGCCCAGCCTCTCCTTCTCTGCTGAGACTGCCAGTAAAAGTGTCCATTAGTGCTGATTGTCTTAGGACCCGATCCTCAAAAGTAAATGGGTTCCTAATTTCCACTGAGGCTAAATACCTTTGTGGATCCCGGCCTCCGTATCTTTTGTAAAGTGGACACTTGTCCACTGGGAACTAGGCTAAGAACCAGCCAGCACTTTCTATACAGGCCACCAAACAGCCTGAGATGGTGAGACATTCCAGTTGCTACTCTGTTGAGGCCTGGATTTGATCCCAGATCCCAGAGATGTGGGGGGCTCTGTAACTTATCCCATGCAACCACCCGCTTTCATCCTGAAGGATCACAAAGCGACTGCCAGAGTGTATAAAAACAGAGAATAATTTCACCTGCCACTGAAAGGCAGCCACCTCTGGGGTAGAACAGGCAGCTGCAGAACAGTGTGTAGCAGTGCTACACAGCAGTTCAGGGCACAGGACTGAAGGATGTTATATAGATTTGAAACTGCAGGGAGAATTTAGGGAGAAAGAATGTAACAGAGAGAGGTCTAGATGTTGCGGACAAAGAAAAGCCTCTCATTTTGCCCTCAGACATATGCACGGTGCATGCAGTCACCTGCACATGCATGTACAGTGAGATGAACTCCACGTGCAAAACAGTGGATGCAACATTAGAGACTAAAGACAGACTGCTTGGAAAGTTGGTCTTTGGTTTGTCTCCTTGCGTAATGCGTTGTCTCTCTCTTCTCATTCTCCCCATCCCATGCTTGTAGTTCCCTTTCTTTCATCTCTTTCACGTAATCTCTCTCACACGTGCACTTTCTTGCAGTAGTTTTCCCCTCACTTTCCCACTCTCTTTCATGAGTTTTCTCTTTCCTAACTCTCTCACATTCAAGTTCTTGCTCTCTCCCTTCTCTCAGACAAACCCCTCCCCCCCGGCCCGGTCAGCACAGGGTTCCATCCTGCCATTACTGACACTTTGAGACTGCTCAGTCCCTGGTAGGTTGACGCTGGTAGCACAGAAATAGCTTGGGCTAGGGCTGGAACAAAGACTCAGGTATGTGCTTCCCCCCTCCATCCCCTTTCAAGCCAAAAAAAAATAGCCTCTGGGACCTCGGACAAATAACAGGAGAAACGACAATAAAACAAACTCCGAGTCCCTGCCCAGCTGTGGTGATAATTCCTCTGATCGGGAGCTTTGAAGTTCCCTTTTGCTTCTGATTCTTTGCTGAAATAGATTCCGCCCCAGTGTCCTGCACTTCAGGAGAGGAAGGAGAAAATAGTCCATTTTTCTCCCAAATTCTCTCTGTCGAGTTGAGATAATAATAGTCTTTTTCTGATCTCCTGAACTTTTCCATCTGCTTGGTAAAACAATGGCAATTCTTTTTCCTCACAGTCTCCCTTCCTTCCTCGCATTTATTTTTATCCTCCTCCACTATAATTTAAAGCCACAGCAATGCTGTAGCCTGTGAGAGGGGTTTTTTTTCCCCCTTGCTTTAATACACTGCTGTTATTTATAATGGCCTTTCCTCTCAGAGTAACACATCCCTCCCCTGTGCACACATCTCTGCCCACCTCTGGAGCAATGGAGCTGGCATCTCACATGACGCTGCTTTTGTCAGGGGAAGGCATGAGGCCCGGTGGGGTCTCGAGTTGGCCTATTGTTTTTTGTCGGTTGAGAGCTTTTGCTCTGGAAGATCAGCACAAAAAACGTACATATCTCGCCATTTCTGTGAGGTCTCAATGAGAGATCAAGATGTGGGGCAGAAGGATGGGAGAGTTAGAAGCTAGAATACCAGACCTTGTCTCTGAACTCGGTGGGTTCTCAAAGGCCAGTCTGACTCGGTTTCCTATGGGCTGCGTTGGGAGACTGGGGTTCATAAAATAGGAAGACTGATATCTTCAGCACAGACCAGGCATACAGGCTTTCCCACAGTACCTCTCTCAATGTCCCTCAGTCCTGATCTTCAGCTCCGCTGCTATGCCAGCTCTGCCAGTGCACCACACAGCTGATCCTCAGCACCCCCTGGTCTTCTAACCCTGAGCTCCCAATGCAGCCTGCCAGTGAATATCAGTTCTGTTCTATAGCTTTCTTACCGCCCTGCCATTACACCTCATTCCAAACCAGTTGTGTCCCTGACCCCCGACTCGTGGGCATTGCATGCTGGGCTGAATGGACCCCATCCACAGCCATTCCTGTTCTGGATGCTGTTCTACTGTTGCACCCAATCCTGACCTGCAGCCCCTACCCACGGTCCTATTTCTGTCCTCCAGATCTTCCAAAGCCCCTGTGTCCTGACACACTGCACCCCCTGAGAGGACAGCCCCAGCCGTCTTCCCTTCCTTCTGCCCATATATTTCCCAGGCTACTGTCAATAAGCAGCAGTATTCCAAATGATCCTCTGGAAATGGAGATATCAGCACCATCAAACATGAGAGACAGAGCAAGGCTGCTGGGTTGGAAAATTGCGTGTCTGAAAAAATCAAGATGGGCTCCTCATGATGGAGCAGTGACAGTGATCAGAACCCCTATTTGAATTCAGATCGCTTGCTCGTCCCCACCGGAATGGAAAGGAGCTCTCCACAGAGAAGAGAGGCCCCAGAAAGCAGCTCAGACCCACCTAGGGCTCAGCCATGGGGCTTGGGCCAGTCTAATTCGGGGCATACGGAGTGATGCATCTCAGAGGGGAAGGCCGGGTCCCGTGTGGCCCAGAGGGGAAGGCTGGGTCCCGTGTGGCCCAGAGGGTCTTCTCAGAGCCGCATTAATGTTGTTGTCTTCTGCCCGTGAATTCCATGCTGGTGGACGGTCCCAGACTGGCACAGGTTACGGATGTAGCCCCACCTCCTCCTGTTCTCACCCCCTCACCAGGGCTGGGCAGAGCATGCATGGAGAAGGGGTGTAGGATGACCAGACAGCAAGTGTAAAAAAATCGGGATGGGGGTGGGGGGTAATGGGTGCCTATATAAGAAAAAGCCCCCCAAATCGGGACTGTCCATATAAAATCGGGACATCTGGCCACCCTAACAGGGTAAGGTATGGTGCATGCATCTATCTCCGGTGCCCCCTCCCCCCGCCGAGGCATGGCAAGTCACCACGCTGACCCTTCATCCGGACTTCGCTGCCTCGCTTTATTTTAACATTTGTTCCCTGTCTTCTGAAAAATTGGAAATTTATCTCTAGTCAGCCCTTGCCTGGGCTCTCTATCGGCTCCCCCTGCTCCCTTACTTCTTCTCATTTATTTCTGACAGGCATCATGTAACAAATTCCTCATTTGACGAGCTAGAGATATCCCGCAGGCAAAAGAGCAAAGCAGAGATGTGCTGCCACAATTTAGTTACTGCTTCTGTATTCCCCAGCCCCCTGGAGGGAGGAGAGGAATAAAAATATCCACCCCCTCCGAGAAGCCTCCCAGGAGCCTGGACTGACAAAATTTGAACAGGCCTGGAAAGGGGGAAGCGCGCAGCTCAGGAGAGTTCGCTGACATGATCAGGGCGCCGATGTATGGAATTTCACCATGCAGGGATCCGCTCTGGCATCCGGGCAATGCTGCAAGGAAGATCGCAGCGCCCAAGGGTTGGCACAGTTATGTTCCTGTTCAAATGTCCAGCTGCCTCTCAAGCAAGTGGTGATTCTGGATCATCAGCTTTCCCAGATGGAACAGGGTCGGCCTGGACTACTGTTGGGATGCCAGGCCCCGGTGGCATGGGTGACTTAGTAAGAGATGCTCACAGTTCTGAGCCAACACCCCAGCATGGTCTCAGGCTACTGTGCTTAGAGGATGAGATGCAAAAGTGAGCTGCTCACTGTTTGGTTGTGGTGCAGGTAGGGCCACAGAGAGGCACCTGTGGGTTAAACAGTGGAAACACAGTCAGTACTGCTTCTGGGGGTAGCACTGCCTAGGGGTAACATTGACTCTAGAAGCTCCTGCGTTTCAGAGATGCAGGACTCCCTTAACTGCTGTGGACAGCAGAGGGTGCTGCAGGAGCTCAGCACCTCTGCAACATGCCTTCCAGCATGCTTGCCACTCGTGGTCAGACTTTTCAAACCCAGTGTTGCTGGGTGCTGTTTAACAGCATCAGTGTTCCACCCTAGAGGGAGCTGCATTCTACAGGTGGGAGGAAGGGATCTCTGTATATAGTTTGCAAAGAGCTTTGGGGGTTCTCGCTAGATGATGATGTTCAGTTGCTAGTCATATGTGTAACTCACGTCCTCCTGCCTCCCCACTTGCCCTTTGATTGGTTTATTCATGTGGAGGGGAGCAAGGTACATAACCAGTAGGGGACCAGGTGTGACTCATCCTGCATCTGGGACCAGCTCCTCTGCTCTCTTCCTCTGCTCTCAGGCTGGCTCGCCTGTCCCTTCGCAGATTCACTGAGCCTCCTTCACAAACTACATTTAGACTAGGGTTGTGAAATAAAGCTGACAACCCAGGACTCCTAGAGCTAAGCACTTTTGAAAAACACCAGGTGCTGCTCCCTCAACTTCCAGCTTTCAGCTATGGACTAATATCTCCCTCCCCTCTTCTTCCACCATCCCTCTCTCTTTTTCTCTCTCTTTCCTCTTCTCCCATCGTTCTTTCTCTTTTTCTTCCTCCTCCTCTTCCCTTCCCCATCTGCCCTGTCACCATCCCTCCCTTGTAAAGTTTCTTTTTCTCCCTCTCTAATCCCTGAATAGATTTTCTTCAGCTGTAATTACCAGTTGCTTAAAGGTTTAAGGATGGGCTATTAAATATTCCATGTTGCTTGTGTACTGTATTCAATTCCAGCCCTCTCCAGCATTCTTGGACCTCTGCTCTGGTCTCCAGTGTGAAGCCTAAAGTCTTGCTTGCAGACATAATATCCAGTAGCTGAGAGAGATTTCAGACCCATTGGGGACTGGGAATTTGAGCCAGGGTTGTGTTTTGGTGACTGGAAGGACACACACAAAGCAGTTGAAGTTTCCCAGGTCCTTGTATGGATGGATTTAGCCAAAACTCAGTGCTGGAGGGTGGGCGGGGGGGAGGGGGGTGTTGTTTGTGTTCTAGTGCCACTTGCTTCCATCCTAGGGATATTTTTTTAATTCACTTAAAACACAGGTTTGACTGAGCTCTGCCAGGTACAGCCATTTAGCGGTTCAGAAGGAAATCACTTCTTGAAAGCTCTCAGTTCGAAACTCTTGTGGGTGGAGCCTACCACCACTAAAAAATGTAGCCACTTATAAAACCAATCCCAAGGCACCTGGGATGTTTTCTGGTCTGTCTGTTCGGGGGGCAGTTTGCTAGAAGATTAAAAATGGAATATTTAGGCATCAATTAATTTGTTGAGTTTTGTTCCACACACGTGTGCATGATGGCAGATGGGAGGCAAAGCTTTGCTAAAGCACTTCAGTCTTAATTGCCCGGATGACATGTCATTGCAGCACTGGCAATGCATCTCCGTCCTGTCCTGCAGCACCCCCTGCTTCCCCGACCTTGAGCCATTCACAGCTTTGCCAATGCACTTCAGAGCTGCCCAGTAGCACCCGTGCTACTCGAACCTGGGCCCTTCATGGTTCTCCCAGCATCTCCATCCTGCCCTGCTGCTATTCCAGCCCTTGTGCCACTGTATCATTTGCCTAACACACCCTAATCCTGATAAGCAGTCCCCTCGCTCACCCTGATCCAGGCTTCCCTTTCACCCTGACACCCCGCTGTATTATTCCAGCTGGCTGCCTCCCACTCATCTCCGACAGTGCACTTTTATCCAGCCTCGGCCACCGGAGCGCTCAGGGGTTGATACTCCTACTCCTCCAGACTCGGACCTCTCTTGAGCAGAGGCTGGTGATAATTCCCCATTGTGGCGAATTACACAGCGCTTATTGCAATATGTCGGAAATGTCCAGCAAAGATTAGGCCAGAAGCATCTAAGCTAATTTGATTACCCAAAGCCCCCTTGCATCCCTGCCTGAAGGGATAATGGCTGTGTGGTGTGTAAAGCAGCTTTTCCTAAGCAGAGGCAAGCAAGAAGGGGAGTGGGACTCACTCAAGCCAAGGGAAGTTGCGGATTTAGTCTAGGGCCAGAGCTCCCACAAACACGGTGTGTGTGTTTGTCTGAGTGATTTTCAGCGGGAGCATCTCTCACTCTCAAACCTCTTCTTAGCATTAAACATTGCCCACTGAACCCCATCTGGAGATGAGCCCCCTCCACCATCATGGGCCCATGCCTCCCCAGGTCACCTGAGAAACTCACCCGCAAAAGCGGCAAGCCAAACAACAGGACAAATTAAATCAAAAAGCGCAGCTTCGGCACCCAGGGGGAAAATGCACATCAGCTTTGACTTATTGCATGGCGCACACTTACAAGAGAGAAGCAGCGGCTTTTGTCACTGCGAGGGGCCATGAAAAATGAATTAGGGCCGCTGCTGGGAGAGGGCATGTGGGAGAATCTTTCATTCTGGCGACGCTGTCCTCTCTCACCTTGCAGGCAGCTAAGAAAAGAAAAAAGGCCGAGGGGAGCCGGGGGGGGGAATAACAAAAAAGAAAAAGGAAAGAAAGCAAAGAACTACCAGCTGGTAGAAGTCTAGCCAAGGTCTGGCTTTATCCGCTGGCACCCCTGAAGTGCAGGTGATAGGAGAGAGGGAGGAGGGGTTTGCAGTCACTCAGAGACACATGCTAGTCAATACAGGAGAGCACAACTGCAATGCAATGCTGTTTTTCATCAGTAGTGCCTCTTGGAAGACAAAGCCACAGGGAGGGGGGTCAGTCAGATTGCAGGGCTGCATAGGAACCCTGCTTTTGGTTGCAGCTGGTGAGTTCACCCACTTTCGAGCTTCGCCATCTGATGAACCGGAGTTACGCAGTGGGAAAGTTGCTCATGATTCACAGCATTCTACCTGGAGCTGGTGCAAAACCCACAACACCCTCACACTCCTCTGGTTCTCATATGAAAGTAGCCCAGGTCAGCCTGAAGTCTGGTCTAGGCAGAGGTTTCTGGGGCAGCTGGCCTTGCTCTCCTTGTGGTTTCTTGAGCACTAGAAAAAAATCCTGCCCCGTTGCTTGTGCAAAGCGAAGAGGTTCCCTAATCCTGCCCCATTGCTTGTGCAAAGCGAAGAGGTTCCCTATGCCTCCCCTCCTGCCAGGTACCAGCTGGCAGGATCTAATTCTGGGCCCAGGTTAGGAGCAGGACAGGTAGATGCAGCAGGTCTGCAGGCTGATAAGAAAGCTGGCTGGCTCAATGTTGCAATCGTATGTAGATGCCAATAAGAAAAGCAGCCCCCTAATGTGCACTTACACAAGTTTGACTACCAAGCTACACTAAAGAGCTTTGTGAGCTACAAATTTTACAACCTTCTCCAACAACAATGTATATTGTCCAAACACACCCTTTCCTGAGGCCTGGCTTTATTAACATGGAAGATAGTAGTAAGGTAACACACAATTTAGCTCAATTCTTCTCTTCCAGCTTTGCAGCCCACAGGGCTCCTCCCGTAGGACTGCTCAGCCTAAACCCTATATCCTTTTCCCCCAGAGAACCATTCACAACTCCCATATGGCTGAGTGGGATTACAAGTCACCTGCCTCAGTGAGTCAGGAGAACCTTCTTCATCTTTTCTCGGCAGGATCAACATCTGCTAACAGGGAGAGTTATTTCAGGCCAGCCTGTTATAGGCTTATTTAATGTGGCTGGACTTGTTCCATCCTCCTCAGCTTTTTCTCTGCTCCTCCTCTAATACAGCAAACCCTGTGATTTTGTTACATATTTTTCAGCAGTATATTTACCATGTGTAGGTGTAGGTGAAAGGGCGGCTTGTGCATTTTGCATGAATTTCCCATCCTGCAGATCATTCAGTAACATGGCTCCAAACTTCACTGGCAGTCCATAAGGGCTTTGCACCAGTTCCCTTTGAAGTCCATGGAAAATTGGACTTGCAGTGACTGGCCCCTAAGTGTGATAAATGTGACTGTGTGAGCCTGGACTGTGAAATTTGAATCCAGACTTTCTTGGAGGTTATTTTATTTTATTTTGAATAGGGTTTTGTTTGGCCCAGTATAGAGTTAGGGTGCCAGGGTGAACTACACAACTGGACACAATTCTCCACCAAAGTTTGAGGTTATTGGGATCAGAGGTGCCTAGTAGTCAAATTTTATATTGGGGTTCATGACACATGGTGCCTCTCTGTGTGTGACGGGGTGTATATAAGCTGAGTTAATACAGTGCATTCCTGTTTCATTTCCTATTGTATATAGCTGATTGCAGTTGAGTCTCCAAAACAGCTGGCCTTGTTTACAATAACAATCCCCCTTGCCTGCTGCTCCTTGCCTCTGTGCCATTGGCATGATCCTGGACTGCTGTCACCTCTAAATCAGCTCTTTTCCCATCCCTAGCTCAGTTCCTCAACCCCTACGGCATATTCTTCTTATTCCCTTCCGCATTCAGTTATGTTTGCTACACAGTGGGGATCAAGAGTGTGGCTCTTTTTCCCCAGAGGCTCCATCTCAGACTCATGTATTCTGGATGCTTTATGGATGCTGGCCTTTTCTGAGGCTTTCATTTCTCTTCCCTGGTCTCTGATACCAACAGCTCTGATAATACCATTTGTATCCACTGCATCCTTCTCTACTCCATTCACACTGGAAATAAAGGGAATCATTCTTTATGCAGTTAGTTTGCTTGTATGTTAAAGAGGCTCACTCAAAAGATGGTGGGTCCAAAGGGTTTTGAATATCTATTTACACCATCCATTTCTTTCCTGAGAGACTCAAACAGTTTAAAGTTCTTATTTTTCTAATAAACATGCAGTCTCAAGTGAGCAACCCTACCATAACAAAGCGTGCTCCTGAGCAGGCCTACAGTAACAAACTGTTTGTTTAAATGCAACCCTAAAATAACTGCGTGCTCATGAGCAACCTCCCAATAACAAAATGTGTGTTCAGGAGTAACCCTGCAATAAAAACGCTCTCCCCAACTCTGCAGGAACAAGCTATATGCTCAGGGGTGTTCTTTAGTTAATCTTAGCACATTTTTCAACAAAGATGGGGTGAGATTGGCATTTAGAGGGCAATGTAGTCTAGAGGAATGTGCACCGGCGTGAGCATCAGGAGGAATTGAGTTCTGATCCAGAGCTTACCGCTGACTCGCTGTAGGCCTCAGTTTCCCCACATTTAAAACGGGGATTGTATTTACCAACTTCACCGGGGTGTTTTGAGGATTAATTAGTTAATCTTAGAATCATAGAATATCAGGGTTGGAAAGGACCTCAGGAGGTCATCTAGTCCAACCCCCTGCTCAAAGCAGGACCAACACCAACTAAATCATCCCAGCCAGGGCTTTGTCAAGCCTGACCTTAAGAACCTCAAAGGAAGGAGATTCCACCACCTCCCTAGGTAACGCATTCCAGTGCTTCACCACCCTCCTAGTGAAAAAGTTTTTCCTAATATCCAACCTAGACCTCCCCCACTGCAACTTGAGACTTTACTCCTTGTTCTGTCATCTGCTACCACTGAGAACAGTCAAGATCCATCCTCTTTGGAACCCCCTTTCAGGTAATTGAAAGCAGCTATCAAATCCCCCTTCATTCTTCTCTTCTGCAGACTAAACAATCCCAGTTCCCTCAGCCTCTCCTCATAAGTCATGTGCTCCAGCCCCCTAATAATTTTTGTTGCCCTCCGCTGGACATTTTCCAACTTTTCCACATCCTTCTTGTAGTGTGGTGCTCAAAACTGGACACAGTACTGCAGATGAGGCCTCACTAATGTCGAATAGAGGGGAACTTCACATCCCTCAATCTGCTGGCAATGCCCCTACTTATACATTGTCATTAGCCTTCTTGGTAACAAGGGCACACTGTTGGCTCATATCCAGCTTCTCGTCCACTGTAACCCCTAGGTCCTTTTCTGCAGAACTGCTGCCTAGCCATTCGGTCCCTAGTCTGTAGCGGTGCATGGGATTCTTCCGTCCTAAGTGCAGGACTCTGCACTTGTCCTTGTTGAACCTCATCAGATTTCTTTTGGCCCAATCCTCTAATTTGTCTAGGTACCTCTGTATCCTATCCCTACCCTCCAGCGTATCTACCACTCCTCTCAATTTAGTGTCATCTGCAAACGTGCTGAGGGTGCAGTCCATGCCATCCTCCAGATCATTAATGTTTGTACAGCACTATGTTAAATGTTAATTAAATGTTCAAAATGTGAAACCGGGTGAGCTTCACCTAGGTGTGTGTTTTCTTTTTGAGCATTTTGCCCAGCTCTTCCATCACAGCCCACTGTTTTGCATGCTCGATACATTCTCTGTAGTGGCTGGTCCACAGAAGACATGAGCTACCAGCTAGGAGAGTTACCCCTTGAGCTCAATTAGCAGAAGCTCATGCTGTTAGCACTGATAGTTGTGGGGTTTGATCTTCAGGGACATCTCATGATGGGCAGCCATTACACTAACACATGTCAGCAATAACTATGGGGAGAGAATGTACTGGGAGGAGTAAGGCTGGTTGGTAAATAGGTTTCCCATCTCTCAAAAAATTTTCCTGTTCTGCATCAGGATGAATCTGAGACCTTCCAATGTGTTTTGTGAAAAATGAAAGCAAAAGAGAGACAACCCCCTAGCCCCAGAATAGCATGGCGAGTGGGGCACACAGCTGGGATATAGCAAAGGCTCAAGCCCCCAGATCTGCTATTTGCCTACACCGCAAGAGAGTTCCCTAACCGCCTGCTGATTGGCTGTTCCAGGCTGGGGCTCTCCCAGTCTCTCTGGTTGAAGCTGTTCCACTGAAGAGTCACTGGAACAGGGGCTTGAACCTAGTTCTCCCACGGCCTAGGTGAATGCACTAGCTGCCAGCCTGCTGGCTGTGTTTGTGTGGGGATGACCATGTGTCTGTCTCTCTCTCTGACCAGACAGTCCATCCTCGACCTTGGGAACCAACATCGCCAACAAACAAAAAAAGTTTCGTCCAAAAATTCGAACTGGGAGCAACCCCAGTGCTGGTTCAGCAGGCGCCCTTGGGCGTGGTGAAGTGCATCATTGGTGTAGGTGCAAGAAAAGGATTATCCATCTCTGTGGCTTCTGTGTCTGAGGATTTCTCTGGTGGGTGTTGCTCTAACAATACAAGGGGTGTTATTAAGGACAGAGCTGAATCCAATGTCGGACAAAAAAACTCCCAGTTTAGGGTCATTGATCTGTTGATTGTGTAACTTTGTGAGTATTTGTGGGTCTTGCAGAGCGCAATGCTAACACGGACTAGTGGAGGACTGGAAGCAGATGGGCAAAGGGGGCAGAAGGAGGCAGACTAGCACTGCTCAGGTTAAATGCACCACCAGGTGGCGCCCATGGCAACTGTGGGATCCCCAGCTTTTAGCTGGAGGCATCTTTAACATGCCTTTTAAGATTGAAGATTTGAGAGTCGGAGGCCGGAGAAGCACAATAGCAGATAGAATGCTTGTACCTCATTGTCTGGAGAAGAGATGGCTGCAGGCTTGCGGAGAATCAGAGCTGCCACTCCGGTGGTTTTAATAGAACAGGTGGCAGATAGATTTCAATAAAAAAAATGAGTATAAATATTGTTAGCGAAGACGGGAGGAAAAGCGAAAAAGACCTTGTTTGACTAGTCACAGCGGGGAAATTTGCAAGGGTTTTTAAGTTAAAAATTCCTCACAATGGAGTTATAATGGGTGTCTTCACTTAACTGCATTTCAGAGAGCTGCTGAGGACAATAAGCCAACCTGACCCGCCGGGGCCGGGTTCCAGTGGCTTTGACCCTCAATGGATCCCACCCACACAGCACCACGTCAGGGAGGGCCAGCCCAGGCGGCCCCATGATGGCAAAATAAATAGAAAAGAATGACTGGATGTGTCAGAGCGCTCCTTGGTGTCTGTCTAATGCATTCAGTGATTGTACTATGAGACAGTGTGGCTTAGTGTATAGGGCACTACAGTGTGACTCCACAAACCTGGATGCCAGTCCCAGCTGTGCTTCTGACTTCTTGGGTGAGTGTGGTCCCTGTGTGTCTCAGTTTCCTCATCTCTAAAATGGAGATATTGATACTCACCTTCTTATTTTGCATACATTAAGCATCAGAAATTGTCCTCAGTTGCAAGGTTGTATCTCCTGTTGAAAGCAGCAGAAATCAGACTTGCGTACCTGAGAGCAGAACTGGGCTCCAGGCGAAGTAGCTGCAAATATCATTAGGCAGGTAATGATCTGTTGCAAAAGTACAACGGAAGCAAATAGAGGACTGGGCCTGCAGCGAGAGGAATGAACTTCTGAACTCCCTCATGACATAACATGAGGTATGGGAGTCACACAATGGACACCATAGGCGCCAACTCCATGGGTGCTCAAGGGCTGGAACACCAATGGGGAAAAATGAGTGGTTCTCTGCATCCATCGGCAGCCAAGCTCCCCTCCCCGCCCCCTCACCTCCACCTCCGCCTCCTCTTCTGAGCGCACCGCGTCCCCGTTCCTCCGCCTACCTCCCAGTGCTTGGCACCGCCAAAGAGTTGTAGCAAGCTCCAGGAGGGAGGTGGGAGGAGCAGGAATGTGGCGCACTCAGGGGAGGAGGCGGGGAAGAAGCGGGGCCAGGGAGGGGATTTGGGGAAGGAGTCAGAATAGGGGCAGAGTTGGGGCAGGGATTAAGGGGAAGGGGTTGGAATGGGGCCAGGGCAGGGGCAGGAAGGGGCAGGGGTGGAGTTAGGGCAGGGCTAGGGGCAGAGGGGGTGTCGAGGACCCACCGGCGCCAGCAGAAGTTGGCACCTATGATGTACACTACATCAAGAACAATGGAGTTCCCATAAGACACCAAGTGCAGCGAGATAGCCACATGACGCAGCATGATACCTTAAATGCAACTCTGGATAGAGGAGATAGTGTGTCACATAATGAGATAACTGGTGATGTATATTTCACATGGCAACTTATTATTTACATTGTGGTAGAACCTAGTAGCTGCATTGTGCAAGGTGCTGTACAAACAGAACAAAAAGACAGTTCCTGCCCCAAAGAGCCTACAATCTAAACAGCCTAAGGAGTCTAACAACTTGGGAAATGTGATGGGGAGCTCCTTAAATGAAGGCTCTGAGACTAGATAGTCAGTGCATAGCTAAGAACTTCAGTGATCATGCCTGTCTTTCAGGAATGTCCACCCACGACTCTCAAAGCCCTGTCCCAGCATGCTCTGGGCTCATATATAACCTGGGATGAAATCTTTGGAGGCTGGTGTCCTTCCAAAATCCTGCTCAGGACTGTGGTTGGGGCTTCACCAGCCCATTTCAGAAGAAGCTGAGAATATTTTGCTTGCCCGTACTTCCAGAGCAAAAGACAATGGTTCAGATGCCCCTGGAACTGGCCCTGTCTTTAGCCTGGAGAGGGAGGAGCAGTTAAGTTTACCCCAGTACCTTGCAGCAAGACAGACATCCGTCGCTTCCTTGACATCTGCCTTGGGCCCAACTGAGGTGCTCGCCTTATAGCAGCTCTCACCAGCCACCTTCGTCCCATCTGGCCCGATGGAGAGAAAGCAACATCCGCCAGGACAAGAAGCAAAATTGGACCTGTAAGTTCTGCCGAATCCAATTTAATTAACTGTACAAGTAGCGGCATGTTTGAGAGGGAGAGAAAGGCAGGGAAGTATTATTGTTCCCAGGCAGTCAAGTGAGGAGCCATGATTGGCAGAAACAACACAAAAGAATTTGGGATAAGCAGTGAATATCAAATGCCTTGTGTTTCTGAAAATTAATCTTAAAATCCTTCCCTCTATCCCTACCCTGCTCCTTAAGTATCTCTCCAGAGGATGAGAATGAGAGGGAGCATTTGGAAATATTATTGTTAAGCTAGTCACTGGACTTAAGTTATAATACTGGCAACTTTAAATCTGGCCTGCTACCATGGAGACACATTGTATTTCACTGAATTACTGCCGGATGCTGTGTGGTATCTGGTGATAACTGACTGAGTGGTAAATCTTTCAGAGTCAGGAGTCGCTGCATGTGTGAAATGTTTCTCAGTTGATATTAGAAATGGGACAAAGGCAGGACCTCAGATCCGAAGGTCCATGACATATGTAATTCTCAGAAAGATGATGGACTTACTACATTCACTGAAACTGGATTGAATTTCACCAGGGCCTTAGCATTCCCAAAATGTCCAAGCCTCTCTTACCTCTTCTGCTCTGCAGTAAAAGCCGGACATTTCTCCCAGCTCTGATTACGTTGTTCCTGACAGTGGTAGCATATTATATTTTTGTAACATGGTGAATGATTTTGGACTTTCACTATTGTTTGCACGAGAAGATCAAGACATACAACTGGTATTACGCGCACCTCAGTGGACAGGAGAGCGATCAAATACAAAGTTCAGGTGCCTAATCAGACACTCAGATACCACAGCAATGAGGATTGTATTAAAACCTAGGTATGTTGGCAATCTTGGCAGACAGTGAGAATTCTGTGTTTACAGGCCTTCTAGTGAAATCATGAAGACACGTAAGAACATGTTACTTGACATGAGAACACAAAAAATGACATATTTGAAAAGTAAACTATCAAAAATTTTGGTTAAAACAGGTTTTTTACTCCATATAATGCAAATAGAATATTTTTTTAAATAAATAAATTAGGTTCTGGTTCTTTTTTTTAAATTTCCATGAATTATTGTTTTTTTAAATTATTTTCCTTTAATCATTCTCCAACAGTTTAATCACCCTTTAATAGTCCTACTTCAGATTTTGGAAGCTCAGATATAACAGTGCTGGGCTAATGCAGGAGAACCAAGAAGTGAAAATGTTGTTAAACAAAAGCGAAACTGACCAGTTTAATTTCATTGTCCAAACTGAGTGAAAAGAAAAAGTAAAGAAAATAGGAAAAAATAGTGAAAAGGAACTAACTGATTTTTAAAATGCTTCTATTTTTAACCATCCTAAAAGCTGCTAAGTATATCACAGGCAGGGCTGATCAGGAATTTTTCACTGAAAAACGAGTTTCAATTCATCAAAAACGAAACTGTTCACAGAACAGGGTCGGACTCCACAAATTTCCCAACTTGAAAAAACGTTGAGCAAAAATGTCTGGAAATTGTCAGAATGTTTCATTTTGAAACCAAAAATTCCAGTGTTCCAGCACAAATTATTTTTTAATTTGGAAACCTAAGATAATTAGAGGTGGTGATGGTGTTTTTTTTTAAAAAAAAAGTTAAAATAGAAATAGTTCCAAATGATCAAAATGAAATGTTTGGATTCACCCAAAGCAAGTAAGAATGTTTTTATTTTTATTATTTATTTATTTAGGTTCACAAATATATTTGAGATTTTGATTTTTTAATCCAGACTTGAGATAGGAAAATAATTTTAAACCTTAAAAATATTTGTCAGATGGGAAAAATGGTTTTGGCCACAGCATGAGGTCCTGCTTTGCCATTTCCTTACACCCTGTGTAACCCTGTTTGTCAGTACAGAAGGAGTTCAGAACACTACTGCATCAGGATATTAGAGAGACAAGGTCTCTGTAATACCCTAGGACCAAGAGAGCTATAACTACACTGCAAACTAAATCAGGACTGCATTTTGCACTTGACCTCAGTGCTGAAGAGGGGTGAATCGGATACTATGTGTTTAAGATTCATTATTAGTATCATTGTTTATTTTATTTACTATACACATTTATAATGGAGCCATCACCTTAGTGTCTGAGTGCCATTTCAGATATATGTGTCTTTAGAGTGTCACCTTAAGCCAAAAATTCCTGAAACCTTAAATTTACTGCCAGAAGTAACCATAAATTGATAGCTCAGAAATGCTATAGGCATTGTAATTAACTAGTTACTATTTCACCTCCAAAAGAAGCAATGTTTCATGGACCTCACTTTTACTTATCTAGAATCAGTTGCTGTCAACATCTGCTGAAGTCCGTATAAAGATTTATAGACCTTAGAGGTAAATATTGACCAATGGGTAGGCTGGCTCAATGTTCACCTTGAAGGACAATAAATTGTGCTATTGATTGAAGCCAGATGTCAATATCTCTATTGTGGCAAACATTTTAATAAAATTATCTCCATAAAATATTCTCATTTTCAAGCTGGCCTGATTTCTGAACTGGGTAAAATAACGGGATAGCTTTGCTGCGGAATGGCAGCAATGAAGCAGTGGGGCCTTGTGACTCAGGTGTGGGGCTGGGAGCCAGAGCTCTGGGGTTCTATGCCCAACTCTGCTGCTGATACTGTGTGACCTGCAGCATGTCATTTTCATGCTCTGTGCCTCAGTTTCCACCTTTGGAAAATGGGAACAATGTGACTGACCTGCTGGATGGGTAAAATTGACCGAATAAATTAATTGATGCTTGTAGAACACTTGAGATCTTTGGATTAAAAAGGGCTGTACTATTATTTATTGATATTGCTGTAGAACCATGGGTCCCCAGCTGAGAACAGGGTCCTTTCTTGCTAATGGTGCACATACACAAAGTAAATCTAAACAGACAAAGTAGACTAAGGGCAGAAAGGGAAAGAGATGCACAGAGCGGTGAAATGACTTACGCAAGGTCACACAGCTGGTTAGTGGATTTTTCTTCTCCTTTGGAAAGAGACAAGAAACCCCCATCGTACTGACCATGGTGTTCCATATGTGTGTCTCTGTTGTGTCATAGGCAGGCACAGTGCATTACAGGAAGAGATTTCAGTCCAGTGCATACTCATAACACAATGAGTAGAGGCAGCACCAAGGTGAGGAGCGGGAATTCTGGGCTAACACAAGAAGGGTAGAGCAGGAAAGCACTTACGTGAGCTTTTTATATTCGTGTTTTTGTCTTGTGCATGGAAGTTGGCCTGGTGATCAGATGAGATGCTGTGGACTCTAGTGCCTGCAGTGGGGAAAGAAGCGACTCTTGTACTTAACAGGGCCTTGGGAGCCACGCGGACGAAAGGCGCCGTAAGAATGGCGCTCGTGCGCTGCTGTGACTAGCATGGCATAAATCGCAGCCAGGTTAGAGTCTTATGAGGGCTGTAGATAGAGAGGAAGGATTGGCTTATTGTTAAAATGCTGCATTTGAGGTCTTGGTTCAATTCATGACTCTGCCACAGACTCTCTGTGTGACCTTGGCCAAGGCACTTAATCTCCCTGAGGCTCAGTTCCCCATCGATTTAAAAGAAAAGGGGTAATAGTTCCTTCCTTCCACACTTTGTCTGCTCTATTCAGAGTGTAAGCTATCTGGGGTAGGGACAGTCTCTTCTTCTGTGTATATACTGCATCTACCACAACAGGACTCTCATCTTGACTGTGGCCTCCAACCACTAGTGTAATGCACACAAATAATAGAAGTCCAGATTCCCATGTGCAGAGCACATTCTCCCAGAGGTGCAGTGCTCTTTCTGTCAGTGCCAGGAGACATGGTGGAGCAGTCTGGAGTCGGAGGAAGTTTTTTAGTCGGCTCTCGAAGATACAGAAGCACAAGGCGGGTTGCACTGGGATGTCCTTCTTTTCGATTCAGAGAAGCTTCTTTAATTGGCGCACCACAATGTGCAGTCAGGAGAACTTGGAAGGCAAATCCCAGAGACCTGAACAGGACATTAAGCCAAGTGAGGATGGCATGTCATTAGTCTAGGGACATGTGTTCACATTCTTGTCAGTTATTATCATGTTACAGCCCAGATGAAAACGATGGGTTGAGGGAGACAAGGAGAAGATGACTGGGGGGATAGGAAGAAAAGTGCTTTCTCTATATTGGCTTCACCTCCTGCTTGGTGGCCTGATTTCTGCAGCCACCAATCCAAGAGCAGATGCCCCCTTCCTTCCTTTGACCTTCACTCATTCCCTCTGTCCTAGACCCCAATTCCTTCCCCCCTCTTCCCACTGCCCATTCCAGGCTGCCAGCACAGAGGCTGTCCCGTCTCCCCTCCCCCCGATCTCTGACAGACGAGCCAGGGTCCTTACAATGCAAGGCACCATCCGCTGGCTTGTAGATGGCAATCTCTCTAATGTACCCGCTGCGGCTTATCTCTGCCACGCCAGGGGAGAGACAGCACTCTGTTATTTATACCTTTCTGTTTCTGGCTCATCTCTGCCATTCCTCTCATCTGTCTCTGGAGAGGACACGGGGACCTGCATGACACACCGGGGCTATTCACAATTTGCTGGGTTTCAGGAGCAGTGTGAATGGCACAGGGCTTGCAGAACTTGGCATCTAGCTCATCCCTTTTCCAGATCCTGGGTTGTTCCCTTCCCCCAGCTCTTTTATTATTTCCTGTCCCAATTTCCCTTCTGCATCCCTTTTTTGGCTCGTGATCCTCCGATCTGATCACTCAGTGTCGGATCCAGAGGAAGGGGGAAAGATGGCTTACAGTGGTTCCACCCGCAGTGCGAAATGGAGCAGCTTCAAGGCTGCTTTAACCTATGCTGCCTGCAGTGGTCCCCAGTGCCAGAATCGCCATGGCCCAGCATACTCTGGCCATGCCCCCTTTTTCCCTGGGGGAGGAGCCAGGACTGGGGTGAGGATGTGGCTCATTATTTCTGGGCCGCTGCTGTTGTTTTAAGGGTGAATCTTCGCACTGGCACAAGGGGCCAGACCAACCTCCCTCTCATCTGACTGGTGCAGCGTGATCGGCAGCAGGGCCTGGCAGTGTCCCCTGTGGATGAACCTTAGCCCTACCCTAGTGATGCCATTCATCTCCTGTGCTCTGCTAACTACTTTCCCTCCCTGCTACACATGCCAGCAGAGAGGGCCAGTTGGTGCCAACTGCGGTGGAGTTTTGGGAGCTGGGTGCACGCCCCATTGCAGGACAGGCTGAGACCCACCCAGCTCATTTCACCCAATCCACCAACCAGCTGATAGGTGGTGAGCACACATGGTCACTGGATTTCATGTTACCTTTCTTGTCCTTGCCTCTCTCTTTCATCTCCAACCTTCCCCAGCACCCTTATGACCTCTCGTTCCTGGTTCTCAGCACCAGAAATCTTTGAGTTAAGTTGCTGTGTAACTCTACTAACTACACCTGCAGAGAATGCAGCCCCTCGGGCCAAGCCCTGGGTGAGCAGGGAGGGGTGAGGTTGCAGACACACCTAATTACCCATTCTTTGCAGTCCTCCTAGGGATGACACCAGTGTTATGTTATATTTTACTGCTGTTAGAATCACAGAATCATAGAACTGGAAGGGACCTCGAGAGGTCATCGACTCCAGTCCCCTGCACTCAAGGCAGGACTAAGTATATCGAGAGCATCCCTGACAGGCGTTTGTTCAACCTGCACTTAAAAATCCCCAGTGATCTCTCTAGGCAATTTATTCCAGTGTTTAACCACTCTGAAGGTTAGGAAGTTTTTCCTAATGTCCAACCTAAACCACCCATTGCTTCTCGTCCTATCCTCAGAGGTTAAGAAGAACTTTTTTTCTCCCTCCTCCTTGTAACAACCTTTTATGTACTTGAAACCTGTTATTATGTCCCCTCTCAGCCTTCTCTTCTCCAGACTAAACAAACCCAATTTTTTCAATCTTCCCTTATAGGTCATGTTTTCTAGACCTTTAATCATTTTTGTTGCTCTTCTCTGGACTTTCCCCAATTTGTCCACAGCTTTCCTGAAATGTGGTGCCCAGAACTGGACACAGTACTCCAGTTGAGGCCTAATCAGCGCGGAGTAGAGTGGCAGAATTATTTCTCATGTCTTGCTTACAATACCTCTGCTAATACAGCCTAGAATGATGTTTGCTTTTTTTTGCAACAGCGTTACACTGTTGACTCATATTTAGCTTGTGATCCACTATGACCCCCCCAGATCCCTTTCCGCAGGACTCCTTCCTAGGCCGTCATTTCCCATTTTGTATGGATCCAGCCCTGTCCTCTCCATGTATCTCTTTGTAGAGCACTTTCATATCACAGACTATTCCTTGGAAGCAAGGGCCTCACCCTTCTGTAGGGACTTCCTGGGTTAGGAGATCTGGATGCAACACAGCCATCCCCACCACAGTCAGCCTTGCAGTGTAGATGGAACCAAGTCATGCTTTGCTGTGTCCCAGGACCATGCTGTTACCTTGGTCTGGGGACAGGGTTCAGCTGTGGTTGGGTTCCATCCACTCTATAAGACAGATCGGTGTTTTATTGTGTTGCACCCAGATCTCCCTA
Source organism: Dermochelys coriacea (assembly GCF_009764565.3). Classification (NCBI taxonomy): domain Eukaryota; kingdom Metazoa; phylum Chordata; order Testudines; family Dermochelyidae; genus Dermochelys; species Dermochelys coriacea. The sequence continues at coordinate 7,792,312 of NC_050089.1, forward strand.
AAGGGTTGTTCCCCCAGTGCAGACAGGGCCTAGCAGGGTACAGGTAGGCAGGGTGAGTATATAAGGCTATACGGGAGGACGCAAGAGGAAAAGTGACCTTTTGGTTAAGACATCGGGCAAGGACACTGGAGAATTTGGTTCTGTGCCCAGCTCTGCCACTCACTCATTGTGTCACCTTTAGCGGCTCACTTAATCTCTGCCTCAGCTCCCCCGTTTGTAAAATGGAGATAATGCTTCATAGCAGGAGAAATTCACTAGGTCTTAGAAACTAGGGTGATGAGCGCCATAAAGAAGCAATAAACAAGTGTGTGCTTGTGTGGTGAACGTACTTGGCATTTTTCATCGCTAGACCTCAAAGCCATTTACAAGGGAGGTCAGTGTCATTAGACCTATTTTACAGATGGGAAAACTGAGGCGCTGGAGCAATAGAGTGACTTGGTAGCAGAGCCAGGAACAAAATCGAGATCCCCTGATGGCCACTTTCATGGCTGATGTGCAGGACCACTCTTCCCCTGGAGGGAAGTATACATGCATAATAGGGAGTGTGAGGGTGGGCACAGAAGTACCTCTTCGTGCATGAATGGGGACGGAGGGCAGGAATGCACATTTCTATGTGCACAGGGCTCTGAAGGCAGGAACAAGCTTTCTGCTGATTTACCTAGGTTCCTTGCTAATTGCTCTGCTGCAACCACTTATGTTCTGCTTGGCTTCTCTGCCTGACAGCGTAAGTTATCATCCACTCTCTCAGAGGCAGTGCGTCGCTCACCAGCTGCTGACTGTGCACCGCCGGCTTACAACACCCTCCCCCCTTCCAGAATGCACCAGGACAGACGTTGTTTCCTGCGGAGTCCCTCCGTGCAGGCCATTAGAGCTTGGAATGAAAGGACAAAACCGAAGACATGGATGCTTAGGTGACTTAGATACATATCCCAGGCACTGTGCAGTTATTTCACAGGCTGGCGGGATAGTGGGTTATTGCTCCAGCTGTCCCTTTTCAGTCTCTAGGGTTCAGCTAAGTCCCTGGTCACTGGTGCAATGCGTTTGGTGGAGTCTCCTCCTAGCCGCTAGTGAATAATTGTGCACGCATCACAAGAAAACACCAGGAGCCTGGCAGTGATCAGGAAAGTGGGAGTAGGAGGGCTGGAGCTGCTAGCCAGAGGGGAAGTGCCTAGACAGAGCTGTGGGGAGGAGCCAGGAATGCTGCTGCAGGTTCTAGTTTTATGTTGGCAGTGTTGTTCATCAGTTGTGCCCATCAGGACTGTGGTATGGCAGAGCAATGAGGTGCCCCAGTGCTGGCACAACTGGGAGCACAGCAGGGCCACTTTCAGGTGCAATAACAGAGCTGCCCAAGACAACTAGGACTGGAATAGCAGGGGATGCTGCAGGGGAGAAGAGGGGTTCATTGGCAGAGCTAAGTGGGGAGGCTGGCCAAGCGTGTACCCCATACCATTCCTGAAACAAACAAGTGCTTCTTGTCTGTAGCTTTGAGGTGCTCCAAAACATTCAGCCTGCCATTTTCTTTCAAATGAATGAGTTACAAATCTAATGGATGGTTCCCTGCATGCTGCTTTTGTCAGTGTCACTTCCCTTTGCCTTGTGAAAATGATGAGCCCAAGGAAGAGAATCAACAGCAGCCTCACATCTGGGAGCTTGCAGTCCCAGTGGCAATCCAGAAGTGATATTATGCCCTGAGATATGTCTGAATCTTTCAGAGGAGACAGACAGACAGACAAATGTGTGAAATCTACACCCTTCCTGGCCTGATACAGATCAGTGACTAAAATCCAATAATGACTGAAAGTTACTCAGATACTGTTGAGATGAGGGTTGCACATAGAGATAGCTGGGGGTGTATGGGGATGGATGGATGAATAGATAGATGTGGGGGGATGGATGGATGGATAAATAGTACTTCTGAAGAGGCCTTTACTCAACTAATGAAATGTCGTCCCCTGGCACTATTGCCCTTACAACATGAGAAACGATGGAAGATATCTGACCAAACTTCAGAGCTCGCCTTGAGATTCTCTAGCGTGCCCCAGGCCAGAAGGGGGCAGAAGGTGGCTCACTAGCCTAGTTGAAGCAAGAATTTTGTGTGCACTTAGCTGATGGATGGGGAATACATATTTCTTAACAGCTCAATTTTCTGGCCTGTGTTATATCTTTATTGTTATTATTATTAATCATAATAATAATAATAATAGGTGCCAGCTGTGCCAGTTTTATGGCTCCCAAGGAGATCAGAGAGCTTAATATTAATTTCTGTAATATTTCAGCTCCTAACTGTGATCAAGGGGAGCCATCTTTTAAAAGTTAACAAAGTTGATTCAACAAGGAAGAATGGAAGGACGTGAGGGAGCTCTCAAAGCTTCTCCCAGGAACTGGCTATTTCAGATTAACAGACTATCTTCCCTCCGATGGTACCAGGGAGTGAACTTCGGGAGAGGCAAGTGCTAGTTACGGAAGCTATAACGTGGGTATGCAGAGAACCTCACCTGCATCCACTGCCCTGCCAATCAGCCTCACCCTGGACCCCTGTGTATGAAATGAGAGGATGGATTCCATGGTCCATTCGATCCTAGGCCTTTCTGCTGGAATTGCCAGCAAATGTGTCCATTGTGTTGCTGGGTTTTGTGTCCACTAAGAACTGAGGTGGGATAGACTAACCCATTTCACACTGCCATCAGATGGGGAGGAGAATGTTTGAACAGCCCTATATCTTTCCTGTGAACTGGTCCCTCAAGCCCCTTCTCACTTGAAACGTTCACAGAGGTGCTCTAGATCGAAACACAGCAGACCCGCTTCACCACTGCATCACTCCAGCTTGGCACTGCTGTAATGTCGCTGCAATCCAGGGAGTTGCACTGGCATGGCAGTGGAATAGTGCCGCAGTGAAGCAGGCCCGAAGAGTGAAATTTACCCCTCTGCAGCAGGGCCAGCGTGAGACCTATGACTTAAGCCTCACTTAAGCTGCCAAAACAGGGCTTGAGCGGGATGTAAGTAGTGCATACAGCTGTGCTGAATCTCCACACAGGGATGATCTTCACCCAAAGACGTACCAGTGCCACCTTTCACGCCAGCCGGCTCCACTCGCCATGTAAATAATTGTCCTTTCCATCTCTAAAGGCCCTGTGAGACCCCAGCAGCCGCAGTTTTCATGAGCAGTCTGTTGCTTCCTACTGTCTGTGCTTACAGATTGTGTTTGCTTAACCCCAGCGCTGCTCCCCAGGTCCAGTCTATTTATTTCTCCATTCCTGGCAGTCACTAATGAATGAGATTTGTCCAGATATCAACAAGACGTCCCATTATAAATAGGCAAAAATGCAGAGGCCACAAAGCAGAGTGCGTTAGCAATTAGTCTCAATCTGTGCTTTTCTCTTTAGACAGATGCAGTGGCTGGTATTACCCAGCAGGGGATGCTACAGCAAAGGATCTGTTAACTTCCGTTTTATTTGGTCGCGGGGGGGGGGGGGGGGGGGAGAGAGGTGGAACATGGGAAATAAATTTTCAGCTCGGAAGTAGAATGTTGATTTATTTTGTACCACGCTCGTTTTAAATGGTCTCAGCTAGTTTCGGGTTTTACAGACTTTGTGGCTTGCAACTTTATTTCCTGCTTCTCTGTCCATCAAAACTTGCTCTCCTTTTAAAAACCCGAAACCCAGTGACAACCTACTGTTCGGAAAGGCCTCCTGTGCTCTTGGGCCTTAAGGTGTTAAAAAAGGGAAACTGATGAACTATTATGGTTTAGGAGGTGACAGTACTTTTCCATATATAGTGTTTTTTAAAGTCTATTTACTGCCTAGTTGCAGTGCCAGCAATGGATCACCCATGGTATTGTGTGGGGAAGGTGAACTTTAAAGTCAAAGCTTAAGTTCTGTATATTTAAAAAGATAAATAAAAAAAGGATGGGGGGGGGAACTAATGGCCTGGATACCTCCTGCTGTGCACCTTGTAGTGTCCTTTACACACAGTGACTGTGTAGTGACGGTGCCAACTCAGAAAGGCGCTGTTTTGAACTCACTCGGCACAGGTGCTGCTGCTGATGGAGGGGCAGGGTGGAGGGAATGGGTCCCCACGTGCACAGAAATGATCTCAGGGATTTTTTTTTCTCCTTCATGAAAACCAGTAGCGGGGTTGGATTGAATTGCTTCTCCGCTGTGTTGGGATCCCAAGCACACCAGCATGGCACTAGTCCATGAGAAACTGACCGTAAACAGGAAGAGAAACTGACCCTTCTAGATTAATTGTTTTAAGCTGAATAAAGATCAAACAGAAAGAACATAGGTGTTGGAAAGCAAATTAGATTTCTCCAACGCCTTAATAATTCCCAGTGTTGTTAGTATTATGAGTAACTAATGGTAGATGGATGAGATGAGATGCAGTGTGGTCTAATGGACAGATGGCTGGACTGGGACTCAGGAAACTTGGGATCTCTTCCTGGCTGTGTGACCTTTCTTGTGCCTCCCATCCCCCTCCTACCCTTTCTTTCTCTTGTCTGTTTGGATTGTAAGCTTTTGGGGGCATGGACTCTCTCTATCTCACTATGTGTATAGTTTGTGGAGGAGATGGTATGATGGGATAATATGGTTTTGGCAATTAATTGATCTTTAAGTATTCAGGGTAATTAGGCCCAATGGCCTGTGATGGGATGTTAGATGGGGTGGGATCTGAGTTACTACAGAGAATTCTTTCCTGGGTATCTGGCTGGTGAGGGCAGATTGGAAGAGGCCCTGGAGGTTTTTCACCTTCCTCTGTAGCATGGGGCACGGGTCACTTGCTGGAGGATTCTCTGCTCCTTGAAGTCTTTAAACCATGATTTGAGGACTTCAATAGCTCAGACATAGGTGAGAGGTTTATCGTAGGAGTGGGTGGGTGAGATTCTGTGGCCTGCATTGTGCAGGAGGTCGGACTAGATGATCATAATGGTCCCTTCTGACCTTAGTATCTATGAATCTATGTGTACCTACAGCATCTAGCAAAATGGAACCTTGATCTCAGTTAAGCCTCTAGAAGCTATAGTAATACTAATTAATAGTAGCTAGATACTTGAAGCTAGATCCTGCAGTCTCTGAAAGTGGCAAAAGCAAGTACTGAAATACAGTGCAAGACCAGTATTTCAGTACTCTGCTGTATTACTGGCCCACCTTTGCAGGCTCTAGATGTCCAAATTGTTTGGATAAGAATCAGATCTTGTGTGTACCCATCCAAAGTGACTTGGATTCCCATGCCCTCTGTGATTCCCATGCCCTCTGTAGGTTTATCATCATGCACTTATCTCCGACTTCTGCACTATCAAAGCACAAAGGGAAGGACTTGGGAGCCTTTATCTCTGATATTTCCCTCGCTTTTGTGGGTGGAAGGCTGACCCTCACCATTAATTTTTAACAAAGTCTGTTGCATGCTAAGGAAACACACTGGAGCTTACTTATAATGGGCTCAAACCACACGCTAGCACTGTGGCTGCCTGCACTCTAATAGCTAATTCTTTTGGCATGAGATCCAATAAGGTGCATGCTCACTAAGCTACTTCTGTGCACTCAGAGAAAGGTCTTTCATTAATTAGAAAGTGGTTCACTATCTTTGCTTTGCAGAAACTGGAGTGAAATTTGCACATGGGAGTATCTGAAGGCCACTGGCTGTGTCCTTACTTTATCAGCAGGCAGCGCTGTGCTACTGAGAAGCCAATTCTAGGTCAGCCATAAAAGGGAGGACCTTTTTGCAGCACGCGTTACTGCACGACCCGTGGAATATAAAAGTGTGATTTTTGTGTCTCCAAAGGATATTGATTTTGGGGTAACGCCTTCACATCTTGCCCTTCAATTGTGCTAGGTACTGATGAGCTCAGCAGTTTTAGCCATAAACCGGTCCGGTGGGGATTCCAGCATTGGACCTCGGAAGCATGTGGATGTTAACAATTCATCACAGTGCTGAGGAGCCTGAGATGATGTAACGATGCAGTGGTTCACCCCCTTTCTAAGGTCTGGAGTGCGGTCTGAGTTGCAGACAGTGCACTTTAGGGCTGGTTTGTGACTGGTGTGTGCATTCTGGTTATAGTAGACACATGTGGGGGGGAGGGAGTGAGGGGAGGAAGGCAGGACACAGGATGTAGATGGAAATCAAAGGAGTGTCCATGCATCAATTTCACTGCCTGCAAACCCATGTCGCAGAAACACATGGCTGCAAATTGGCTTTTTAAATAATATTATGGACAGAGGCAGCACACATGGGTGTGTGAGAGAGAGCTTTAAACTAGGAATTTGGGGAAGATGGTTGGGAGATGTCCAGGTAATCTCCAGGCCGGATTTTAACATTAAGAGGGAAGAAAATGAAGTAAGTAAGGATACAGCTGTGGGTAGGAGAATGGACATAAGGAGGAAGGGCAGTGTGGATACCAGCCTAATAGGTCATACTGGCGGTAAAGTGTTCGTGCCTAATCGGGTGAAGAAAGTGAGCGAGGCCAAACAGCAAAAATTAAGATGTTTGTACACCAATGCGAAGAGCCTAGGTAACAAAATGGAGGAACTAGAGCTACTGGTGCAGGAAGTGAAACCAGGTATTATAGGGATAACAGAAACATGGTGGAATAGTAGTCATGACTGGAGTATGGGTACTGAAGGGTATGTGCTGTTTAGGAAAGACAGAAATAAAAACAAAGGTGGTGGAGTAGCATTGTATATCAATGATGAGGTAGACTGTAAAAAAATAAGAAGTGTTGGAATGGATAAGACAGAGTCTGTCTGGGCAAAAATCACATTGGGGAAGAAAGCTCCAGAGCCTCCCCTGGGACAGTGCTTGGGGTGTGCTATAGACCGCCAGGATCTAATCTGGATATGGATAGAGACCCCTTTAATGTTTTTAATGAAGTAAATACTAATGGGAACTGCGTGATCATGGGAGACTTTAATTTCCCAGATATAGACTGGAGGACAAGTGCTAGTAATAATAATAGGGCTCAGATTTTCCAGGATGTGATAGCTGATGGATTACTTCATCAAGTAGTTGCAGAACCAACAAGAGGGGATGCCATTTTAGATTTGGTTTTGGTGAGTAGTGAGGACTTCAGAGAAGAAATGGTTGTAGGGGACAATCTTGGCTTGAGTGATCATGAGCTAATTCAGTTCAAACTGAATGGAAGGACAAACAAAAATAAATCTGCGACTAGGGTTTTTCAAAAGGGCTGACTTTCAAAAATTAAGGAAATTCGTTAGGGAAGTGGATTGGACTGAAGAATTTATGGATCTAAAGGCAGAGGAGGCCTGGGATTACTTCAAGTCAAAGCTGCAGAAGCTATCGGAAGCCTGCATCCCAAGAAAGAGGACAAAATTCATAGGCAGGAGTTGTAGACCAAACTGGATGAGCAAGCATCTCAGAGAGGTGATTAAGAAGAAGCAGAAAGCATACAGGGAGTGGAAGATGGGAGGGATCAGCAAGGAAAGCTACCTTATTGAGGTCAGAACATATAGAGATAAAGTGAGAGAGGCTAAAAGTGATGTAGAGTTGAACGTGGCAAAGGGAATTAAAACCAATAGTAAAAGGTTTTATAGCCATATAAATAAGAAGAAAAAAAGGAAAGAAGAGGTGGGACCGCTAAACACTGAGGATGGAGTGGAGGTTAAGGATAATCTAGGCATGGCCCAATATCTAAACAAATACTTTGCCTCAGTCTTTAATGAGGCTAATTTCTACTATAGAAAATTCTTTCCTGGGTATCTGGCTAGTGAATCTTGCCCATATGCTCAGGGTTTAGCTGATTGCCATATTTGGGGTCGGGAAGGAATTTTCCTCCAGGGCAGATTGGAGAGGCCCTGGAGGTTTTTCGCCTTCCTCTGTAGCATGGGGCATGGTTGACTTGAGGGAGGCTTCTCTGCTCCTTGAAGTCTTTGAACCATGATTTAAGGACTTCAATAGCTCAGACATGGGTGAGGTTTTTCATAGGAGTGGGTGGGTGAGATTCTGTGGCCTGCGCTGTGCAGGAGGTCGGACTAGATGATCAGAATGGTCCCTTCTGACCTTAGTATCTATGAATCTATGAATCTATAATGAGGAGCGTAGGGATAATGGTAGCATCAGAAATGGGAATGAGGATATGGAGGCAGATATTACCATATCCAAGGGAGAAGTCAAACTCGAACAGCTTAATGGGACTAAATCAGCAGGCCCAGATAATCTTCATCCAAGAATATTAAAGGAACTGACACTTGAAATTGCAAGACCATTAGCAAGAATTTTTAATGAATCTGTAAACTCAGGGGTTGTACCGTATGACTGGAGAATTGCAAACATAGTTCCTGTTTTTAAGAAAGGAAAAAAAGTGATCCGGGTAACTATAGGCCTGTTCGTTTGACATCTGTAATATGCAAGGTCTTGGGAAAAAAATGGAAGGAGAAAGTAGTTAAGGATATTGAGGTCAATGGTAATTGGAACAAAATACAACATGGTTTTACAAAAGGTAGATCATGCCAAACCAACCTGATCTCCTTCTTTGAGAAAGTAACAGATTTTTTAGAGAAAGGAAACTCAGTGGATCTAATTTACCTCAATTTTAGTCAGGCGTTTGATATGGTGCGACATGGGGAATTATTAGTTAAATTGCAAAAGATGGGGATCAATATTAAAATTGAAAGGTGGATAAGGAATTGGTTAAAGGGGAGATTACAGCTGGTCATACTGAAAGGTGAACTGTCAGGCTGGAGGGAGGTTACCAGTAGAGCTCCTCAGGAATCGATTTTGGAACCAATCTTATTTAATCTTTTTATTACTGACCTCGGCACAAAAAGTGGGAGTGTGCTAATAAAGTTTGTGGATGACACAAAGCTGGGAGATATTGCCAATTCAGAGAAGGACCGGGATATCATACAAGAGGATGTGGATGACCTTGTAAACTGGAGTAATAGTAATAGGATGAAATTTAATAGTGAGAAGTGTAAGGTCATGCATTTAGGGATTAATAACAAGAATTTTAGTTATAAACTGGGGACGCATCAATTAGAAGTAACAGAGGAGGAGAAGGACCTCGGAGTACTGGTTGACCACAGGATGACTATGAGCCGCCAATGTGATATGGCTGTGGAAAAAAGCTAATGCGGTCTTGGGATGCATCAGGCGAGGTATTTCCAGTAGAGATAAGGAGGTGTTAGTACCATTATACAAGGCACTGGTGAGACCTCATTTGGAATATTGTGTGCAGTTCTGGTCTCCCATGTTTAAGAAGGATGAATTCAAACTGGAACAGGTACACAGAAGGGCTACTAGGATGATCCGAGGAATGAAAAACCAGTC